>NC_137001.1:8657547-9105047 GCF_032717465.1 Coenobita brevimanus
GTCCTGCCCAGGGGTCCTGGGGGCGGTCTCGAGGTCCTGAGGGCTGTGGTCTCCGGTGGTCGGTGATGCCGTCAGGATCTGGCTGAGACATCAGTCTCCATCGGGATCCGTCAGGCAAGGCCCCTCAGGGACCGGCTGTAGAGAGAAGAGCCCGATGGGGGTCACAGGGCCTCTCCAGCAGTCCTCAAGGCTGGGACCTCCCTCTGGGTAGTAGTCTCATGGAAGGGAGGCAGTACCTGACGGAGGAGTGGCTACTGGCCATCTCCTCTCATAGGGCCCAGCTACTGGCTCTGGCCTTCTAAGGGCGATGCTACTGGTCATAGCAAGGGCCCAGCTACTGGCTGTGGCCTGCGTGGGGGAGCAGCTGCAGGCCGACTCGAGGGCACCTTCGGAGTGGCTACCAGCCGTCTCCTGACAAAAGCGGGTGTGGCTACCGGCCGTCTCCTGATTACCTCCAGAGTGGCTACCGGCCGCCTCCTGTAGGAGGGTCGAGTGGCTACCAGCCGTCTCCTGTAGGGCACCTTCAGAGCGGCTTCTGGCCATGTCCTGATGAAGCCGGGAGCGGCTACCGACCGTCTCCTGATTACCTCCAGAGCGGCTACAGGCCGTCTCCTGTAGGAGGGTTGAGCGGCTACCGGCCATCTCAGGGGTGCTGCCTGGAGCTAGAGTAATAGCTCCACCCCAATCCTGTCGGTGGTCAGCTCGCCCAGAAGGTAGTCTCTTTCCTGCTATGGTGGTGGCGCACAAGTTCCTGGTTATAGGGGCGCACGGCCTGGGCAGACTTATGTCCATGCAACCCGGAGTCAGGTCGCGCTCTGTTTGCCCCTCTGTAGGCTCCTTCTGGGGGTGTTGAGATGCCCTCAACAAAATTATTTGGCATTTTAGAATTGATACCTGCTTTTGGTGGTATTACAGTAATGGATCTTAATGTACCAGACTTGAATTGTCCACACCCTGTCCTCTCAGAGGTATATTCAGAGACACAGTCTACCGTAACTCCTCCACAGCCACCAGCACAGAGTAATGTAACAGAATCTCATGATATCCTCTCTAAGAGTGACACAACGGTTGACTCATCTACATCTCATTTAACTAACTCAAATAGTCAGAATAACATTTTGCATCAGGCAGAGATATTGCAAGCAATGACAAAATGATGTACAGTTTCGTTGCCACACCAATTCATGAAAATCTCTGCCTTAATTGTAGGTGCGAAAGAAGGAGTGAGTGCATTAACCTTATCTGAGACGTTTTGTGTGAATGGTGAGTCAGCACTGTTATCCCAGCTCGAGGATAATTTGTGTTATCTTTACTAAATGTCACCAACGCTCCACTAAAGCTTAACAATGATATAAAGATTGGCGTTTTTCTGGTGTATCCATCGGCCGTAAGGGTGTGCCAGGATATAATATTCACAGTAACTGGTATGGGCAATGTAGATGATAATTTACATGGTTTATATACCACTGAAAACTTTACGGATTTTGCTGCAACTGATCTTACCATTCAGGTAAAAGCAGATGTCTTTCCCGGGTATAAAGAACAATTTAATAATTTTTTGAAGACCTATAGGGATGTTATGGCCTCACCAGGTGAACCTCAGAGAAAGACCAATGTGATATAGCACAATACTGAATTGATTGCCGTACTCAACCAATTTGTGCCCCATCATAATTATATATTACCCTATAGTTTACAAAAAGAAACTGATAAGGTTGTAGAGAATATGCTTAATCAGGACATCATTAAACATTCCATTAGTTCGTGGAATAGTCTGCTCTCCCTACTCCCCAAGAAAAGAGGTGAGTTAGACCTGCAGCTGACTATCATAAAGTAAACTCTGTCACTACCGAATCGATTCCCCTTTCCAGTCTTAACAGATTTACTGGAATCACTTGGCAAGGATAACGTTGTTTTCACTTCCCATGACTTACTTAGTGGCTACTGATAGGTAGAAATGGAAGTCATCTTGCCCTATAAATGCATTCAATACATATTGAGGCGACTATATTATCCCTAGATGCTGGGCTTATTTTGGTGAAGTCTCCCTTTTCTTATGGGTATATTTCCAAAAATTTCCATTTTTCAAACCTTCATATCCGGGAAAGTATAGCAGTTAGGGAAACTAAAGACCATTTTACTCAACAACTCTTCTTCTTGCAAATGAAAGCATCCTCAGGTCTTCAGGTGTCTGTGTTGATGGGTACTGATGTGACGATGATTGTTATAAAGTGATCTAATGATCTCTTGCAGATGAAGTGATGTCAGTATAATTATATTGGTGTATGTCTAGCAGCAAATATGTTTACAGTGTGGGTGTAGCCCTGTCCTACATGACTGAAATCGCTGATGCCAAGTGAGATGTGTGCTGACCATCAGGTCTGGCAGCCTGGGTATAATGGAGTGGCCTGGCATATTGTCAGTTGAGAGGCAGGGCTTGAACCGAGTGGGTCCTGTGAGCCTCTGGTCAAAAATAAAATGGAAACTTCCATTGGACTTTGAGTTTTCAATTCGCCCATTATTCCTGTTGCATGAAGTGGGATGCCTCTTTTTGGCTTTGAAGTGAGATGTCTTCATGTGTGCACACATGCCCTAGACTTTGGGGAGGGAAGCTAGGGGACTGGCGGCGTTTATGGCCTATGTGACTTCCACGCTTGCCACCGTCTCCTTTGCCTTCCACAGCTCCGGGATTGTCCACCCCTTCTTCTGATGGGAAGGCATCATATCGTAGGCTATTCTCACCCTCGGAAGCAGTGTGAGGGATGATCAGACATCTCAGAGCAAGGGGGAGGGGGCACAAGTGACTCATTGCTCGCAACGTGATAACTTCCTTAATTTTCTGAGGAAAAGCTTCACTACTGGACAAACTAAACACAGTGGCATCCAAGGAATGCCCTATGGCACTACCAGTGAGACCTCTCCTACTATCCTTGGGCCGAGGCTTGGCAGGAGTGGATGAGGCAAGGGGTCGCATGAGTCAGGAACAGAAATGGGTGAGGCAGAGTCAGATGACATTGCTCTACACCTGGCTCAATCACTGAATAGACTGATGCGTGCTTGCGTCAGGTGGTGGGACTCTCTCCTCACTCTTTGGTGGCAAAATCAAGTGGTGACCCATTCAAACAGTGGCAGGATTGCATGTGCAGTTTCTACCGATGCTCGGCAATAACTATCCATTCCGTTTTTAGTTTCAGTCCCGACCAGTGCCCAGTTTACATGCGCTAAAAGGCTTCCTGTTAGTCTTTGAAATGCTCTGTCATTATTCATGAGGCTTATCCATTCTGTATTCAGTGATATGATTTGCCATTCTATTTTTGGTAATGCAGATGATACCATTTTGTTGGATAGGGTGGGTCAAAAAGTTTAAATTCAATGAAACATGGATATTTTGTTACCCGAAACACCATATTCACATAAGATAACTATATTATTGAAAATCGGCCAATGCTCCTCCAGCAACTTTATTATATGCTTGCACCGAATGAGCACAGTAATAATTTAGCGATAATATGAACTTTGGCGGCTTTGACAGTGAAGATACTGATTTTGACAGCTCTGTTACTGGTTACACAAATAAGCTGTGCTTGTCAGTTGTTAGTTTTAACTTTCTGCAGTCATGTATACCCTGTGTTCGAATGATGGCTACGTGCAGCACGAGGGAAAAGGTCAAATATTCTGTATTTGGTTTATCTCATACTCTTCCAGTGCATCAGCTACCTACATGCAAAGATGTCATTAGAGAATACTTGGAACATAATATGACAGATCCATTATCAGGCACGCAAGCATAGTAGAAATATATGAGACGGCATCGATTCCTATAACTGACTACAAGAGCATTGTCATCCGTGTGAAACACTTGATAACAAAAGCTCAGGAGGTAAGAAAACACTCTGCAAACAAGAAGACTTCAAGCACCTACTTGGAGAAGTTGGCCAGCTCTGATGTACTATTTGACGTATGCTGCTGAAAATGCTACACAAAAGTTGATGCTCGAGAGAGGTCTGAGTGTCGTTGTGCCAGGGCTTTCAAGATACCTCCTGAAGAGTGGTCCAATTGGGTGGATCAAAACAGTTGTAGGAAAACGTACATCGGCAAAGCAGACAAGCAGAAGACAGCAAAAAATGAACATGCCACAAACAGACAAATGCAAAGAAAGCTCCATGAAAAGTCAGTTCAGGAAGCCACGCACGATGAAGAAGATGCAGGAGCAGCACGCAGGGATGATATTGATGGTATAAGTTGTGATGTATCAGATGATCGATATGATGATGATGGTACTGATGAAGTAGAGAGATGCAAGCAAGGTCAGAATACATAGACATATCCTGAACTATGTCGTGTTTCAGACCGATGCCAAATGAACAACAGGGATATATGCTCCATAGTGAATGCTGTACTGAAGTACATGGGTATTTTTACCGAGGAAAACAAGCTTGATCCTAGCAAACTTTGGCATCAGAAGATGATACAGGAGAGATATTGCCGTTCAACAGGTTTTGGTGGTAAAATTGACAAGACTGAGTAAAACCCCTGAAGGTGAGAGGGTCATCATCAAGGAAGACCACTACTCAGTAACTGGCTTCCATGATGCTGCTTACATAGATCATGTCTCCCCTGAAAGTGGAAAGCAGTGGATATCACCTAGGAGATTATGTCAGCTGTCCATGGGACCAATTCAGCAGAATCACTGCAAACTATTGTTTGTGATGGCACAAACATAAACACATGCAAGAAGAATGGGGTGATTCGTGTGATGGAAACCCAGCTGGAGAGACCATTACAATGGCTTGTCTGTTTGTTACATCTCATCAAATTGGTTTCCAGATGGTATTTTGAAGCCACTGATGGTGCAACGACGGGTCCAACTGGTTCCAGAGGGGAAGTGGGTAGATCCCTTGAGTTCGATCCAAAGGATCTAACAATTGTATACTATAGTCTCACCAATCTAAAACCAAGGTTTGGGTGGAGTCCAGCCGGGGATTTCCCGGCGTACAGCGTTGCCTTGTTTCCTATACTCTGATTGGGTAGTGGCTGACCTGACACCGTTAGAGTTCGTCCGCTCACACCTCGCCACCTGGCCTGACATGACATCACGCACTTCTGTGTGTGTGTGTGTGTGTGTGTGTGTGTGTGTGTGTGTGTGTGTGTGTGTGTGTGTGTGTGTGTGTGTGTGTGTGTGTTTTTGTGTGTGTAAAGACAAACTAATTTAAGTTATAAATATAATTTAAGTTACCGGTATATATATAACAAAGTGAACAGTGGAAGCACGTGACAGAAACTTAATCTCCCTCCAATGGATTAACTCCCAGTATGGGCCTGGATGTTGCCGCTCGTGAGTGTTTTAACTTATTTATTTCTATTAAGAAAATAGCGTATGTTCTACTGATTCCTTCAAATTATATTATAAACGTAATTGTTACATTACTTACCCAACTTAGAACTACCGTGAAAGTCGGTAAAAGTAACTGTAAAATATGTATGCCACGTTTCTTTATTGATGTACAAGAGCCATATGCATTACAAGTTTACCTTCCTTTGATATGCTAGAATACTTACGTTTATATTGTATTAGTATGTGTGTACCTATCTGTGATGCCTATTACATATATAACAGAATCTACTCATCGCTCGTTTAGGAAGTATGGCATGGCTGCACCCAGCGCCAGACCCCACCCAAACCTTGGTTTTAGATTGGTGAGACTTTATGAATGGATGTTTTGGAAAAACTTGCACTCTGCCAGATGAAGCTGAGAAGGATCTCAGCAAAGGTCAGCGGTAGTTGCACCACGCATGTCTCGAACTGCAAGTCGGAGGAGCTGAAGGCGTAGTTTTTAAACCATCTGCGCAGCCAGGGCCACTGAAGCATGCCAGATGGTTAGCTAAAGCCAACGGTACACTGTGGCTCTACATGTCTTCAGAAGAGCCATCTCCAGTATTGAAATGATTGTTTCATTCTTTTTCAACTCTTAACGTGCCAGCTTGGTTCAAAATGAGAGCAAACAGTTCATGTCAGGATGGCACCATGAATTTCTTCAATATGGTGGAATTATTGCGAGAATTGCCACCAGAAGTTCAGGGCATCGTTCGCCCAATACTCAGCAATAACAGTTACTTCTGTCATCCTGAAAATATCCTGCTGTCGGCTGTTGCTGATGAAGATCCACATGTAAGTTGCATGGCTGTTGCTCTCATTCAGCGAGCGTGGAAGAATGACAGCGACGATTTCAGAGTGTTTGACAAATCTGTTTTGAAGGTAGATTTCAAGGCCAAGAACTACACCAAGCTGGTGCAGCTAGACAAATCGTCTGTCACAGTCCCTCCACTTTTGAAAAATGTCACAATGGACGACAGCCAACCCATAATCTTGGACCAATGCTACCCTTATTACTGTCAAGGTGTGGAGGTTGCGTCAAAGATGTAACATCGACCACACAAAAAGTCCATGGCCATCAGGTGCGACATGGAACGCTTCTGCTATGCAAGTAGTCCCACAAAGATTCCCCAAAGCGTGAGAGTAAAAAAGACTTCTGATCGGAACACCCGTGTCCAGCTCATGATTATGTTTCCTAATGAAATAGATCGGAAATGCGTTATGTCGTTTGTCACTGTTTGGTGTTTCATATACATCTGTGACTGGCAGTTTTTTTTTATTTATATTGGCACAGTACTATTTGGATATATTAAATAACGGCAAGCAGATAATATTATGGTTCATTCAAAGCTAAATCGTGCGAGAAATCCTCTAACTTGTATCATTCAGTTTCTTCATATTTGTCATCATTTCCTCGATTTTGGAGTGATGTTGCTGGGGTGAGCGTACATAATATAAACAACAATTTGCGCAGTGGCGTTGTGACCGTGATGGAGCATCATTTCCACCATGTTTCAAACTAGCAACAGGAATTTGACCTACCCTAATGGTGAGTAAATAAACACCTGAACATTTTGCCAAACTAAAGCAAGTATTTTAATGCCTCCATATGGCAGGTCTAGAAATTAAGCTTAGTAAATGCAACTTCCTTTGTAAGGAAAGTAAATTACATGAATATGTGGTTGATGTTGAGGGAATTCATATCTCAAGTGAGAAAGTTAAGATAGTTTCTTACTTCCTAGAAACATTAATACTGATGATGTTAGGAGTTTTGTTAGACTAAGTGGCTATTATTGGTGATTTATTCTAGGTTATTCATAGATTGCCAACTCTCTTACTAAATTACTTAAGAAAATGAATCCTTCCTTTGGGCAAATGTCCAATTTCATGCCCTTGAAACACTGAAGACAGCACATGTTAATGCCCCAGTCCTGGCATTCCATGATTATCAGAAATCTTTCCTTCTCTCTACAGACGCATCAGGGGTAGGCCTAGGCGTAGTGTTGATGTAAATTGATTAAGCAAAGAAGAAACGTGTAATAGAGTATGCTAATCGTGCCCTCAGTGCCACTGAACGTAACTACAGTGCTACTGATTGGGTGGCTTTAGCAGCTGTTTGACCTCTCATACATTCCAGAGTCATAATCTACGGATACCCAGTCCATATACAAACAGATCATCTTCCGCTTTGTGATTAAAAGAAGAAATCTTACCGGACGGCTAGAACAATCGTCAGCCATTATCCAAGACTTTAGCCTAACCTCTGAGTACGTGCCTGGTGAAGCTAATGTGGTTGCAAATGCTCATTTCACGTCATGTACCCGCGGCAGTCTCACCATAACAACCAAGTGAAGTTCCTTACATCACGCTAACCTCAGATGTTGTTTATAATTGTCAGCACACAGACCCTCTGTGGTCAAAGTTATTTACTTCCCGAGGTCAGGAGATGCTTCGACCTTACCTATTCTGCCATTGTCAATACATGATCACATGTTAGATAATATTTTATATAGGTAGGCATCTTACCGGTAGGGACACACCTAAAAGAGAGGTATGCCAACTTGTTGTTCCTGCTGATTTAATACCTATAATGCACTAAAATACACATCATGCATCCCATCCGGTAAAAGACAGATTTTTTTGACAAGCACATCTTTCATTTTATTGGCCTAATATGTGTAGGGACATCAGTGTTCACCTTGATTCCTGTGTTCCCTGTAATCGTCATAAAGGATCAACTGCATTACTACCTGCACCATTCTTACAATATCCAATTACATCACGTCCATGTGAAACTGTGTCTGTTGACCTCCTTTAATTGCCTATTACGGAGTCTGGAGCATAGTGTTTGTTTTTGGCAGTTAATCATTTCTCACTTTACTGTGTCCTCGCAGCTCTCCAAGACAAGACTGATAAGAGTGTTATTTGTCATTTTACTACATCATCCATTGTTATGACCGACAGTGGCTCGGTGTCCAACAGTACTCCTCCTATTGAGATTTGTAACCAGTATGACATCAGTAATTGTAATGTCTTACTCAACCATCTGGCAGCAAAATCGTAAGGTGTTGCAGTGCTTGAGGTACTTCGGTTCTCAAAGCACCTGTTGGGATAAGTGGATACTCCAAGTTGCTGCTTCAATCAATAGCTTCATCAATAAATCCATTGGTGATACTCCATTCTTTGCTTTACATGGATTCATTAAAAATTTGCCCTATTCAATGTTACTATTCAAACATAATCCACTCTATAACATGAATGATTATGCGAAACCGACAGACTTCCAGAAAATACACCAGTATATAAAGGCTATTCTGGCCTTATCTAAAGACGATATGTTCTCTTGCTAAAGTAATGTTGCATTACCTATCAGCATTAATGCTGGGGACTCAGTATTTGCTCATGCATATACTCGTAGTTGTACAGTAAAC
The DNA here is from genome assembly GCF_032717465.1 of Coenobita brevimanus. Classification (NCBI taxonomy): domain Eukaryota; kingdom Metazoa; phylum Arthropoda; class Malacostraca; order Decapoda; family Coenobitidae; genus Coenobita; species Coenobita brevimanus. The sequence continues at coordinate 8,666,353 of NC_137001.1, forward strand.
TAGATGACAAACTAACAGGTCCACACCGCGTGACATCTCGTAGCAGTGACAAATTTGAGATTAATGATTTATTGTCATCTGAGAATAAGTGGGTTCACGCAGACGATCTTAAGGGAGCTCCCAGGCACTTTGAGTGGGTGGAAAATCAGGAAAATGATGCACGTTCTCCTCCTGCCCTTGCTACCTCTTTGTCACCTTCTACTCTGCCTGTTAATGAATACAGACGAAAGCTTTGCTGAACAACTCTCCCCACTTTTGCTTGTGTCTGTTCCTGCACCTGTCAGGACCACATGGCTGATCTGACAGTTAACCAGGATTCCTTTTGTAGATAAGATGTTGTGGAGAGTGTGGACAACCATGTTGGCACTAGGTGTGCTCGGATGATCTCTGGGTGATGAGGACAGAGGTGGGATTCTCCATCCTGAGGCATTGGTAAAGCCCAGGGGGAAGGTAATGTTAGTCGAGGACGTCATCTCAGTCCGTTATGATCTTCAGAGCTGGATCACAATCACACACTAAAAGAGTATTAGCCAACTGTCCACCATACGATCCTTACCCGCCGCCTTGGTAAACTGATATGTGAAACGACCTTTTTGGGTTACACGATATGAACCTCTTCAGTGGAAACTTGTTTGGACTGAGAAACTATTCATTACTTTGAGGGTGGCATCTGAACGAAAATAAAAAATTAGAATTTTGAGCTGAGATTTTTACACAATAAACTAGATTTATAAGGATCTTTTGGCCAAGCTTGAAGGTGATTGAAGCAGAACTTTTTGTATATGCCCTTATTCATTTTTTTTTTATTCGCAAGATCCGTTTTGATTACTTCCTATAGTTGATATAGCTTTCTTTGTATTTATATTATATACCCATTTCTTTTATGCAAAATATATATAACTGTTCTACATTTGTAGTCAGTGTTTTGCCGATTGCTCTATTCTATGTCTACTGAATATTTTTCTTTTATAGACTGGGCAAATATTTTTTTTTTTTATAGGAGATAATAAAATATAATATGTCATTAGAATGGTGTTTATGTGTCCAATTATACTACATCTATTGCTCTTTTGAGTACTGCAAACCGTTTGGGAATACATTCACAGGTTATGAAGTTATGCCATAATGTTATCAAATAACTTAAATTTTGAGAAATCAGCAATTGAAGTTTTCACACAGAGCCATAGTTATTCAACCAAAACTATTGTATGTGACTGATACGGTGTATCTACATTGTTTGCAGCTTGTTCTGAGTATAAGGCATCTGGTTCCATCCTTTTCCAAGGATATCAGGCATATGAGGGTGCAGGTGTCATGAGGCACCATCTGACTCAATATCGTCATACAGGTGTAATAATAGGCGTTTTATTAGTGCTGGGTTGTCATAATATTTTAGCATAATTATCCCTGAGCGCAGTTTTTTTCGAGAGGGGCATTTACAGAAAATGTAATTTTTTGACCCAGACTATGATATTTTCGTCCAGATGCCCCCCTAATGCCTTGTTTCCTTACAGTGTCTCTGTCGGAAAACCACATTCACGTATAAGGCGAGGCCTCCTTGATCTCAATGGTAAAGTCCTTGGTGATGTTTTTGGCTAAGCCACATCTAGTGAACTGTCAGCATATCATGAACAATTAGAAGCATTTGCTTCGACTTTCGAAGTACAGGATAGGTTGCTAAATGTCCACCAAAAGTTACTAGGTAATTCTGTCACACACATATGAATTAAATGGCCACACAACTGAACAAATTTTCTGATGTCTTAGCGAAACTGAAAGATGAAATTTATGTTGTCACAGAAATATTGTATGTCAGCTTTCACCTTCAATCATTGTATTTTTTTATCCAGTCATTAATGTTACAAGTAGAGGATTTTATTCATCTGTTAGTAGATGCTGTCAGTGGTTGTTACTTAGACCATCTTCCAATGTCAGACATTTGTTTAGTTTTGTATTGGGCTTGGATCAATTTTCATATGGTCCTCTTTTTCTTTTCTCAAATTCAGAAGTGTAGCCTACTATCTCGAACGAGAAGCCACCTTCCTTTCCACGACTATCATGGTCCATACTTCTGTTCGTTTTGCAGTCATCCTTGATCTCTTCCAACTAATTTCCTTCCCTCGACCTTTCAATGACTCTTTATACGGCGTCTGTGTACTCTGAAGTCTTTCTTCTATCTCACGACCATATGGCTTTTGTCCTGTCAGATCTTTTACATTCGTGTTCGTCCATTGCTCAATCGTTTCGTCAATGTCCTGCATTCTTCATTAATATCTTTCCTATCACAGCTGCCCCTTATGAGAATTGTTTAGTAGGTAGCCTTTCAGTCAAAAGTATTGCTTCTGCATGTTCTTTCAACCCAGCATCCAACATATCTGTTTTACATACTGAGTACTGTCTCGATCAGTAATTTTTTTAACCATCTGGCTCGTGGTGGGTCGAAGCCAGGGTAGAAGACATGCCAGGCGAGCGGACACAGGTCACTAAATTACTAGAGGCTCGCTCACCTGAACCACAACTCACTCTCACGGATGAAACACATGAGCACAATTATGAAGTAGTTCGTGAATCATTATCAGACTGCGAGAATAACCGTGTCCGCAACGCCTGACTCTGTTTCAGCCATGGCTTCTACTTCCCTCGAGCCAAGGAGGTAAAGTAATTAGTGACCGCGGTAGTACATGTACACCCGAAAGCACTAATCTCTCCGCCCTAATAGCCGGAGTCGCGGCCAGTGAGCGACCAGGCGATCGAACACCCCACATCCACCGCCCCTACCCCAACTCCAAAGCGTTGTTGGATATATGTGGGACGGCCAGAGCTGGTGATGTTACAATGTGTCATGACTGTTTTTATATACAATCAGAACCAGTAGGGGTAAGTATATAAAGGCAATTAATGTGTAATACTATGCTGGTATCAACAACATACGAAAAAGGCACGAAAATGAAAGAAGACATACGACGTATTATGTGTTATTGACTATATACTTACATACTATATTATAATGTAACTACAGAAAAATATAGTATAGCATCTGATGAAAGATGTGATGTCGTTTCTTATACATTCTCACTCCCACCTCCATCACCCTTCTCTCTGATTTGCTGTCTCCACCAAACGCCTCTCATACCCTGTCATCCCCCATCATTATTGGATGAACGAAACGTATCAGGGATCGGCTCTGACGAACCACGAACTCTGTTTTAACGAAAATATTCCGACCACTTGTCACAATAGTGACACAGTGTCATTATGTATATGACTGAATGTGGGTCAATCGTATACATAACGACATTGTGTTACTGTTGTGTTAAAGCAGAGTTCGTGGTTCGTCAGAGCCGATCCCTGATTCGTGTCGTTCATCCAATAATGACAGGAACATAATCCTTACGAGTTTATAATGTAAGGCTTAAATTACCACGCTCATATGTATTAATGGCCGTCCAAAGCCACACAACCTGTGTTAACGATAAACAACCGTATGTCATTGTAACACAAGGTCCAACTTGCAGTGTGTATGTCATGTAACATCTTACAACAGGATGAAATGGTTGGCAGGTATACCGGAGTATTGTATGTTTTTTATTTGTTGGTGATAATGCAGAAGCGTGTGATAATACAATATGATTAATACTTTACAGATCATTTATCATTATCTTTATGTTGGTTAACAATGGATGGGGATGGGGGATGACAGGGTATGAGAGGCGTTTGGTGGAGACAGCAAATCAGAGAGAAGGGTGATGGAGGTGGGAGTGAGAATGTATAAGAAACGACATCACATCTTTCATCAGATGCTATACTATATTTATCTGTAGTTACATTATAATATAGTATGTAAGTATATAGTCAATAACACATAATACGTCGTATGTCTTCTTTCATTTTCGTGCCTTTTTCGTATGTTGTTGATACCAGCATAGTATTACACATTAATTGCCTTTATATACTTACCCCTACTGGTTCTGATTGTATATAAAAACAGTCATGACACATTGTAACATCACCAGCTCTGGCCGTCCCACATATATCCAACAACGCTTTGGAGTTGGCGTAGGGGTGGTGGATGTGGGGTGTTCGATCGCCTGGTCGCTCACTGGCCGCGACTCCGGCTAACAGGGGGGAAAGATTAGTGCTTTCGGGTGTACATTACCTTTATTTTCCAACACCGTCCTTTGTTAGTGTTACCTGTCCAAACACTCCTGCCAAATCACACGAAGCTTCAGGACTTTGCATTGCCCCAGACTAGCAGTGGTCTGTCAAGTTAAATTCTCTCTCTACATACCCGACCCGTCATCACTATGCTGTTCGTTCACATAATTTTGAAAAATTTTCACCTATTAATATCTCTTCTTTTTTCCATATTCATAATGTAAGTCTTGCGTCTGTCTTTTTGAGTGTTAAGATACCTCACTTCTTGCAGCACTCTTTTTTTAAGCCCACGTTTTGTACAACCTTTTATTGCATTTACTCTACTTGGGTTGTACATCATGATCGTTTTTGTCCATTGCTGTGTTAAATGTATGGAAAAAGACTCCACGAAAACCAATATTTCATCATTCAGTTATGTATGCACATTAAGTTAGTTCAATATTCTCCCTATTAACTTCTATGCCCTCATTATTATTGTAGTATAGTCATATAATTTTCCTATCATTCACTAATAATACCAGTATTGTGTTATTTAAAATTCCTTAAGGTAAAGTATATATTTATAATATCTTATCTATCCTGGGGAAGACAAAGGTAAGTGAGTGGCTGTTTCTTGTTTCGTCATCATGACTCAGGCACTGCCAGAATGTCATGAATTGGCAGTGGCCGCTGCCTCCGGCCAAATATATTGACAAGACTGTTTTATGTCTACACAGCTGACAATCCCTTAACTCAGCGTAGTCATGGCACTGGGTGATACACACAGGAAACTCTCTTACCTTTCCACAAATGATTTTATGAAAGGCAGAGATCTGCTTGACTCTGGGAGTGTAACGCAACCTTCTCCCAATAAAGCATCCAGAAGTAATATGGAGTCTTTAAGAATAACCTGAAATCCTGATGTTATATCTACAGGCCTAGATCTCACACATTTTCCCTTCACCCAAATCTTACCATTAGCATTCCCAGCAACATCCTGACTGACGTCCACCTCTAAAGATCTTCCTGAACACTGCGGCACACTAACCATTGTATACTAAAGGGACATTAACAGCTACACCACACCATAGCTCATAATAACAATGGCTATGGTTCGTTCATGTAGTGTGGTAGTGTACTAGTTTGGTGTGTGTGTGTGTGTGTGTGTGTGTGTGTGTGTGTGTGTGCAATGTTATTTTGTGTCGGCCTTTTCCTTTTACCCTCCCGGAAGGAGAGCTGAGAGCTCATATAGTCCTATCTAAGGGCAAGACCTTTGGCCTTCACACACACACACACCCATACCGTTGCTCATGGGGAACAGTAACCACCCGCTTCTTCAGTGAAACTTTCCCAACCCGAACAAGACACGAACTCCCGTCTACCAGATGGCAGGCGAGAATGTTACCACTGAGCCAGCGAGTGTGTGTAATTCACCGGGTCGGTCAGGATCACTTGATGGTCGTGATGGTCAGCTTTTACCCTTCCGGAAGGGAGCTGAGAGCTCATATAGTCCGATCTAAGGGCAAGGCTGTGACCTTCACACACGCACACACCCGTCCCCTTGCTCAAGAGGGACAGTAACCACCCACTTCGTCAGTGAAACTTTTCGCAACCTGAGCGAGGCGCGAACTCCCGTCCACCAGTTGGGAAGCGGGAACGTTACCACTGCACCAGCGAGCTGTGTGTGTGTGTGTGTGTGTGTGTGTGTGTGTGTGTGTGTGTGTGTGTTACAGGATTCTGCTCTTCTGTTAGCCTACCATTTTATCAAATATTTCTTTAAATCTGAAATATAGTTCCAAAAATCAGTTGGTCTCACGAGAAGAGAGCAGATCCTTTACATTCTCTGTATTTATGCCATATCCAGTTGCGTAATCCTTTTTGATATTTACAGTGTACAGGTTACATTCAAAAATATATATCTGAATTAGGCAGACTGTTTTCTCCTAGATCTAATTTTTATTCCACATTTGGCTTATCTCGAATTTTTCCATAAATTGTTACTTTTTTTAACAGTCTATTCCACTTTCCATTTTTCGACTCTGTTCAGGTATTTTTGTAACATCAATTTGAAGTTCCTTGAATGAAGCATTACATTTTTGAGGTCTAAGACTTTTTTCATCACCTTCAGCCATAGTTAGACAGGTGTCTGTTTCGACGTTAGACGTAAATGTATTACTCACAACTGTGAAACTCCACCTGCCACCTCTCCATGTTGGATAATTTCCACTTAATACTATCCAGGGGCGTAGGTGTGCCTGATGTGCTGTCCAAACCCACAACGGATGGAAAAAGCATTTCACTTGTACAAAGGATCATAGTAGGAAATTATTTTTTACCCTCATGAAATATGTAGGCAGTTCCTAGTACAACATACACATAAAAAGTTCCATTTAAATATGATACTCTACAGACAGCGCAGATAAGAGGAGACGGTGGAAAGAGCGAGAGTGAGCATTTCTGCACAAACACACGGCCAGTGTTTGTGTTCATGGTTGAAGAGTTAACTCTAGAAAGATCACTGTCTGAGCGTTATATACATACAATATATGCTGAATCTTGATTTCACTGTGAAGATACTGATGTATGCAAATTAACCACAGGGGAAATGAAACCTGAACAACTACTTACTCTCGTGTTTTTCATCTTCAGAGAGAGTGACACAGAAACATGAGAGTGTAGGTCTTGTATACACACCTGTAGCAGGGAAAGACACACAGAACAAAAGGGAATCTGACCTGATGTGAACCCATCTCAACCTAACAAGCCTATACAACCACTGGTAATGGTTTTAGTTACATAGCTTCTCATTAGTTCTTTTCTGACAAATGCGTCACACACTATTTCCTCGGTAGTATTTTACCGGTACCTTTTGTTTTCATATTGATTTCATATATATTTTTCATCATTCGTTATACAAATTATCTATTACATATATATTTTTTAATTCTATTATGCATACTAGCTACAAATAATACCGGTAGTAGTTTCTGTATGTAGGTCTGATGATACATGGTAGGATCGAAACGTCTCTCTGATAAAGAAAATGATGTTTGTACTGGCCTTGTTATCACCAGCCTCGCATTCCCAAACGCGAGTAATTTGCTCAAATATTTATTTTGTAATTCCACGGCTTTTCAGTACAGAAAGTTGGAATTTATATCCTGCCAAAGAACATTCACGGGCACTAGATATAAGCCACTTGTAAGGCTCTATATAGTGTCCTGAGCACAAAGGTCCTTATTCTCCTAGGTAAAGGAGGTTCCCTACCACCTCTTCCTTGGCTATATATTTTCAGATATGGCTGGCCAGTATCCTTTGGTACAGTATGTATGTAAAGTGAAGCGAGACAAGAAGCATTTACATAACACAGGAGGCGAGACAAGAAGCATATACATAACAGAAGAGGACAGTTAAGTGTAATAAGCAAATAATTCTCTTTGGAAGAGGTGTTATGGGGCTTCCTTAACCAACGAGAATACGGGTCAAGGAATACAACTTCCAGTAATATTCTGTAGTGAACCAATCACATTTTCACTTATCTGGATTTACTTAACATTACAACTTTCAGTGTCAGGGTCAGTTTACAATGAATTTCGGTATAAATTTCATCACCATCATCCACTCCTGAGATAGGGTTGATTGGCTCCTACCTCAAAATAAGGCTACTTCTGTCCGCATTTCACCCCTACAATTTTGCCGCATAGGGACGCCTTCACGTGGTGGCATGCATGTTGGCTAACTAGGGCACTCGACTGTCTGGTTATACAGAATTCTCTCAGCTACTTCCACGTCCACAGAAAGAAGGGGTGGTAAGCTGCAGATAAGCTTAACCCTGCAGCCCACTGGGATCAGGTTTCAGAAGAACCTGGGGCTACAAATGCCACTATTACTACTACTCATTGCCTGAACTACGGTAATGTGTGTATTCTATTCTTGCTGCCTCCAGATGGGGAAGATCTTTGGTAATGAAGGGACTAATGACAGTGACATCTCATACAACCATTTTGAATAGTCTCCTTAAAACTTAATAAAATCGTCTGTAGGTAACAAGTATATCTAGAGGCCCCCCGAATGGAGGAATTACACCAATCGCTGGCAGATACATATCTAGCGCGACTAGGAATATGACCTTGACCTTGGCCTACTTTCACCAATTTTGAACTCATAGGACATTTTCATCCCTACTACATACCTGTAAAATTTTGTGATGATAACTTTAGCGGTTGCGAAGTTATCGTGGTAACAGACACAGACACCTGGACCTACTTTCATCCATTTCGAACTCTTGATCAATTTGTTTTCCCTACTACAAATCTTTAAAATTTTGTGATGGTATCTTGAGCAGTTGCCAATTTATCGTGCGCACACACACACACACACACACACACACACACACACACACACACACACACACACAAACCGAAAACAATACCAGCTCTGCTGTCCCGGCTGGTAAACAGATTGAGGCACGGCATTGAAGTTACGAGTAGATGACCGTCCTTTGCCCCTGATGGCACTGCATAATACATAATCCTCCTTCATTCTCCTAGGCAAATATTTTCATCGGGTAGAGAGGATCCCTAACACCTCTTCCTTAGCGATTTGTTTTTGGATATGACTGTATAATATTCTTTTGTAGGTTATTTATGCAGATTATGGCAAGAAAAGAAGGCTTTACATAACACAGCCAAGGTAGGTAAGGTGTAAGAAGCAAAATAAATGGATAGGAAAACGTTTTAGGGAGTATCATTAACCGAAGCATCGATATACTTCCCTAACACTTTTTCCTAAACGATTGATTTTGCTTATTACACCTTACTCTCCTGTTGTTATATAACTTTTTACAGTATCGTCATACTCTGCATAAATGACGTACAAAAGGATATTAGGAAGTCATACCCAAAAATAAACCGCTAAGGAAGAGGTGCTAGGGAACATCCTTACCCGGCGAGAATACGTGCCAAAGACACATGTATCTTCCCAATGATTAACGAATACATAGCGGAAAAATCGAACCATCTGAAACACGTACCAGTAGACATAGGGCTTTTCATTGTTTTTCGTCAGCTGTAGATGTTCTTCAGACGGAACAGGGAAGATAGTTGTCTCTTTTGTTAGAAAAAAAAAGTCAGTGCAAAGTTGGTGCCAAACAATCTGACACCACGGACGATGGCTACTGGAAACTGCCCAATATTTTTTCCCACTCTGGTATTTTTTTTTTTTTTTTTTTTAGAACGCTAAAAATGTCATGTTTCTGAAATTTTCCAATCGATAATGTGATTAAAATAACATTTAGATGATGATAAATTAACGTTCCTGGGACACACAAAATATATAGATCATTTTGGATATCATCGTACCATTCATGAGCGATGATTTTCTTTTTTTTTTTTTTTTTTTTATCGACTGTGCCTTACTCATGTTTACACCATGTTTAGTCGCTACAGATAATCGGTATTGAATACCACTGCTCTTGAAATGTATTCGTAGAGGGATTCTGTTGTGTTATTAATAGTTCTAAATGAGTAATTTAACATCCAATTCGCGTGACATATCATACAAGGAGCCATTGACACATACATAGGTATCTCTTCTGTTTGGAACATGTGCCTCCCTGCCTCTTTTGACGTGCCAACATTACAATCTGATGGGATGAATCCTTTACATCCACTGCCATTCTTAATGTTATATTTCCCTCTGCGTAGCCTTCCTCCACGCGGCCTGTTCTTGACGTGACCCTCCTGCCTCCAGCGCCTGATCCACCTTGAGACGGTGGCAACGCTGGTGCCTGTCTCCTGGGCAATGTTGCGAGGTGACATTCCGCCCACCCACAGCCACACGAAGTTCATGCGCTCACTTAAGTTGGTAGATCGGGGGAGCTGCATTCAGGTTCTGTGGATTATTCCACGATCAATATAGGCCCACACATCTCGACATCGCTAGAAATTCAATAAAAATAATGGATGCATTTTTTTTTTCTACAGGGACCCAAAGGATGAATGTGTGTAAAAAAACGTCATTCATTCCACTAGATTTGGCCACAAAGGAATCTTCTCCCTGTCACTCAGTGTTCTAGACTCTAGTTGTTATTCTCCCTCCAACTCACACCCACTTCTCTCATATAGCTTTTGATCCCATCCCTCCACCTCATCGTTGAGTCTCCCCCTTCTTCCTCCCCCCCCACCACACTCATATACGCTCTCCTAGCCAGTCTCTTCGTTAATCATTTTACATTTACAATTGTTGTTGACTATATCAGATAATAACAAAGATTACTAATCCTTTGTGTATTTATCATCCTCTTCACGTTCAACCCTGTGATTAAGGGATTGTTTCTGCTCTTGGACGATATCCCTTCAAAAAATGCATTTACTATGCTACATTATTTTTACCTTAACTTGGCCCTGACGTTCGTCATTTTCCAGCTTACATCACGTAAGTCAACAGAGGAGAAAGACAATATAATGACATTACATCCTTTCCATTGCACTTACTAACTTGCACCATAAGTTCAAAGTAAATTTATTTTTACAATTCTACGGGGAGATGAGGCGGCCTTCACGGGGACCGTGTCATAGTTTTTTTTTTTTTTTTACGTAAGAATATGAAGTTTTTGAATAGTAGTAAATCTTCATTGAGACCAGGCTTTAGGCAAGGTGAGACTCCAAAGGACATCCTGCACAGGAGGGAGGGCCCGCAAGGGTCCTGGACAAAGCCTTTATGCACGGTCATGGGTTTTAACCTGCGAATATGAAATTTTGTGTACAGGTAGATTTTCACCCCGGCCATGTTTTATGTGAAGCAGAACCCCTGATGGCTACTCCATAGGGGAAGACTCTTCCGCAGAGGAGGTATCCTATAGCTTTTACGGAGCCAGCGCATTTTTTCACAGTACCAGACGTTCACCATGACCAGCCTATAGACAGGATTAACTCCCCGTGATTCACACCTGTACCATCTTCGTGAAAGATTACATTTATAGCCTTAGTGTATTCCAGAGTGGGTGCGGCTATCAGAGGTGCCCTTTGTCTTTTCCACATCGATTTCTGCTGTTCTACTTGGCCACTAAATTTCGATTTCGGTCAAAAGTCGCATGGAATCCCAGATTACTTCGTCTACGTGTCTGTCACATACGCAGCAAGTCTTCTCGTAACTACTTAAATATAACTTTTTTACGTAAACAATTTTCTATATTATATATCATATTTGTTGCTGCTACTGCTCCCTCCTGATCTGTTTGGCCGCAGGTAAGTAATTTCACTTGTGGGATCGACCCGCAGCTTCCCTTCACCGTTGATGCTGTGTCTGTTTCTTAGTGTGGCATGTGCTGTGTTGTGTTCCATTATGCATGGTATGTTGCGTGAGCCTATTCATCAAGCTGGGCATGTTTCATCTGTGATTCTGGCCAGCCCAAATCTAAGCTTATAACTGAGGAGGGCTGAATGATCCCATGTTCTAAGCCTAGCAAAGCTCTCGATCACCTCTATTAATGGACACCTGTGATCGGTGGATGACGGGAGAGGAGCTTCTAGTAGTGTTCAGACCGATGTGCTGTACTGCCTTGCGTGTGTCGTGAGGATGTAGGTGTTCCTTTGTTGCTTGTGTACAAATGTCTGGAAGTGAGATATCTTATCCCATTGTCTTATAATTATATTCACCATGACCTAATGAGACCGCATCATGTACAACTGAAAGAGCAGCCATTTCTCACATCTTGACCTCAAGCTAGAAAACCACACTTTATCCTCACTGTTCTGAACTTCACAGCAAAATATTAACTAGATCATTTATTCACCGAATTGACAGAGGCGTATTTCTTCCTTGCACAATCATAAAGTGATAAACAGACATTTATATTCTCGAACTTTACTTCTGTTGTTCAACATTACACCTAAAAGATTAGTCTATTTTATTTAACAGTAATATATGTTTGTGAATTGTCAATATAAATTCGTGAAATGAAGATATGAAATCTTGTACTAGATGAAAGGAAAAAAATTAGCACATCACCGGTACCATGAGACACAACTGTATAACTGGAAAACGGGTTTTCAAATCCCAGTAACGTGTAGAAAAGCCTTGCCACAAAACTAGCAAGTAAATGCTTAATGACACGGAGCCACATGACTGGGAATAAACTGTGAAGAAACACGGCAACAAATGATTGTTAACAAAGTATGCAGTGTCACAAAGCCACGTGGCTGACAGTAAAGTGTGTTGGTACAGGTATCACATCACTGACAACAAAATATATTTTGACATCATGCCACATGACTAACAACAAAGTGTGGAACAACACGGTGCCACATAACTGACACCAAAGTATGTAATAACACGGTGCCACATAACTGACAGCAAAGTGTGTGTTGGCACGGTGCCACATGACTCACAACAAAGTGTGTAGTAACATGGTGCCACATAACTGGCAACAAAGTGTGTAGCAACACGGTGCAACATGCCTGACAGAGTGTGTATTGGTATGGTGCAACAAGACTGACAACAAAGTGTGGTAACACGGTGCCACAAAACTCACGGTGAAGGTGCGGGGGCAGGTGAGGCCGGAGCGGGACTCTCACAGCCTGGAGCAGCAGCTGAGCACTGAGTGCTGACGCGCTTCTCGTCGCCCTTATATACACACACACACCCAGTGAACAGCTCCCCTCTCACCACACCAGCCAGTGAACAGCTCCCCTCTCACCACACAAGCCAGTGAACAGCTCCCCTCTCACCACCAGCCAGTGAACACCTCCCCTGTCACCACACCAGCCAGTGAACACTTTCCTTCTCACCAAACCAGCCAGAGAACAGCTCCCCTCTCACCTCACCAGCCAGTGAACAGCTCCCCTCTCACTGCACCAGCCAGTGAACACCTCCCCTCTCACTGCACCAGCCAGTGGACGCCTCCCCTCTCACCACACCAGCCAGTGAACACCTCCCCTCTCACCTCACCAGCCAGTGAACACCTCCCCTCTCATCACACCAGCCAGTGAACACCTCCCCTCTCACCTCACCAGCCAGTGGATGCTTCCCCTCTCACCACACCAGCCAGTGAACACCTCCCCTCTCATCACACCAGCCAGTGAGCATCCTCCTTCTCACCACACCAGCCAGTGAACACCTCCCCTCTCTCTAAAACATCCAGCCACCACAAGTTCCAGGTTGAGTTACTTTGACGTGGTGGCTGGGCTTGAAGCGTGGCTGGCAGTGCCACCTACTCCGGAGTCATGTCTTACTTTGTAGGGTTCGGCATCTGTCAGCCTCGTGGACCAAGCATCTGCCCTGCATCACTGGTAGAGGATTCTTGCTGGTGATGTTGTTTGTCCCTGCCCATTCAAGGCTGTCTCTATGCGAAGGCCTGGGTATACTGGTGGCAGCTGATTTTGATGTCACAGGAGGAGTTGGTATTCGAAGTCGGAGACTCGGATGGGCGCCACACAGAGGACGACTTCTGTGTCTTCCAGCTCCCCTATCATTTAGAGTTTAAATCTCTCTCTCTCTCTCTCTCTCTCTCTCTCTCTCTATATATATATATATATATATTAACGGTTTGAGGTGTCTACATATATTCTAGGCAATACATAAGTGACTAGTGATCAAGCTGAGCAAGACTTTTGTCACATTTCTTTGTTTGTGCTGGGATTATTTTTAGTGTGGAGTACTTTTCGGCTGGCAGAAATAGCGAGCAGAATGTAAAAAACGACGGACGGCTCGTTTACAGCCGTGACGAATTTCTGTCTCTGTCTTCCCTCAGCACGACAGCCCTAAATGGAATTCCTGAGATGGCCAGACGTACTGAATATTGAAGAAAGAGAGGACGACGTGGCGGGGTAAGAGTACGATGCAGAAGGAAGGGTCCAAAACTTTCGCTACCACTGTGTGTCGGCTAATGTCCTCTCTTTAAGGAATAAAGTGGATGAACTGGCGGCCCAAAGCAAATGGAATTTTGCGTACTGAGAAGCATCATCTGTCTGCTTAACAGAGACTTGGCTTGACACAGAAATTGACCAAGACTCTGCTTCTCAAGTAGATGACTTGGAATTAGACAGAAGTGACAGATCAGCAGAATCAGAGAAAAATTGTGGTGGTAGTATTTGTGCCTTCATCAACAATCGATGGTGCAGGGATATAACTTGTGAACTAGATCTGTAATGACTATTGAATTCATGTATTTGTCTTTGAGGCCATTCTATCTTCCAAGGAAATTAAATAAAATATTCTTAATAGTTGTATGCATTCCCCCGTGGTGTTAATATGAAAATTGTTGAAAAACACTAGTGTGATGAAGTGTGCAAGATTGGATCTAGTTTTCCAGATGCAGCAAGATTGAATCTAGTTCTCCAGATGCAGTTAAAATAATTATTAAAGATTTCAATGACTCACATTTTAAGAATTGTATGCCTTATTACAAACATAGTATTGATTTTGCTACAGGAGGTGAAAATATCTTCGATCGCCTTTACTGCGACATAAAATGAGGGTATGTGTCAAAAAAACTCAAAACCATTAGGACGATCAGACCCTATGTCTTAATTAACACCCATTCATAAGCAGAAGCTAAAATTGTCCAAACCTGTCCAGACACGGAGTGCGGACGCATGTAAAACTCTTATGGGCTGTTTAGATTTGACTGACTGGAGTGTGCTGTGTGATGTAAATGATAGTAATGATCACAGTGTTGATGTCCTAAATTCATACATTTCTTTCTGTGTTGATATTGTGGTATCAACTAAAACAGTGAAATGCTGCACAAATAACAAACCCTGGGTCACAAATGAACTTAAACAGTTGTTGAATGAGAAGAAACGTTGTGTTGTAGGCAATGTTGAGCAAATTGAAAAACCTTACAGAAAAAAAAAAAATGATATGATTGTCTTATGCAAAAAAAGGTACACAGCGAAAATTGAAAACTTATTTAGATATGACACAAGAACACCATGGAGTGGTCTTAGGAAAATCACAAGTTTTACAAAGAAAACAGGCATGCCAGATGTACAGAATCCTGATAATTATTTTAATGAACTAAATAATTTCTATTGTGGGTTTGACATCCATGACTTTTCCATACACCGAAACACCATCTCTGAATTCTTGAAAACTAAAAATGATGAGCAAATAGTTTAATCTCAAAAAGACATCATGTACAACTTGATAAAACAAGTGCAATGGTGGTTTCTCTTCATAAGGAATAACTAGCTCCAGTTCTATGTGAAATATTCCAACGCTCTCTAAACAAGACATACATCCCGAGACAGTGAAAGACTTCTGAGATGGTCCCTGTTCCAAAAACCAGGACCCAAAATGTCATAATGATTATTGACCAGTGGCTATGATGTGTATTTTTATGAAATGTCTTGAACATGTTATAAAAAAAAATGGTATGAGCAAATCAAATATAATATGGGTACTGTTCAGTTTGCTTACAAAGAGAAAAGGTGCATTGAAGATGCTACATTATTAATAAAAGATTTTGTTCTTAAATTAATGGAAAATGTCAACACCAATTCAGTAAAATATTTTGCAAAAATACTGTTTCTTGAATTTTCAAGTGCATTGGACACCATACAGACCCATATTTGGATGTAAATAAATTCAATGAATGTCGCCTCGAATCTAGTCTTTTGGAATAATGATCTCTTTCACAGACCCCAGTATGTGAAACTGATGGGTATCAATCAATCAGTTATAAACACAGGGGCCCCCCCAGGGTTGTGTGCTATCACCATTTCTGTTTACTCTTAATAGAAGTGACTGCAGATGGGTACAGTTACTCATAAAAGAAGTGTTACCTCGCTAGAAAACCCCTCCGTGTTTCGCATGGCTACACTGCAACCTTTACAACTTCAGGTGATTCGACGTGGGCTCTGAGATGCTATGCCTGAGTGAACCCCGATTCGAATTTAGTTTCACTTCCTGATGAACCAATGTAGCTTTGCTGTGTGCGAAAATGCTCTTCATAATATTGCTTTGTAGCTTATGTTAAATAATCGCATCATAGTGTAAGTGGCAAATCCTTTGACCTCAATAGCTAATCTAAGGTTGAACACTTTCATAATGTAGCATTTATCATTGACATTAAAACATGATGAGTGGATGTAGAAAAAAAAAAAAAAGATGTATTTGCCAATGACTTCCAACTATTCCCACACAACTGAAAGCATTATGTTGATGTGACTATTATAAATTTCACCCGGTAACCTAACTTGTGACGGTACTTATAATAAATTAATGTCATATTACCCACTGGGAGTTGCTATATTGGTACAAGTCCCGAAAAGACCAGTAACTAATCATGTAATGATCCGCACATTATGATCTTGCGAATAAAACGAAAAAAACATAAAAAAAAGTGTAATTTACTTGCTACTGCTTAATTTATAGGCGGCATGTCTTCATGATGTGTAATTTCGAGGTAGGCTTCAACACCATTGTGAAATAGGGACACCTCTTTGAATTATTTTGGTTTCATTGTTTTGACTAAGTTTGTGAAATAACTGTGATCTCAATGACCTCGTTAGAAGAACAATTTTCATTGATGAATAATCTACGTTGGACTTTATAATGCATTACTGGATAAAATATATTGCCGTGGGAATGATTCTGTTATAACTAAAACAACAGTTTACTGCGAAAATAAGGATAACATTTATACTTCTATTAGGCTAAGAGTTCCAGTTCACTCCTGTAGAAATTCTGTATTGCATATCTTGTGAAATGAGTTACTTGAGAGGAGCATGTGGAGTGACATGGAGGGACAGGTTGACGAATGAATAAGTGAGGAACGTTGTGGGGTGGATGTGGATGTGGTTGAGAAGATTAGGAGAAATACGCTGAGGTGGTCTGGACATGTGGAGAGAATGGAGAATGAAAGACTGACTAAGAGGGTGTATGTAGGTGAGGTGGAGGGAGGGAGAGGGAGGGGTAGACCGAGGATGAGGTGGAGAGATGGAGCTGAGAGGTATATGAGGGATAGGGGATTGAACTGGGGGGAGGGTAGTCAAATGGTGGGTGACAGAGCGACTTGGAGGCGTTTTGTCTGCGGCCACCCTTTGCGGGATTAGGCCGTAGGGCTATAGACAGATACAAATATTGTATCTTGTGACATTCTCACAGAATATGAATTTCTGCATTATCACTCGTTTATTGATTTTTTCCTACGTTTATGGTTAGGTATTTCATGTTTCTCCAGAAAACTATGACACTGAAATGCGTAACTATATCAGTGTTAAGTTTTTCCACAATAAGTCTTTGATAATGCATCCTCTGATTATCTTACATGAAATTCCAGCATTCCACTCTTGGGGCCATAATGATCATACAGCAAAAGAAGAATTTTTACAGTAGCTAGGTTACGTTTCACTGTCCGAGTTGCTTTCTGATGCAAATTCTCCCTTTATCATCTCAGTCGCCGAATATCATAGATTACGCTTGTCCTTCACGATATACTGTAATTTTAATGCCCGATAACAATGGAGATAATATCGCAGAACTCGGAGATTGCAGTCTCCGACACTGACTGTGATCCCAAAGCTTGAAACTCAGGGGTTGAGTCTGTCTGCCCAGAATGGTATCCATATCAATAATTTCTCCTCTGTAGCCTACCACATATCTGTGAATGAGGGGATGAAACGGTGCCAGATTTAAGATTAGCTTGTCCGCATCTCTGCAGCATATGCCTGGGTGAAGGGGATGTGTCACCGCCAGTGCGAACGCTAGCCTGGCCACGTCTCTACCACATATGCGTGGGTTAAGAGGATGTCTCACAGCCAGAGCGACAGCTAACTTGGCCATATCTCTACCACATAAGCATGGGAGATGGGACGTGTCAGTGCCTTGTCCCATGCTGATATGGCCATATTTCTGCCACATATGCATAGATGGGAGAAGTGATAGTGCCTGATTCCTCCATTACCCAGTCACATCTCGGTCACATACAAGTTAATGGGTTGCCATAGTAGTGCACATACGAATTTCAGAAGGCTTAAGCTCAAAAGGATGCAGGACATACTCGTGTGCTGGTTCAGTTTGCCCTATGTCCTACTTTTGGTGGAAATGGGCCCAGTATCTAGGCTGCCTGTGAATGTGCACTAATGCACACATACATGCACGCAAATTCACTGTATATATATATATATATATATATATATATATATATATATATATATATATATATATATATATATATATATATATATATATATATATATATATATATATATATATGACCTTAATGACCATGGGCTTTAGCCCCAATGGTCAATAGGCAAAAACAATGATAAAAAAAAAAAACATACTGTACATGGACAGAAGCATACAAGCACGTGCACACTACACACACACACACACACACACACACACACACACACACACACACACACACCAGGCACGGATTCTGGGTAGGGAAGGGCGTGGTGGGCGTATGGCCCCATATTTTTAGCAGACCTATGAATATTTATAATAAATGAACTATATCAGCAAAATATAAGTATTGACTTACATAAATGCTTTCATGGAAGCATGTCGATGAAAAGAGTGATTTGATGATAAATCGTGTTCGGTTTGACGATGAGTTATCAATAATTCATACTTGTAAATCCACAAAGAATCATGCCACCGTTCTCTAGAGTGTTGCTTCCAGATCTGACCATCCCCTTCCCACAACCACTCACCCTCACTCGAACACCCAGACATAGCCCCCTCCCCTAAACACACACAATATCCACGCATATGTTTCTTTGTGGTAATATGATGCTCTTAACTGCTCCTCAGTCTTCGTTGCTTTTTGCATGTATAATTCCAGCATCTGACTGGTGGAGGTTGGACCAACTGGTTCCTTGCGTATGTATTAAGACTTAACACAGTCAAGTAAGACGACGTCTAATTATTTTGTTTTCTCATTATTAGTATGATTTTACTTGGTAGACTTAATATTGGGATGTTTGATAATACTGCTGAATAATTTCCTGCCATCTTGAGGTCATTCGTAACTTATATAAGATTGCCTGGTGGTAGTCAGATAAGTATTATCACATAATCATGATGAACCACTCTTAGATACATAATGAATCACTCTTAGATACAGTAAAACATGCACAACGTGAGTACCCCCTAAAGATACCTTACCCACCCAGCTCTTCCACTTTCCATAGATGTCTGTCGGAGTCTCACCTCCAGAGGTTTATATATCCATTTCTAGATTATTACCAAGTACTGTCATATACCCATCACCTATTATGGAACTGCAAGGACTGATACTTACCAGTATGTAGTGACTGCATTCTCGGGAAGATTCTTGAACAGGTAAAACGCACATTCTTTGTGATTATATTTATTCAGACAGAAAGTGCGTCGGCAGTCAGGGAGAAGTACAGGAAAGTATTTATAAACTCATTTTAGCTCCCGTTTATCGTTCTCGACATAATTATGTTTGCGGAACTTTTTTTTTTTATTATCATCATCAGTCTATCTACACCCTCTATGCATATGACATACATGAAAAATAATACATAGGCCCCGCAAACATAAGAAGGAACACTCTAGAGGCGGTAGGGTTGTGTGCACAATTTAAATGTTTTATAATTTCTTTTAAAAAGTTGCGAACTGTTCAGAGTACTGGTTAGGTAGAAGACCAAATGAATCAAGGAAATGTATAATGTGATCCTTTATGAAAAAACAAACCCAGTGACCCATTTCTCCAGTAGTGGGTACTATGTTAGCGATGATGAACACAGGCTCAAGTTTGTCAGGTATTATCACATGTATCATTTCATCAGCTGCGAGACATCCCCAGAATTGTTTAATACAGTGAGGGGGTAAATTTTTATCAATCACTCGAGTTCTTGATCATTCATTTTTCTTTAAGCTTTCACATGGGAGTATATCTGCTGATCATTATTCATTCTTAGAATTCCTTGAGTTTCTCCAAACATCAGCAGGACACGATTTGTCCACTGGCTTTCTTGAATGTTAAATTTATCCTCAGATTTCCTGTGTATTCAGGATCAACTGTATCTTTAATGTCCTCAGGTAACAGGTCTAAAACTAAAACCTTTCTTCCCTTGGTATAAGTCTCATAGTTAAGTGATCTCGATTGAGACGTAGAGCCTTCAAGGTATAATGGTACAATGATGCGAACTGATAAGAAAAAGAGACTGTGAAGTTATACAGACTTCTCCCATTGACACTTACAGCCAGCCTAGACAATTCAGCATGAGTCATATACAAAGGATTCTTATACGATCCAGAAAAAGCCCCCATATCAGTTATGCACAAACACAGTTTGTTTGGAATACAGTTCCCCAAAGGTTGTCAGAGTCACTGAACTTTGTTCTTGAGCAAAGACGAATGATTTTACCACTTGTTTATTATACCCATACTCCACAAACGGCCCTGGATCAGATAACGAAGCATTAAGTGCAGCCATAGCCGCTGGCTGAGGAAAGACACGAGTAACCCACAATTTACACAAATCTCTGTGGAGCTTCATTTTGCCCCCATCTTGATGAGTTTGATAATATAACTGGGATTAGCAAATTCAAGTCGAATATTGACGTTAATGTTATCAAGTAAATATCCATCCAATCCATTTAAGTCCATCAGTAGTGGACTACATAGATGCAGTCCATGTTCCTTAGTTAGAATAAGAAACCTTTTTCCCTGATCACTGAGCCCAGCAAAATAGTCTTCTGTATAAGTATCTCCAATCCCAGTACCATTTTCATCATGAAAATAACAATTTTTTACCAGCAGTCCCTTCTTTCGAGGGACTAAGTGTTGTGAGCAATTTCATAAAGGCCGCATAATTATACATATAGGTATTTTCATCCTGAATCCCATTTAGGGGGGAGGCGGTGGCTGAATCAGTAGAGAGGCGGCCTGCAGTCCTAATGGACCCAGGTTCAAATCCCGGCTGGGGCAGGGAACAGTTTAAGGATTCGAATTTCATAAAGCAGACATTCCTGAGCTACCAGAAAACTCGCCGACATGTAAAAGTACCCCCGCTAATACCAATACACCAGTCCTGTATGAGACAGCCCTAGCATGTATTCAGTATGGACGGTGGGTGTTAGCGCCGAAGTGGTGACATGAAGAGGTGAATGGCATATAGGAGGACTACTGGGCCTTGATGTCAGGCTGTGAAGCCTATGCCCAGAATCGGAAACATTTAAAAAATAATTTAAAAACACAGATGCCTTTTTTAATACTGTATATAATACTGCATTCACAAACATCATCTTATCATCATCTACGAGCACGGAAACGCCGTCTGATTTGAAACTCGTAATCTGAACTCATGGGTTAGAGTGCTCATACCAATGAATGACCCATTAGCTCTAGGTATGCGAAATTCTACATATTTATCAGTTATTGTTTTATCAAAGCCTGCATTTATGGGTAGAACATCCATAGCTTGCTTTGAAGCAATTGATGATTCTATCATCCGGACTTTGTGAGGACGAGGAAGCATTTCTGATATGGCAGCTGAATAATTGCTGAGAGGGGATTTTACCCCTACTCCCAAAGTAACGTCAAGAGACATGTTACCAGAATCAAATCACTATTCTAACTAAGCTATATTTAATCAAATACATCCTTTTCATAACATTTCCGTAATTTCCGCCTCCTTTTTTACTTTCGTTTACGTCTCCTTTCATGCTAGTACTTTGAGCGACACCTTTCGGGGCTGTAATACCTCTCTGTTTCAAAGAGTCCCTCAGATTTGCCTTGCCACTAGATACATCCTCGAGTACACCTCGTCCCATACCCAGAGCTTTAGGAACTACATTTTTCATAAAAAAAAAGGAATTACCCGTTTCCCTATGCCCCCTAGAAAGTCAAAAATACCAGCCCCCCGTAGGTAGTATATGGGGCTCCTAAAAGTAGTTATATCACATACAGCCCCTCCTCGTCTGAGTAGGAATGGGTCTTTGAATAGTAACAAGAATTCATCTTTGGAAGGAGGAATCAGGGTAGTACGCATCATGGTGTCAAAAACAGTAATGAGTCTGTGAACATCTTTACCTACGTCTTATATGCAAAACACAGGTAACATTGTGACTGTCTTCAAAGTACATTGGTCCACCATTCTGATTAGTAATTTTTATGCCAACATTTTCTATGGCTGAACTACTAATTGTTTTGTACATTATAGGATTAACACCCTTACTTGTCGCATCATTTGGTAGGGGTATAGCATCAAGGATATTCACAATTTACCCCCTGAATCGCGAAGGGTTAACCAGGTCAGAGTACACATATAAATAATCATTGGAACCATCAGATCTGGTGGGTGTGAACCTATATCTTTAACACGACTGGGATTCGAGGATGAAGGACTTTCCTCTTCAGTTTTTTTGAAATGCCGAATAACGAACTCTTGGTTCAAACCCCAGCACTATGGCAATTGGAGAGGCAAACTCCATTGATAACTCTGCTTACATACGATCTGCATCAGCCCCAACTACCATTTTTTGGATGACAACCCTATCTATGTTGTAATCATAGTGGAATATTTGTTGTTAAGGGAAATAATAAGCATACGTTTCATGAATAATTTCCTGAAGGTCTTTCAACATTTGATAGTTAATGAATTCGATTATAGATACTAAATTTTGCGAGATTAAGTTGGAAACAGTTTTTGTTTTAGGTATATAATTATAAAAATTGTACTCATAGTCTTCGTTTTCAGATCTCATTATTCGTGCATGAATACCAATTTTACACTCCGGATCACCATTCCCGAGACAGTAATAATATTTTGGAAATAAAATATTACTTAACCCAACTTCATATTCATGATCTGGATCTAGCTGCAGTGGGATAGTGCGATTCTGAAAGTTTGTTGTGTATTATCTGGGTAAACATCTCCACTAGCAATGGAAGAGAGAGAGGTATAAGTCATCAGTGTCTTTCAGTGACATGTCTGTTCCCTTGTGCAATATATTTACTAACCAAATATATATATATATATATATATATATATATATATATATATATGCCATTGTTTTATAGGTTCAGAAAACTAGCGATTTGTAAAATATCTTCTTTTTTTATTAACAACTTACGAATTTTTATCAAAAAAAAAAAAAAAGACTTAGAATACAGTCACCCACGAATATCTTACCAGCTATTATGACTAAATGGATGGAAAGCTGATGATAGGGAGAGCTGGAGCTCCCGTTTCATCAGCCCTCGGGACTAGTTCCTGACAAACCTCCTTTGCTGAACTTTTTCAGTGCTTCAGTAACACAGAGAGTAGGCCAGTATGCTCTCCAGTACAAGTTTCAACACCTAACCACATGCACAGTACACACTACACTTCCTTTTCAAAATAAAAAATAAAATGGCGGTATTCATGCAAGCCTTGGAGTCCCCAGGTGGGGGGTACCATAAATACCCCCATCCGCCCCTCTCCTGGTGACGACTCAGCGAGATGCCTGGAACCACTGTCTGACTCACTCCTTCTTTATTTCTGCAACATTCGCGGCCTTTCCTCTAACTTTTGCTCTGTTGAGCACCACCTCTCATCCTCTAAACCTCACCTTATCTTCCTGACTGAGACTCAGCTGTCTGAGGCAACTGACAGCAAACCCTTTTCTGTATCCTCCTACTGTACTTTCTCTATACTCATTTCAATTCCAAAGGTGGTTGTTGTGTATATGTACACAACGACTTATCTTACTCTTGTGTTCCTGAACTTGATTCTTCTGAATTCTCTACTCTCTGGTTTTGGCTTTCCTGTCATTCTCTGACTAAATGTATATGCGCTGTTTATTTATCCCCTAATTCTACTGACTATGAAAAATTCTTCAACTATCTTACTTCTGTGATGGAGCACATTCTATCCATTTCTCCTTTCTCTGAAATCTCCATTCTAGGAGATTTCAATGTTCACCACCACCTTTGGCTCTCCTCTCCTTTCACTGATCCACCTGGTGAACAAGCCTACATCTTTTCTACCCTTAATGACCTAGACTAGCTTGTACAGCACCCTACTCATATGCATGATCGCCTTGGAGTGAGCTCCAACATACTTGACCTCTTCCTTACAGCTAATCCTTCTGCTTACACTGTTAATCTTTCCTCTCTGCTGGGCTGCTCTTATCACAACCTTATTACCTTAACCTGTCCTATCGCTCCAGTACGGCCTGTGGACCCTCCAAAGAAATGTCATTTGTGGTACTTCGGAGCTGCGGATTTGGATGCGCTCGGCAGTACTTCTTTCATTTTCCCTGGAATGATTATTGCTTCCATGGCCGGGAGCCATCTGAGTGTGCCTTGTGCATTACCGTGGTTATCCTCTCGGGCATGGAAGCATACATTCCTTTCTCATATCCTTTGACTAATGCAAGAAAGCCTTGGTTTAATCACACTTGTTCTAATGCTGTCCACAACAAGGAGAGGGCCTATAAAACGTACCAGAGTCAACCCACCCCTGAATCACATCTTTCTTACGTTTATGCCCGGAGTTGTGCTAGGTCTGTTCTTCGCTCTGCTAAAAATAATTTCATCCAACTCGAATTCTTCTCTTTCCTTCTGGCACCTTGCCAAAAACCTTTCTAACAACGTTACCTCATCATCCTTCCCTCCTCTTTTCTCCTTTGATGGCTTTGTAGCTATTTGTTCTACTAATAAAGCAGATCTCTTCACTAAGACTTTCTCCTCCAATTCCACCTTAGACGATTCCAGTGCTGTTCCTCCATCACTTCCCCCCTCTGACTTCCTCATGCCTGACATTAAAATGTCTTCATCTGATGTATTTTCTGCCATCACTGGCCTCAGTACTAACAAGGCATTTGGGCCTGATGGAGTCCCTCCTGTTGTCCTCTAGAACTGTGCTTCTGTGCTTACACCCTACCTAGGTAAACTCTTTCGCCATTGTCTATCAACTTGTAGTTTTCCTTCTTGCTGGAAGTTTGCTCTCATTCAGCCAGTCCCAAAGAAGGGTGACCATTCCCAGCCCTCCAACTATTGCCCAATTGCTTTAACATCTTTTATTTCAAAAGTTTTTGAGTAAATTCTTAACAGAACAGTTTTAAAGCATCTTTCCTATCACAATCTTCTTTCTGATCGTCAGTATGGGTCCGTCAGGGACGCTCCACTGGCGATCTTCTCACCTACCTTTCAGACTCCTGGTCATTCTCCTTTCGGGACTTTGGCAAAAGCTTTGCCATTTTACTTGACATTTCGAAGGCTTTCGATCGATTCTGACATAAATCTTTAAATTCCAAACTGCCATCTTACGGTTTCTGCCATACCATCTGTGCCTTCATCTATAGCTTCCTTTCTGGTCGTTCTATACCCGTTGTTGTAGAAAGCCACCGTTCTTCTCCTAGATCTATCAACAGTGGTGTTCCTCAGGGCTCTGTCCTATCACCAACTCTCTTCCTTTTATTCACCAATGACCTTCTAAGCTGTACATCTAACCCTAACCATGCGTATGCTGATGATTCCACCCTTCACCTTTCCTTTCGGTTCCTGTAACGTCCATCTCAGCAGCTGCTTCAACAAATAAGGGATGATGCTATGGCACACCTAATGTCTGACTTGGCTCGTATCTCTGACTGGGGTAAAAATAATCTTGTTGTTTTTAATGCATCAAAGTCTCAGTTCATAACACCTATCAACCCAACAAAATCTTCCACAGGAGTATCCACTAATGTTTAATAATATCCAGCTGAATTCTGCATCATCCTTGAACGTGCTTGAGGGTTCATTCACTCGTGACTTATTTTGGAAAGATCATATTATATCTCTTGTAAAATCTGCTTCCAAGAGATTAGGTGTGCTAAGCCGACTCTGTACCTTCTTTACCTCTGCACAGTTGTTGACTTTATACATGGGTTTTATTTGCCCCTGTGTGGAGTACAACTCTCATGTGTGGGGAGGCTCCCCACATACAGCTCTTGTCAATAGGGTGGAGTTAAAGACTTTTTGTCTCATTAACTCTTCTCCTCTTACTGACTCCTTTCAATCTCTGCCTCTTCGCCGCACTGTGGCATCTTTATTTCTATTCTATTGCAACTTCAATGGTCACTGCTCCTCTGAACTGTCTGCTTGCATCCTTCCACCTCTATGACAGGCGGGTAGCACCCGTCTAGCAACAAACTCTCATCCCTTTTCTGTCCAACTCTCTAATGCAAGTGTTAACCGTTACTCCCAGTCCTTCAGTTATGCAACAGGTCATCTCTGGAACTGTCTCCCTCTGTCTGTATTTCCTACTTCCTATGATCTCCAGGCTTTCAAACGCAGTGTGTCCAGGCATCTGGAGATGGACAGATCTTGAATTTGGCTCTCTTTTGTATAGCTTTTTTTTTTCCTTCTCGGAAGGAACGGTGTGCAGGCTCCTGGCCTTTGGTTTTTTCTTCCTTGCATTAAAAAAAAAAGTGCTAGTAGTAATCAAGAGCGAATATGCAAGAGTTTTGACAAGTCTTAATTCCTTATATAAAGCTGTGTTTCAATACTTATAATTATATACCATTTCCCCCAAACATCTTACAAACTGCTATTAATAATCATATTTGTGTATGCTTAGTTTTGATAAGTATTATTTTCTTGTGCAATATTGGGGTAAGTTATTTCTCTATATTAATGATTTTCCTTTTAAATCTGGATCGATCAGTGGTCTCTTATATAACAGCTTCCATTTCTGGCTTCTTGCCAGGCAGGGGAATCTTCATAAATATTCAGTATTGTAACATCATTTATAATATATATATTTTTTTAATGATACCGAGTGGTTCCACTTCATTTGAGGCTGTTGCAGGTCTTTTTTTGTGGGTCTTTGCGTTGCCCACGGTGCTGCTGCTGCTGCTGTAGTGGTCCATGCTGGAGGAGGGGTAGTAACACTGGATCCTCCAGCCACACCTCGTCGTAGGAAGGAGGCTGTGGTGGATGTTGTGGTTGTTGTGGTAGAGGCTGTGGTTGTGACGGAAGCTGCTAGTGGTTGTTGTGGTGGATACCACTCATGTACTTCGGATGCGGGTGTATGATCAGAGACATTTCTCTTATGAACGACTGTACAATTTATGTTGATACGTCGGCAGTACTTTGCCAGCTTCTCAAAGCAAGGCAAATAATATAAAGCCCATGTATCCCCACCCAGACCACTTCCCGGCAGGTATTATTAAATTCTGAATACCTAAATGGGGTAGGATACATTTTAGCTCTTAAGTTACCCACACGTCCAGTCAGAGTATGCAGTTGGGGACCCTGAATGATAGAAGTTTTTTAATTAACTCTTTGGCAAACTGGTTGGTCTCTAGTTCAGAGCCAGGACCCCAGTGGGCTACTAAAGTAATTATATAGGTTTTGCTAGTTTCAGTGAAAATTCTGACATACCCAACTTTATCCCGTGATTTGTCCTGGGCTCTATTAAGATTATAAAGGGGTTTTCGAGTGAAGTATAGATTAGCATAAGATTATAAAGGGGTTTTCGAGTGAAGTATAGATTAGCATAAGATTATAAAGGGGTTTTTGAGTGGAGTATAGAGTAGCATAAGGGTACTTTTCACAAATTACGGCACAAAGGCCATAATTTCGTATTCCCACTGCAAGCACAATATGACAAATGGCACTATCTCTGACGTCATACTGATCATTAATTATTTCCCTGTGAATTGTTTGTAGAAATGTACCCTCAGCCTCCATCCCAAGCCTCTTAAGTGTGAGTGGGTGTAAGGAGCAAAGTATGGTGGTTGAACTCCTGGGGCCTTCCTTTTATGGGGAGTGGTAACCAACAAACTCATTCACTCACCTCGTTGAAGGTTGTAACTTGGTGGGGAATTCCCCTCCCCCCCAACCCTTTTTTCCCTAGGTAGGTGAAATACAAATCTTGTCGTATGGCTCGAAGATCATCCAGTAAAGACTTGACAGACAAAAATTCGAGAGCCACCTCTCTGTAACGATGGCATTGTTGTTAATAATACCTATTGAGTGCCTATATCCTTATCTTTCAGACTTAGAGCGGAAACATCTAAATCTACATCTTGCTTATAGTAATCCTCTGTTAGATCTCCAACTAATCTGTTATAAGTCTCAAAAAGGGGGTTGATAATCGTGGCCCTATGTCTAGCAAGATCATGGGCCAAATGTATTTCCTTAATCGATCATGGATTTGCAAGCCTCTCCCACAGACATCCATTCGGCTTCAGATCTCAAGGTAGGCTGTTCCTGCAGGCTGAAAAGAAAGACTTAATATGCGCCCCACCTCTTAAAGCTTTGCTTTATTTTTTAATGATGAGATGTGGCCCCACCAAATAGTTTTTTCTTTGCCTTTGGATTCTTTAAATAAGCTTTGGGTTAATTTACAAGTTTCACCAAAGTTCGTGAGTCAGTTATTTTACCAGAATCAAACGTGTTGTTTTGGTTTACCCAGGACTGCATTACATCTATAATATTAATGCTGCGAATTGAAGACATCAAATTACCCATATCATCTCAGTGTAGTAAAGGATGTTGTAAATATGATAGGATACCAAAAGCATACTGATGGACTTCTTGTTTGAGTAGTATTTTGACTGTGTCCTAGAGTGAGTGATGATGTTCTGTATTTGAAGGCTGAATGAGGGCAATTACATGGGAAGATTTAGGATAACCAGTCTCCCGGGGTCATAGAATGGCAGATGTATAAAGAATGGTTTCTGTTTAAGACCTTGGTTCTAGGCAGAAGTCTTTGACTCTCATTATTCAAGAAGACTCCCTAATACAGTAGTGGCAATGGGTAGCAAGATGTTTAGAACAGACCCTCCAGTAGTAGAGGTAAGGATCTGCCTTTTTCTTTTTAAAGGCGTTTGTTACAAAGCAATCCCTCGAATTACAGACTAGTGTGGACAAAGCTTCCTTATTACCTTTGTATCTCTTGTTATGCATTTCTTCAGGAAATTTGCAAATATCTCTGATAGGCAGTCTAAATCTGGTTTGCGACACCTGGAAATTAATTTCCTCTTCAGATTTCGCTTGGTTTCTTTCAGAAACTGAATAAATTCACGATGGTGGGAGATCAATGGTTTTCTGGATCTCCGAGGCATCTATCCATTCGTTAAAGCAATGTGGGTACGATTTCCAGCGAATATAATACTGCAAAGAGCCGTTTTCTTTTTCCGTCTCTAATATTTCAGTGGGGTAGGTTTCTGGGGCTAAAGTATGGATTATTTCTTCTCTTAAAATATTCCCTTGATTGCTTCTCCACCCACGAGTAATGGAGAGAGGGATGGCGCTGGTAATGGATGGTGATACATGGAATATCTCAAAGTTGTTGTATGCTGATGATGCAGTACTGCTTGCAAGTACCGGACATGAACTCAGTAGGCTAGTGCAGAGTTTTGCTGATGTCTGTGAGCGTCGTGCCTTGAGAGTAAATGTAGAGAAAAGTGATGGTTATTGAGAGAGAAGGTGACTCCCAGTGTGATGTCACAGTGAATGAAGAGAGACTGGAATTGGTGAGAGAGTTCAAATACTTGGGTACAGTGAGAGAAAAGAGAGGAAAATGTGCACAAGAAGTTGAAAGTAGAGTGACACATGGAAGAAAAGTGGCTGGTGCAATGAAGGCCTTGATAAGAAACAGAGGTTTGAATGTTGCAGCTGCACGAGGCTTACATGAGGGAGTGTTAGTGCCAACTTTAACATATGGGTGTGAGACTATGGTGTGGCACGAAAATGAAAAGTCAAGAGTAAAAGCAGTGGAGATGGGACTGCTGAGGAATGTATGTGGAGTACAGAGGGTGGATAGGATACGAAATAATGTGATTCGTGAAAGGTGTGGAGTGAGGAAGTCGGGGGACACCAGAATCAAAGAGAGTGTACTGAGATGATATGGTCATATGGAGAGAATGGATAACAATAGAGTGGTGAAAAAGGTATACCTAAGCGAATTTGAAGGAGGAAGGAGGCGAGGTAGGCCAAGGAAAAGGTGGAGAGATATGGTGGATGAGTGTTTGAAGAAGAGAGGTTTGGAAGTCGGTGAGGCTAGGGAACTGACAAGAGATCAAGCTGGCTGGATGAATTTTGTGAGAAGTGCGTGATCAGGGATTTTGGCACCCCTTGCGAGCATGGCAGCGTCCGGATTGACTCAGTCGGATACACCGTGTGAAGCTGCAGAATGTGGTGAATGTTTTTGGCGTATCCAGTGGAGCCAGGATTCCGAGGGCTTAAATGATGAATGAATGGAAGTGTAGCCTATTTGGATTGGGCAAGTTTGTGCTGTCTGGACATTGCAACTGCTCACCCTGCCCTTGGGTGGGAAAGGAGGTCCAGATGATGATCATGATCATGATGCTTCTCCACCCCAGTCTTCCAGCTCATAGGTATAAATTCCTGACTTACTCCTGCGCATTTTAGTAATGCGAATTTTCTCTTCTGTATTCTGTATTGTAAATGCTTTTGCAAAGCTTTTACTCCAGGGCGAAGTCACTATTCATACTAAGTCCCCTACAGTCAGATCTGAACTAACTGTTTTTTTACATTTGATAGGCTTTTTGTACATTAATGTAAACTGCTTTCGCCAGTCTCTGGGGTCTGTTAACTTGTGAATTTCACTAGGTGTCTTGCCCTTCAAACCTCGATGAGGGGTAAGATTGTAAGTACTTACCAAAGTACTTAGTGTGGGTAGGTAGTTTAAAGTGTTATATGCAGTTAAATATCGATAAATTTTGTGCTTCAGAGTAATTATGGCACGCTCACAGAGATTAGCCATTGACTCTTGTGAATAAACACTGTACAGAGTAATATTCTTCCTCTTCGAGTACGATTCCAGCATTTTGTTATAAAATTATGTCCCCCTGTCTGTGAATAGTCTTGAGTAACCCTGTGATTCTGGTTTACTTAAAATGATTGAAAGAGCATTCGTTACAGTACCTCCAGTTTATCGTAGAGTGTGATGGAAAAACATGAACCGTGAGAAGATATTTACACATACCAGTAAATATTGTACATCGTTATTTTCCCGCCGTAAGTGCCTCAAATCAGCCAGGTCACATGTCAGAATAATGCGGGGTCCTGCCTCTACAATGTTTTGTCCTGGGAATCTTTTTTTTTTTTTTTTTTGTAATTTGTCCAGAGTATAAACTCTAGAACCTTTTAAAAATCTCTTTACATCTGTTGTAGTCACGAGTGTTTTTTTTTTTTTTTTTTTTGGCAGCCCGATATAATTTTTCAATACTACCCAAGGATGAAAGTGATGTAGGATCATAGTATATGTTTCGAAGTAAGCTATTAATTTCCATAGGTATAGAGTACTTCACAAGGAGGCTCTCCAACAATGTTTGACCTAAATTGCATTTGTGGGGGAGTTTTTATAGATAAATCAATTAGTAAATACCCATAAAGTTTATTGACAACGGCTCGCCTGTACATTTCAAGAATATCTGGCACATGTTGTTTACCAAATATCTGACGAGCTAAACATTCCACCTGACCCAAGTCACGCATTCGTAAGAGTAAGAAATGTGTAGCATTAAGGGATACGTCACGAGAAAAGGGACCTCTCATAAAATAGTTTTGAGATAATAATACAACATTCAGGTTTGAATGACGTCCCTTGATGAAAGCTTCGGGTAAAAGCTAACTTTGCATTGCCTTTAAATAAAAATCATCTAATATGAGTAGTGATTTTCCTTGTGGACTTGAGTGTACTGAAGGGTTAGTTATATCTCTGTGCACAGAAACTTTATGACCAATGACTGGATCATCTTGAAGAGGGTGATAGCTTACACCACAGATAAATATTTTTGAAAACTTCTGCATAGTATTTGATGAGTTTAGATATCAGTACGGTGTTTCCTGAGTTTGAAAACCTGCCACAATAATTCTGGCAGGATCACGAAATATATCTGTGTGTTCTGATGGATAAACATTCTCCATGGTCTTTAAACACACACTGAAAGAAAACTAAACGGTCCTTACCTAATAAATAAAACATGAACACTGCAGACACTTTATTTACAAATTATCAGTACAGGTTTTAGTACAGTATATACAACATATAGGATTTCTATGCAAATCCTATATACAGTATATACAGCATATGGGATTTGCATACAAATTATCTATGAAAAGATTTTTTTTTTTTTTTCACGGGTCCGACTCTGGGCAAAGGCTGCACGGCCTATTTCTCGGTGGCAGTGACCTATCCCAAGGGCCAGTAGTCCTCCTACACCTCCACATGTCACCACTTCGGTGCTAACACCCACTGTCCATATTGAATATATGGTAGGGCTGTCTCATACAGGACTGATGTATTGGTATTAGTGGGGGCAATTTTACGACATGTCGGCGGGTCATCTGGTAGATTAGGAAAGTCTGCTTTGTAGGAAATTCAAATCCTTAAACCGTTCCCTGCTCCAGCCAGGATTTGATCCTGGGTCCATTAGGACTGCAGGCCGCCTCTCTACCGATCCAGTCACCGCCTCCCCATAATGATACAAACACCAACATAGATCATGAAGTAGCTTCCCAATCTAGGAAATATTTTCCATAAAATTTTTTTCTTTTGTTTGTCATATAACACCGGACCCTGATTTCGCTCGCATGGAATATACTGTAGTGTTGAGTAACGGGGATGAGTCGTGACACTCACAGAGGTAGAAGCTCCTTCTCATCTCCTCCTCCTCCTCCTCCTTCTTCTTCTTCTTCTTCTTGCCTCTCTTTTACTTGAGTTTTGTTAGGCAAACGATGGCCATAGCTGACTGACTGAGTAGGGGACAAATAACAACATTTATCTTCAAATTCACTCAACCCTTTCCTGTTTACTGATAGCGTGGTGATCTGTCAAACATAATGAATCTTACTGGTCCCCAGAAAAGTGTTTTTGTATTCTTTATGTTTAATTTTTTCCTGTCATAACTAGGAATACCCTTACTAGTTACCATCTCTGTACCTGACTGCAAGAGTAAGGAGTATAATTTTGGCTTTAGACAACTATCAGTTTCCTTCCAACCTCACTTTTTAACAAACCCAATTGTCCTTTACGTGCATCACTGTACAGAGGCTGCTGGGGACTGAAATTAGATTTATCTGTCCAGTACACAGGAGGACACCTTTGTAATACATCTTCACACTCAACTGAAAATACAAAACTGTATCTGAATACACTGCTTTTACTCTTTCCCCATTGTGCTTTGCAAGAATATGGTAAAGAAGCGATATTTGCCAGTTAGGTAGTCCAGAAGCATCTCGATGTTTCCCAGTGTTTATGGTAGCTAGCTCTGGTATGAGTCAGAGTTGCCAGTTTGCCTGCTGCTTGTGAGTGTTGTTATTTCGTAAGTTATACATTAATTATGTGCTATTTTTCTTTATAATGTTTTACTTATGTGATTGTTTGTTAAATTATGTAATTTATGTTTGTATGGTAAATAATTTACAGCATTATGTAATGTATGAAAACTCTTGCGTGTTTTGGTTGTCCCGGCCCAGTTGGTGACTGTGCTCACTCTCTGGAATACACCAGAAATGTGAAGAAGTAGAACATTCTAGTAATGCAAGCATATTGAAGGATGGGAAGGAGACTAGAGCAAGTTTAGTCGGTTTTTGGTTCAGTCTGATTGCAGTGCAGTGTCAGTGAAGATTGTATATTTTCGGTACTTGTGAAAACGGTGGCAAACAGTGACATATTACTGAAGTTTGTACATCATTGGTACTTGTGAAAAACTGTGAAGTGTTGTCAAGCATTAAGTGTAACTGCTGTTATTAAAGTTTATATAGCTCCAGTGGTTGTGAGAATAATGAAGTTGGAAAGCATTAAGGGTAATTATTTGGAAAAAAAAATGACAGTGAACTTAAGAAGCCAGTGTTTTCTTTTATAATGCCTGAGCTGATCCTGTGTACAGTACAACTAAAAGCTGACCATAGGAAGAACATCTTACTGGGCAGCATCCTTCCTGTACTGTACTACTGCTGTTGGAGCCTGCGGCAGTGAGGGACGGGGACATAACACTGGTGTCAGGAGTATGGTTAATTTAAGTGCTGCAGTGAGTCTAACCTTCAACATGGAAGCAGGTGTGCAGGCAATGTTTCGAAATGGGCAGGAGGAGGAAATTTCCCTGGCGACAGTTATGGAGCTAATTAAGACAGAAACTAAAGAACTCAAATAAGAATTACAGGCACTGAATGAAGGACAGAAAGAACTTAAACAATTACAGGCCCTAAGTGATGAACAGAAAGAGCTCAGGAATGAAATCAAAGAACTATTACAGGCCCAAAGAGTACAACTGAAAGCACAAAGTGAACAACTAGAGACACAACATGAAGAACAAAAAGAACGATATGAATAACTAGAGGCACAATGTGAAGAACAAAAAGAATAATGTGAACAACTTCAAGAGACCTTAGAGGAACAACAGATAGAATTACAACTGAGGATGCAAGGACAACTAGATGCTTTCATGAGGGAAATGAAGGAAGAACAGCAACAGCTTAAGGTGGAAATAGATACCAAGCTAGAGCAGCAGAAGTATGAGAGTGCAGTGCAGCTAGCTGCTAGCCTCGGAGGTGCTGCAGTGGAAATTCTGGGCCAGATGTCAGTAGAGGAGAGGATGCAGATTCGCAACCAGTGCTAGAGTGGCTGCAGCAGAGTAGTCAAGGCGACCTTCTTCGTTTGAACAACGGACTACTGGAGCGTCAGTGGGAGACACCCGATGGCTTCAAGAAGTATTGGCAACTTGTGATTCTGAAGAAGATGAGGTCCAAGATCTTGAATGAGTCCCATGACCAGATCACTAGTGGGCACCGGGGAGTAAAGAAAACTCTAAGCCGACTGTGACAGAGGTTCTGCTGGATTGGCATGCATCACGATGTTGCGTCAGGATGTTGAAGAGTGGAGTTGGGCCTGTGATGTATGCTGTGCCAAGAAGGGACCCAAGAAACATGATTGCACCCCTCTCCAGCTGTAAAGTAGGTGCACCAATGAAAAGAGTCACGATGGACATTGCTGGACCTCCACCACTCACTTAAAGAAGAAACCAGTATATATGTGTCGCCATGGACTACTTGACAAAGTAGTCAGAAGCCTATGCCATCCCCGATCAAGAGATGGCAACTGTTGCTCAGGTGTTGGTTGACCAGTTTTTTTGTCGTTTTGGGATGCCATAAGAGCTACATTCAGACCATGGTAGAAACTTTGAGTCTGCTGTGTTCCATGAGTGCTGCAAGTTACTGGGGATCAATAATACCAGGACGACCCCCCTAAGACCACAGTCAGATGGGATGGTGGAGAAATTTAACTGGACCATAGGACAAGAACTGGCCATGTGCTGCATAGAGGGACAAACAGAATGGGACCAGAAATTACCAGCATTGCTGATGGCATATCGGTTGGCATCCCATGAGTCTACCAGCTACACACCTGCAAAACTGATGTTGGGCCATGCGTTACACTTACCTGTTGACTTGTTAATGGGAAGACCACCTGGTGAAAAGCTGCCTACAGACACCACTGGCTATGCAAAGCACCTTCAAGAAAAGGCTGGCTGAGGTACATCATCAAGTATGAGGAGCCCTCAAGTTTTCAGGAAAGATGATGAACTGCAAGTATGATGCCATGGCAAGCGAGGTTAGCTTCAAGGATGGTGATCAAGTTTAGTTATACAATCCCCAGTGAAAGAAGGGACAGTCACCAAAGCTGCATAGCCCGTGGGATGGGCCTTACACTGTGTTGGATCGCCTGTCAGACATAACCCTTTGGATTCTGGGAGGTAGGAAGTCTCGCCTAAAGGTGGTACACATGAACCGCCTGTGCCAGTACCATGGGCCAGGACAGTGCAGCTTGGACGTCTCTGAGGAATCGTGCTCTCCTGCAGCCAAGGATGTTGAGTAGGACCACTGAGCTGAAGTGAAAGAGGATGTGAATCTGGAAGAGGACTAAGATCTTCCAGAAGGAGTGGACTGTTTAGAGGAGCAAGGACGTCGTCGGAAGTGGCACAGTAGAAGACCTGAAAAGTTGAAGGATTATTTTGTGTACAGTTAGATGCTTTATTAGGATTAATGTTTATGTTTGTATATATTGGGTAGTTTTGTCGGGATGACAAAGAACTAGGGAGGGGGTAGTGTTTAGAATTGAGATTTGCCAGTTAGGTAGTCCAGAAGCATCTCGATGTTTCTCAATGTTTATGGTAGCTAGCTCCAGTACAAGTCAGAGTTGCCAGTTTGCCTGCTGTTTCTGAGTGTAGTTATTTCGTAAGTTATGCATTAATTTTGTGCTATTTTCCTCTATAATGTTTATGTTAATGCTTGTTAAATTATGTAATTTAAATTATGTCTGGATGGTAAATAATTTACAGTATTATGTAAAGTGAGAAAACTCTTGCGTGTTTTTGTTGTCTCCGAGTTGGTAACTGTGCTGATTCTCTGGAATACACAAGAAATGTGGAGTAGATCATTAAAGTAATGCAAGCGTATAAAAGGATGGGATGGAGACTAGGACAAATTTAGTCAGTTTTTAGTTCAGTTTGAGTGTACTGTAGTGCAGTGTCAGTGTAGTGCCAGTGAAGATTGTATATTTTTGGTACATGTGAAAACAGTGGCAAACAGTGACCTGTTACTGAAGTTTGTACATCGGTACTTGTGAAAACTGTGAAGTGTTGTCAAGCATTAAGTGTAACTGCAGTTATTAACCCTTACACCGCGGGCATCTTTCCCAATGTTTTGCGTCTCCAGCGGGGTTATTCGGGCTCCGACAGACTCTCAAAAAATATTTGCCAAAAATCAGTTATTAGTCCTAGAATATTAAAATTATATATGCATATGGCACATACCTTCAGCTTTCTCCTGGGATGTTTGTTGAGCCTTCGTCGATTACCGTAGGACTTGGGGAGACCTCTGAAGTTAGGTAACGAAGTCTCCACTTTACACTTCCCGACAACCCGTAATATGATTACCACAGCCAGATATTAACACAATAAACACTACTCTATGATTATCAAGTAGTTTGGGATCCATACTCCAAATAAAAACCACTGTGAAAGCAATGAAAATTACGAGCGCGTATGACCTTCCCACTTGCGCTAGTTCGCTGTTGGTATTCTGTCATTTATTATTCATAAAACCCCTGACACTTTATATTTTTATTACTATATAACACTTATATATATCTACAGTCTTTATCCATAAGTTTCCTTCAGTAGTATTAGTTTATTGTCACTGTAGGGATTCAATTTCTTTCAGTAAAATACGTAGCATTCACTTTCTCGTCCTGTATACTAGCATTGAGAGTGAATGTCACTTTCACCTTCACGCTCATAACTCATAGTATTCAGACATGCTAGAGTGAAGCTTTCACTTTCATTACTCCTAGGGTATATACTCGTATTCTTATAATACTACTCATTTACATTTCTATTTACGTTCTCTATTTTATTTACGTTATTTACATTTCTGTTTTATTTACACTGTGTTATGCCCTGTCACTTTAAGTAACTTATAAAACTATTTTCCACTGTTCACGTATATTTACATTCATTACTTTCACTTGCTGTTTACACATTATTTACAGTTCCACTTGCACTGTTTTACTCAATAGAAAGATCGTAGTCACTCTTTTATCAATTGTCAGCCCTTTACCTCTTTCCACACGAGGTTTAGTAGAGGGTAAAGGTCACAGGGCCCTTTGCATGGGGGTGAAAAGTCCCTGAAGTTAGCAAGAGCAAACAGACGTACCTCCCACATTGGAAGATGAGAGTGAACTGATAAGGGTGGGCAGGGGTGGTGGCCTACCTAGGGAAATGCATTACTGCCAATGTTAGCCTTTTGACAGCAGCTAATATATAGCAGTGAAATGATTGGCAGGAAATCTAGACAATACATTATAAATCAGGTAGTTCCAGGTGAATGTAAATATCACTTAGGCTTCTCCCTTCCCTCCTTATATGTATATTTATTACGAAAATAGATTATACGGCATATTTCAAGGGGAAATAAACAGCGAAAATTAGCGAACGAGTGCACGTGAGGTGTTGTCAGGTGATAATTAGCCAATTCCAGGTGTATGGCACTATCACTTACCTTATTTCTTTCTTGTATATATTATTTGGTACAAGAATAGGGCATAGGGCTTATTTCAATGGATGAAATCAGTGAAAAATTCCGGGGAAGATTTACTTAGCATAGCACGGCTGGGCAGGCGAGAGGATAGGGTAATGGAGGGGGGTTAGGGAGGGGAGTCAAGAATGGGGAGAAATGGCTAAATTGTCAACAATGGATAGGAGTACAGATGAGATTAAGAGTGCTGACTAGTGTTGGACATTGGCAGTACTGATAGATGATACAAGCCACCACTTGGAAGACCGGGTGAATTCAAAATAACACAGAATCACAAAAGCGACGCCCCGTGGTATGATCCCTTGCTCCCAAGCGTCACGAAAGTGACGCCCGCGGTTAAGGGGTTAAAGTTGCTCCAGTGCTTGTGAGAATAGTGAAGTGAAGTTGGAATGCATTAAGGGTAATTATTTGGAAAACAAAGACAGTGAACTTAAGAAGCCAGTGTTTATTTTATGACGCCTGAGCTGATCCTATGTACTGTACACCTAAAGGCTGACTGTAGGAAGAATAACTTACTGGGCAGCATCCTTCCTGTACTGTACTACTGCTGTTGGAGCCTGTGGCAGTGTGGGACGGGGACATAACAATATCATACCAAAAATTATACATCTTCACCTTGGCCAACTCAAGAATTTGAAATCCCACAAACTGGGGATGAGATATTTCTATATTGGGAGACTGATTGTTATTACTCGATTTTCTTTTAAGAGTATCACCCTTCTGAAGAAAGAATTCCTAACACTTTTTAGGAATTCTTTCCACTTTTGTCAAAATTTAATTTTGGTGGCAATTTTCTGAGGATTAAATAAAGTTTTCCCAAAGAGTGAATTTGATATTAGCTTGTACATAGCTTTTTTGTTCTTAGTTGAGGCATTATTTCTTAGTTGAATGTTTCGTTCTATGTAGGCTTTTAAATAATGTTCCTGTCTAAAAATGAACACTGGGATCACTCTAGCTAATCTCAAGCCATGACTCATATATAACTGCAGCAAAGGTAGAGCTACAAGATAGTTGTGTTTTGCTGAGTAAGAAGCTACAAGCTTTTGATTAAATTTAGGATATTCTCTACCTTCCTTTTCTAATAGTTGTTTAGAATAGGGTGAGATCATCATAAGTAATGTTTTTTTTGTGTGTTCTAAGCCCAGAGGAAAATCATCTGTTAAATGGGCAATCTCTGCAGACACTGGTAGAGTGTCACACAGAACCCAGTAACGAAACATGCCGTCAGTAGGTTGCCTTTCAATTCCCATATCAAGTAGTGTTTTCATCTTACTGTCACTGAGCTTCTTTATATCACCAATGGGAAGCGATTCTGTCATCATAGGGGCATAGAATGAATTAAAGTCATAATAACATAAAAAAGAGAAGAAGTATCTTTTGTGGCTTTAAAATTTGGGTTGGTGAATTTGTTATTAGCTCTCATGAAGTGGAGAACAACCGTAGCGAAACCACCTTGGATGTTATTCTGAATGAGGTGAATCAAAGACAATTACTGATGAGTTGAACTTCTGTTTTTGAAGATTTCAGCCAGCTATCGAAGCTGAATGAAGAGAGGGAGACATAACTGTATCTAAATGGTATTGTTGCTGCAAAGTTCTAAGGCAGTTTGTGAACGTATTAGCTAGCAGACCACAGTCTACTTTAAGGTACAGCATGAGATAGTCCTTCAAACTAGATCAACCTGTCATTGACCAAACTTTTGGTGCATGATCATAGTCTTCCTCTGTAATGTAACTTCCTTTTAATGAATTGTAAAATGCATCAATTGGTGGTAAGCTATGAGCTTCAAGCTTATCAGTCTCAGAAAGATTTTCATATGGAAATACTTGCTTCCAAGAAATTAACATTTCTTTTAAGGATTTGTCCATTTCTCCAAGTATTGCCTTAGTGAATTTGATAGAAAGAAGTGTGTGGTAATCATAGGGGCATCTGTCTTCTTAGCATAATAGGAAAAGTGTATGGTAGGATACTTACTGACAGAGTTAGAGAAAGAACAGAGGAATTAGTTGGAGAAGAACAGGGAGGCTTTAGGAATGGAAGAGGTTGTGTAGATCAGATATTCATTCTTAGATCTTTAGTGGAAAAGTTTCTAGAGAAGGGAAAGAAGTTGTATGCAGCTTTCATGGATTTGGAGAAAGCATATGACAGGGTGGATAGACAAGGATTGTGGAAAGTATTAAGAATATATGGAGTACATGGGAAGTTGTTGAATGCTGTGAAGAGTATGTATGATGGTGCTAAGGCTGCAGTGCGTGTGGATGGTGAACTGAGTTAATTTTTCTCTTTGAAGGTTGGGTTGAAACAGGGATGTGTCATGTCTCTATGGTTGTTCAATCTGTACATGGATGAGGTAATAAAAGAGATACAAGGTAGGGTAATGGATGTTGGAGTGGCCCTTGTGAGAGAGGGTAGTGTTTGGAAACTCTCTGTACTGTTGTTTGCAGATGATACTGTGCTGTTGAATGAAGACGAAGGAGAGCTGCAAGGCTTGGTGGATGAGTTTGGGATAGTGTGTAAGAAATGGAATCTAAAGGTGAATGTAGGGAAGAGTAAAGTGTTGGTCTTTGAGAGAGGTGAAGTCAGTGAATGTACAGTGAGGTTGGATGGTGAGGAATTGGAAAATGTGAGTACGTTTAAGTCCTTGGGTAGTGTGATGAGTAAGGATGGAGGTTTGGAGGGTGAAGTGCTTGAAAGGGTACAGCAGGGAAGAAACGTTGCTGGTTCCTTGAAAGCAGTGATAAGAAGCAGAGAAGTGAGCTTGGAAGTGAAAAAGTTACTACATGACAGTATTGTGATACCAACTCTAAAGTATGGAAGTGAAGCTTGGACGTTGCTGGAAGGACACAAGTCAAGAGTGAGAGCAGTGGAAATGAGTTATTTAAGAGGGGCGTGTGGAGTCACATGGAGAGACAAGCTGGCAAATGAGAATATAAAGGAGCATTGTGGTGTGGATGTGGATGTGATAGGAAACGTTAGGAGGAATACTCTGAGGTGGTTTGGCCATGTGGAGAGGATGGAGGGTGAAAGACTGACGAAGAGAGTGTATGTAAGTGAGGTGAAGGGGGGAAGAGGGAGGGGGAGGCCGAGGATGAGATGGAGGGATGGGGTGGAGAGGTATATGAGAGAAGGGGGTGTGAGTTGGGAGCAGGGCAGTGAAATGACTGGGGACAGGGCGACGTGGAGGCGATTTCTTTGTGGCCACCCCGAACGGGATTGAGGCGTCTGGCAATAGATAGATAGATAGAATTTGAGAGAATTTCCTGACTGAATGTGTACCTTAGCCAAATCAGCAAGACTTACACTCATATTGCCATAAGTATCGGTGAATCTCAGCATGCCAATATCAACCTTAAATAACTTAAGTGCCTGTTTGCAAAGCAGGTTAATCCGTAAAGTCCTAATTGCATCAATTGATGCGATTTGAGTTTTATGCCAAAATGCCTAATCGCATCAATTGAGCGGGGCCTGTAAAAACCTGCAGAGTGCTTCCTCCCCCCCTATTATGACATACATGGCTTCAGGCCAAAGAGAACTCACCCCTGAGATGGCATGAGGGGGGATCAGACCAACCCGGGCTGTGGGGGGCACTCCCCCTCTGGGCCGCCTCGATGCCACCCTCTACTCCACTCCCTCACTCCCTCCTTGTCCCCCATCACTCTCCCACCCCTCCATGCACCTGCATCTCTCCTCCCACCACCACGTGTGTCCCTTCTCACCCACTCTTGCCCCTCCTCTCACCCTGCTAGCCTTGAGTCCCTCCGAACCCCACCCCATCCCTCCCTCCTTGTCCCTCACTACCCTCCCACCCCCTACAGATCCCCGAGTGGTATCAGGCCACCATTCCACCACAACCTTCTGTCTCACACCTCACCCCCACCTCTTTCCTCCACCTCCCACTCACTCCACTGTGTCCTCTGTGACCGTCACTATTGCCATGTGCATTGATTTTTTCTCTCGCACATAATTTCAAATACCACATCGTACTCTTTCGAAATATTCTGTGTTATATGAAGGAAAATACTTCCATTTATGTATGGACATTTGTTTCTTTGCGTGTCTTTGTTATGTCTTTGCAATCCTTTTTTTTTTTTGGGGGGGGGAGGGTTTCACTGCGTTTGACCTGCCTCATCTCGTACAGTGGCCTGATGTACGTACATGTTAGGTATTATTTCTACTTCTTCCCTATTTTTCATATAACTACACCTCACTCTGTTCCTTTCTCGCGTCATACCTACACCTGGCAGGTGTAGGATGCCGTCGTCTTACAACTGCCAGACGGAATGTAAGTAAAATTATTGCTTTCCTTTTCCTCCCCTTTCCTATTCATGCATCAATAGCATTATTCAACTTTATCTTGATGTCCTTGATGTTTATAAACATTTATATATGTATGTGTTAACATTTCAATGACTATAAGGCCTTGCAGGCTACTCCCCACACCTGTTTTATCTTCCCACACCTACATACACACCTGTTTTCATGATTGATATGACAAATCCCATTGAAATGATGGGTTTCCACAATAGAATTTGGCTGTTGCCGAAATTTTTCTCTCCAAGTGGCACCAAGGCCTTGTAGGCCTATTCCCCACACTAGTTACCTCCCCACACCTACTGTACGTACACACCTGTTTTCATGGTAGATGTTACAGAACACACTGAAGTGCTTTCTTTTCAAGCAAAAAGTTGGTTGTTTCCAGCCCCCATACGTATAGGCCTTTTTCCCACAGCCTACTTTATCTCCCCACAGCCTAGTAATCTCCCCACACCTACATACACCTGCTGTCATGGTTGGTGTGACAAAACACTTTGAAATTATCTTTTTCAATATGAAAAATAGGTAGTTATCAAAATTTTCACGTTTTAGATTTTCTAGGGGTAACTATTAATTTTTTTTTTAATTGATGCACGACTGTGCAGTAACCATCAGGCCTATGGGGGTGCGGATTGCATTGTCAGGTGTGTAAATTCTTCCCCTTTAGCCAGAATAAAATAAATTTGCCCTTGGTGAAAATTGCCAAAACACCCCCGAACCGCAGTTGGGGAGG
Source organism: Coenobita brevimanus (assembly GCF_032717465.1). NCBI lineage: Eukaryota > Metazoa > Arthropoda > Malacostraca > Decapoda > Coenobitidae > Coenobita > Coenobita brevimanus. The sequence continues at coordinate 8,709,557 of NC_137001.1, forward strand.
TACCCTGCCAGAAATAATTGCAGCCTTTAGGAGTTACTAGCCTCATTGGTTGGCATTTAGTTTAATGGTGTGGGAACGAATCTGTTCATTGAATAACATGCTGCAATTATGAGGTGGTTATATATATTCCCCATTTATGGCCTAGATGAGGATCGACTCCAGGCCTCTCCTCGGCGATTCAGAAATTCTCCTGTGATAACCCCTTCCAGGATAGTTTACTCCGTAACTCTTACTTGAGAGAGAGAGAGAGAGAGAGAGAGAGAGAGAGAGAGAGAGATGGGGTGGGGGTTACTCCACTAACCCCAATACGCTGGGGGTTTTCCGACGTCAGCCACTCCTCACTATGGGGGATTTCTGTGATTTTGGCAAAAATACTCTTACTTCAAACCACAATTTCTGCAAAATTAAAATTGCTACAGAAAAAATTAAAAATACATAAGACTCAACAACTCTTCCTCTTTCAAATGAAAGTATTCCCAGGTCTCCAGGTGGTCCCGTCGATGAATAAGGAGAAATTAAAGATGACTGGCTTTCTGAGGTTTGGCGGGATGTTTCTGAGCACACACTACTGCCAGTGACCTTGGACCCGCTGGCTTGCGTAGGCAGCACTGACTGGAGTGGTGATTGTAACACTGGCTGGCCTTCCTTTGAGGAAACTTGTAATTTTCTACTCAGTCTTAGACTTTTCCTTACTCACCCTCATAAGGATTAGCCATCACCCTGTTCATGTGGCTCCCCATAGGGTTTTCTGCCCATTTCATAGTGCCACTATGCCCCAAAGATGTGTGGGAAAAGAATATCTTAACAATTTTGACCTATGACTGCCTTTACTGGGGTAATAATAAAGCGAGAAGTCCTTTATGATGTGCATACTTTAGTGTTATTGTTGCTAGTGGTACTTAGCAACTGAGCTTAGGGTAGGGGGTGGGAATAAGGGCTACCAGTTACCCTATTATCCAATAAATTTTGTGTCGCTCTGATCCTTCTAGTACCTTTGTGGTTGTTGAAAATCTCGCTGGTAAAAGAAATGACGTTGCTCTCCAGTAAACCCTTGTATTATGTATGGTGCAGTCCACAGGTTAATGCATTCTTGTAGCGTAGCAACACTGATACACTTCACATATCAGTACAATGATATCTTTTGTACTTTGATCTTAAAACAACTAGACTGCATTTTTTTTTTTTTTTTCTGATCAGAGGAAAGCAGTGAAAGTGAAGGAAGTAGAAACTGAATCAAATAACCCATATTATCAAGATGTTTACCATGAACTGAAAATAATTGAGCTGTAATAAGCAAAGCTACATCAAACCATCTTTGTAGCCAAGAGGCAAATAAGATAATGACGTATACTCTAACCTTTTGTCCCCCAAAACACATATTTGTTGATAAGTTTATTGACATCTGGCCTGCTACAATTAAAAAAAAAAAAATACATCAAATAAAAAAATAATAATGTACCAATTGCTGCAATGACCTCCATTCTGCTGCCATGATCTTTTTGCTTCAATCAGTCCATTAATTGTATAAATATAAACTTAGCAAAAGATATCCTAAGTAAAAATGCAATATAACCACCGAAATTCATATCACATGTATAAATGCACAGTAGTGCAAGAACAATGTAAGGGAGAGAGGGAGAGATAGAGAGAGAACAAACCTCACGACTGCTGTAGCATTGTCCTTAAATACTTTAGCATATTTACGTCAACGGCATTGTATTGTACACAATCTTCTCCAAAAGCAGAACAAGGCATGATATCCCGCAGCCAAGGCCAAGCACCAAGAACATGCCCTGAAAACAGAATAATAATAATAATAATAACAATAATAATAATAATGAAAGTAAAAATACCTAATAATAATGAAAATAAAAATAGTACCGTAATAATAATAATAATAATAATAATAATTAATGCGTCAGACCAGAGGTTCCCAAGCGTTTCCTGGCCATTCCCTACATTTACCAGAAAATTTTTGTTCCCCCCTAACTTCCTAAGAGGGCAATTTCACCCACGCCACTCACTGGTAGTAATTTTAATTAACTATAGACATCAGCTTTATTTACCTGCATTTCTAAATACTATTTGATGTGTAACAGCAAGAAATCTATCAGATTTTATTTATGCTTTTACAAAGTTTAGGGATTATTATAGAGTATTTGCGCTTTTATGTGGCAAGGAAGTTTTTAGAGGACCAAAATTTTATTACCTTACTATTAATAGGTAGATAGAGATCTTTGGAAAGCCCAGTGGTACTGAAAATGTTAAAGAGCACTGTATTTATTTCATTAATATAATTGTTTGAAAACAGCAAACATGAATTTCAATTACCTCTCTTGGCTGAATTTTGACCTCTAAGTATAGTGAGGACTTAGTCAAAGAACTATAAAGGTTTCCACATTGCATGTCATTATGTGGTATCCTCTTGCTAGCTGAAGAACGGTGATGATGCTCGAAAGGTGAGGACGCCCATCATCAATTCATTCAATGCAGCACCTTCTGAAGAGGGATATGCCCACCTGTGTCACATGACCCCCAGGCCCCATGTTTTCCTCACAGTGGCCAGGGCAAGTTGAATGTCCAGCATGCTTTTTGTTTTTATCTGTAATTTGGATTTCTTCATTATTATGCCTTGCTGCGATGCCTGGAGATGCTCTTCCCAACCTGAACAAGGGAAGATGATGAACAGATTTCCCAGAAATTCTCAGAGAAGAAAGTAATGGAAAATAAAAGTCCGGTTTGAAAATTGGAGAGTAAATGGTGACTCGTGTTTGATAAGTTTTAAGATGTGTTTTATTGAAGATATTACATGTAATACTAACATCTGATCCCTGAAACAGTTCTTTGTCATACAAACCAAGTAATTTTTAGGATATCCTAAGCAGTCCTGTAGCTTGTGGTCATATTCTTAAACAAAAATTGTTATACCAGAGCTGCAGACTTTACATTATGGCAAGGAATTTGACCGGTGGTAAGCTTACAGATTCATCAACAATTGCTTTTTAATTCAGATAGAACTGAGGCCGTCTTGGGTAAGCACCATGCATAAAAAATGTAGAAAAATGCATTTAAACTTTTTCTACTTTCAAAATGCCATAGCATCTGAAGTAACAGATATCTTTTTTTTTTTTTTTTTTTTTTTTTTTTACATTGTAGCTTAAAACATTTTCTTTCAAAGTATAAAAATTTCAATGTGAAAAGAATGTAAACGTGGGTCTGAGGAAGAAGAGTGGTGACATGCACTCTGATTGGTGGAAAAAGTTTCTCTCGCACACTCCCATTGACTGCTGAGGCTACACATTATGGCTCGGGGAGCATCCTTGGCGGCCGACACTCACACCAAGCTGGTGTAGTTAATAGTTTGTACAGACAACCTTGTGATGCAGGCTGGTTGGCCAACAATAAGAACAACAAAAACCAGTGTTTTCATAGGAAATTCAGCCTTATTGATATTAGGCTTTCCAATCTCCAACATGGCTCCAGACACGGGAACACTGTGGCATAACAGTGGTATACTAACTAGTTCTCGACTCCTATTGGCTGTCCTTAATGTTTGTGTGGACTGACAATAGGGACGACAGTACCCTGTTAAAAATAGGAGTATAACCCTTATTGATACTTTTTGTGACTCGACCACTCAACCAGTGACAATTGAACCAGTGACAACTGAACCAGTGACTGTTGAACCAGTGAACAATTGAAGCAGTGGACAACTGAACCAGTGGACAATTGAACCAGTGACTGTTGAACCAGTGGACATTTGAACCAGTTGATAACCAAACCATATACCAGTGGATGTAAGATAAGAAGCAGTGGACAGTTCATTATATATATATATATATATATATATATATATATATATATATATATTTGGTAGGTTACGTTAGGTTAAGTTAGGTTAGGTTACAGAAAAATCACTGGTTCACTTGTCATGGAACCAATATTTTTATTTCCATCTTCCACCTTGTCCTCCAGATAAGAGTTACTTTGGGGCAATACAGTGATATGCTTAACTCAGTTTTGGCCTGGCTGACGCTTAGGGAGATATACCTCAGGGTATCTCAGTTCACATTATTTGTGTTTTCGAGAGATTGTCAAGAATCTGCTTTCACTTCTTATGTTTTCCTAGTAAAGTTATTAAAAAATCAGACAAATGGGATATTCCACAAATGAGTTGTTAGTTCCAAATATCTTTCTGAAGATTAAAAAAAATATATACTTAATGGCTGAAAATCATATTCCACTGTTTGGGGGAAGTTAACAGATTATGAATTACTTCGTAAGTCATTGTAGAAAATAAAAATAAAAATCCAGACTGACTAGAAAATGAAATGGCCACAATATTTGAGGGTAAGCCTAAATTTAAATAGATTGCTGCATCAATGACAGTTGTGCTTAAGCATAGGGACTAAATGTAGAATCTACATTTGTACAAAGAATATTTTTTAAGCATGCAACCAATAGAGTGGTCACACCCTTATAACTACCACTCAAGAATGGGCCATCAGGTTTATGCCCCCACCTGTCGGGTAACATGTATACATGTCACTATCGGGCTGCTACGGGGCCGCCAGGCAGCAGCTATACATGCATGTGTCTTCCAGCCACTGTTTGAACCAACCACCATTTCATCTCACCATCAAAGGGTAGGGAGGGAGTTCCTCTATACCATACAGGTCAAAGTCAGTCTGTCTCTTGCCATTGCCAGCTGTACAATGCTTTCTTCAGGTTCCTCTTTGTCTGATTCCGTCTGCACCACCTGTAGCCAATCGCATCATCCACCCCTGCCAAGCCTCTTTCCAAGGTTACTAGAAGAGGGCTCAGTGATGGTGGGCATGCCCTGGATGTAACAGTGTCTAGTTTATCTAGTAGTGGAGTAAGTTATCATGCTGAGAGCAAAGCCATAGTCAGTGCTGTGGGCAGACACACAAACACGTCCTGCTCTCACGCTGCTCGTGGTGAAAATTAGTTCTCTTTCCTATGTCATTACTCACCAAAGCAACGACCCAGAGACATGGGGATACTTTCGTTTGGAAGAGGAAGAGTTTATGACTAAAATGGTCATTCATTCGTTTTCCTAAGTTTTATAGTTTCCGAGATATTAAGGTTTGAAAACAAGCAGTTTTCTGCGGTTTCTGAAAAATTGCCCGTAGTGAGGTGACAACTTCGGAAAATTTTGCCCGGCATATGGCAGTTAACCCGCCGTGCCCCGTTGACGTGAATGAACGTCCACACGTTTTGTCACTGCCAATCCCGTTGACGTACATAAATGCGAATCAATTGCAAGGTCCTAATTTGCATAATTTTCAATTTTCACAAGTGATTTTTGGTACGTATACACGGGACACCTTCCTCTACAAGATGCCAGGCAGGGGCAATGCCTTACCCAGCATGACATCCCCCTCCCCCCCCCGCACCCCATTGTCTTGGCAATTCACCTGTTACCAGTTTCCCGGTCAGTAAAGACATGTCATGCCATGGTACAAAATTCAGGGCCAGAGTGATTCCCCAATCGATGACAATGTGGAGGACAAACTTTACATGGCATTAGAGGAAGAAACAGTCAGAAATGATCATCAGGTAATGTGGCCAAAAAAGGTCAGGTATGGTGATGAGTTAGTGAGTGAAACAATGCTTATATTGCCTATATTACTGTGTGAAAACCAATATACTCTCATACTACATATAAATTCGTACCAAATAAATAAATAAACACCGTTTTTGAGTGGTGTGGAATGGTTACCCTCCCATAGAACTCGTTTTCTTTGGAGCCAGCCTGATAGAAAACCCAGTAAGGTAAGGAGGTACTGCTACCTGTATCGAGTATTTTAAACCTCAGGTGAGCGATTTCTCTATGATTTTTCGATGTTTCTCACCAAAAACGGAGGTTTGAGCCAAAAAAAAAAAAAAATCCAAAAATGGTCGGGATTGGGGGGAGTCAGTGGTGGATAAGTGGTCGGGACGGGGTGGGTTAATGCAGCCATCCTGTTAAGTTTCCATGTTATATGAAAGGTACTGTAGTAAACAATGCTGGTTATACTTTTTTTTTTCTCAATATTGACATCCAACCTAACCATCCTCTGTATATCACTGTATTATCACCGTCTTCCATAAACTGTGTAGACAATCATAAAATGAAATATACAGAGTGCCAAAAATGGCAAAACTCCAATTAAGAAGTAATGAAAAGGAAACAACAACTGATGGAAAAACGCACACAAAAAAAAGGGAACATTGCAGAGAGACTGAGCAAGCATTGGGAATTGCAACATTATGCCTGGTCACCGGTTATTGCAATTCTCTCTATAGAAGGCGCAGTCTATATCTCTTGCACTCATTTACCATACCACTACTACTACTAGTAGCAGTAATTCTATTTATTATTTATCATTATGCCCTCGCCCACATATTGTGCATGGGTGTGTACATTTGTGCATGAGTGTGTACGTCCATGCATCTGTTCATCCATAACACTTTTCTGGGCATGCTCACTGACGGATTTCCATTAAACCTTTGGCAGCGATGCAATATGTGGAGATTATGAACTGATTAGTTCATCTAGTTAAGCAGACAAAACCAAGGTCATATAGGGTCAACTTAGTTTATCTTGTGGGCGCAATACCTCATGAACCCGTCAATAGATTTCGACCAAACTTTTGTCAGTGATATGGAATGAAGTGATGATGGACTGATTAGTTTGGCAAGGCCAAGGGTCAAGGTCATTTGGGATCAATTTAGTTTATTCTTGTAAAAGTGCATCTGTAACAGTATTGTTGATGCAATAACTCCTGAACCCATCAACGAATTTCAGTCAAATTTTGTCACTGATGGTTTATGAAATGATGAACTGAACAGGTCAGCTATGTGTAGTGGTCAGAGGTCAAGGTCATAATTATGTGGTAGATTTAGTTTATCCTTGTGGGTGGATTTTGGCCAAAAGTTTGTCAGTGAAACAGTATGAAGGGACAAAGAACTGATTAGGTAATCAAGATCAAGGGGTCAAGGGTTAAGGTCATAAGAATGTAAGTGCAATCCCTCCTGAAACCATCTACCGATTTCGACCAAACTTTTGTCTGTGATACGGTATGAGGGGATGATAAACTGATTACATCAGGAAGATCTAAGGGTCAAAGATCAAGGTCATATGGGTTTGGGTGTGATATCTCGTGAACCCCTCAGTGGATTTGGACCAAACTTTTGTCAGTGAAACAGAATGAAGTGACAATGACCTGATTAGGTCAGCAGGGTCAAAGGGTCAAAGGTCATGATCATATGGGGTCGACTTAATTCACTTTTAGTCTCGTTTCAACCCACAGTGAACCTGTCATGGAGGTTGTAAGGCATGTCGGTGCGCAAGGCATGGCAGAGGCATACTGAGATAAGCTTGCCATCGACAGCTTGGGGCCAGAGTTCTCGGTGTTTCAGTTATTTATTATATATTATTATTATTGTCATTACTATTACTGTTATTATTATTATTATTGTTATTAATATTATTATTATTATTATCATTGTTGTTATTTTGTTATCAATTATTAATTATTATTATCATTACTGCTCTTATTATTACTGTATTATTATTATTATTATTATTATTACTACTACTACTACTACTACTACTACTACTACTACTACCACCGTATTATTATTATTATTATTATTATTATTACTAGTACTACTACTACTGTATTATTATTATTATTATTATTATTATTGTTGTTGTTATTTTGTGTTATCAATTATTAATCATTATTATCATTACTGCTATTATTATTACTGTATTATTATTATTATTATTATTATTATTATTATTATTATTATTTTTATTATTATTATTTTCAGAGAGGAAAAGAAAAGAGGATTACAGAAACTTCCCATGTCACTTGTCCTTCCCAGTAAAAAGCCAAAGCAGAGAGAGAGAGAGAGAGAGAGAGAGAGAGAGAGAGAGAGTTGGTCGTAATTATATTCGTGAATTCCAGCAAAACCCCACTGTTACCCAGAGGTTCGTGAGTGGGTATGATTTGGGGGAAGGCAGAGAGAGGACAGGACGACGTGCAGACAATAGACAATACCTGACAAATCTGCACAGTCATATAATTACCCAGAGGTTGGTGAGTGAGAGGACAGTATTGACGGTGATAACCATGGGTGGATTGACACAGGCGGTGGTGTTGGCCAGGGAGTACTTCATCCACTTCTCATATAAACCAGATTCCACCAACGCAAAGGCACTGTGATGAGAAAGGATATTAATAAGTCGTACGAGAGAGAGAGAGTGTGACCTTACCTCATCTGGAGATATCAAGGTGCCGTGACCGACAGGTAATGTACTGTCTGAAACTTGAAGATTCGTGTAGTATCAGATCATCTAGCTTAAAACACACACACGCACACACACACACACCGATCTGTATTTACTGTGTGATCCATTTCCATAAACGTTTTAATCAACAATGTAGCTTTGTCTGCTGTATGATGGTAAGGTAGAAACAAGAACTATACATCGCCTTCACATTCAGACAAATCTGGGATTACAACAACAACAACAACAACAACAAATGTGAAGAATAAACATAAAATATTGTTGCTGCGACACCCGCTGCTACAGCTACTGCTCCTCCTCCTCCTCCTCCTCCTCCTACTACTACTACTACTACTACAACCAATAATAATAATGATGATGATGATAATAATAATAATAATAATAATAATAATACAAATAATTCTTTTCAAGATCACCTCCATCCATTTGGGAATTATATTGTGAAGATCAAAGCCACCTTTCATCATACAGTTCACCATTTGGAGTTGTAATGTGAAGGTTAACACTAACCCTCATATTACAATCCGTCGGCCCCCAAGTACGCTAACAGCTGTGGTTACCAGCCATCTACTACTACCTTTTTTTTTTTTTACTTTATTTTCATGCGTTTGACATTACAGTATTAATAAAGATAGAATCGCTGGTGTATACAACTCTAGACCACAGTAGCTTTGTAATCGTACCCACCATAGAGACAGGCCTGAGGGCTAATGATATTGTGCCCCTGAGGCTTAGGAGTGCAGATCTCACGATGGAGAATAATAGTCGCCATCTCATCCAGGCCATAACAGAGCTCTGGGATTGACTCTTCTTCTTAGAAAGAACTTCTTCCAGTAGAATCTCACCGCCTAGGACCCATCCCGCCTGATGTTGTAAAAACAAGGGGAGTGAATGGACTATGGTCCACGTGTTGGATCCTTTCTTGATGTTTTTTTTTTCTTGTTCACTCGTTTTATGTGCAGCCTCAAGAGACAGTTCAGGATGACGTGATGCCATAGGATAAAACATCCCAATGTCAAAGAAAGCCCTCTGCTCACGTGTCCAGAAACCTCGAGCACTGACAAACACTCCTGCATTATTTGAAGTGTTTGCTGTTTTGCGGATGAAGCACTCAGCGTCTAGAGCTGGCTCAGTGGCGACTTCGTGGCATATTTCCTGTAGCATTATTGCAATGAGGTTGCATACTTCATCATGTCGAATGCAAAAAAAAGCCTTCCTTCTTTGCAAACTATGGCATGGTTTGCATCAAAGACCGTGCCACAGGCACACAATAGAGGTAAGTTCTCTATTGGCTACCCATATCTCAAGGTTATAGCATCAACAAATTGTTGTTTGTTGATGTGAAAGTCTTTGCCTTGAGAGGCACGGTTGTCAACAAGTTCGATGCCTCAACCTTCTGTGCCACTTCTGCTCTGGTCTGATGTAAGTTGTTCGGTCATGTTTTGCAGCTGGTCCTTTTGTCCTGCATCTCGCTCTTTGCTTTTCTGTGTCTTTATATCTTTCTGCCTTTGGCCTTTGATTTCACTCTTCTCAACTTTAGCACATATCTTTTGTGACAGGGATTCGGTGAGCCTAAGTGAACTTTTCTGTTCGTGGTTTGCCGTGGCTACTGGATCTATAATGCCCATTCCTCATCATGGGTTGCAGTGCTAGAAGATCCCTCTCTTCTGGTGTGGGGATGTGGCTATTGGTCAGTGATGGGAGGAATGATTTGTTGATAGCATTGTCTAGTGGTTGTAGCAGCAACTCGATGTCGGGAAAGGTCCACACCACGAGGATCCATTTGCGCTTTACACCATATGCAAATGCGCTGTATGCTGCATAGGGCTTTGTTTTTGCATGGCTGGATAGTACATGTATTTCTTCTACCCATGTCTTTACCTTATCACTCACACAATGGTCTTTGAATTCCTTAGTTCCAGTCACTTCACTCAGATGCCTCTGACCTTCTCTAGTCACTGTCACGTTTGTGTCTAAAGGCCTCCCGTGGATCTTGATAATAAGCTGGTTTCACAGTCAAGTTGGACTTACTTGTATAAAGGTAATAACCTATTTCAGGGCCATGAGATGTTACAAGGTCCCACCGTTTCCTCACATCTTCCACATTTCCTGCCTCCGTGAGGTTATGTGAATAGACAACTTCCTTTACATTTGTGACCTCGTATTTGATCTGTTTTTGCCGCACTGTCATAGCCAGGACGTACATAGCCATGGCAACAAGATTTCCCTGTGTGTTCCGTCTGTGGTTTTGGTTACACTAACATCATGAGCAGCTGTCTTACCCAAAATGTAGAGGTCTGCTGGTTCTTTGTAAGTGTTTTCCACATATTGGACAAACGCTGGGCATTTAACCTTGATGTTGTGCAGCATTGCCCCTCAGTTGATGGAATTAGATGCATTAGAAGCATCAACAAGTAATACTGCATGACAGTCCTATTCCTCATATGTTTCCTTCATAGACTGAACTCCTGCCTCACTTCCTGCCTGCTGGCCTGAACACTCTTGGGGGTTGCTAAATGCCTGTTTAACATTATCTTTCACCACTTCCATGATGCATTTTCCTATAATCCATCTTAAGACTTCACCCACCCTGATGAGCCTACATGCAGGATTATTATCAGGGGGGATTAGTCTACAAGCCGTCAGTGCTTCAGTGTTGTTGCACTAGCTTGAAGCCAGCTTCCTCACCAGTGAGGCAATGGTGTTACACAGGTCTGTTGCTGCCTCCCCAAACTTTGTGTTACTGAGGATTTCTCGCAAAGATTTTGCATCCAGGCTTGACTGTCCTGCCCCTTTTTGTGTGTGCATTGCTTTCCTCCACACCTTATTTCCAGGTATCGTGTCATATGTGATAGGGTTCAGTGGCATGTAGTTCCCGTCAAGCTTTGACTGGGCACTTGCTTGTTGTGCAGTCCGGTGTTTTACCTTTACTGTTTCATTGTTTCTTCTGTCAGGTCAAGTACTCCTTTGGATGATTCAGCTGACAGGGATCTTATCACCATCGAGACCTTCCCCTGTCTTACCGTGCTGCCAAAAATCCTTACCACATCATTGGTGTTCTGGTTTTTTCTGCCTGTTTTGCTTATTCTTATCTGCAAGGCCCTTGCTTCCTCAAGTAGGTTGTCAGTTTCAACTCTTTTTCAATGTTTCAACCCGGGCCTTAATATTTTCTTCAATGGGTCTTGGGCAGGTCTTGTTAAGGAAGAGATGCAGTATCAGTGAAAGGACCTTAATCCTTTAATTCTTAATAGCATCAATTGATGCGATGAGAGTTTTATGCCACATAGCCTAATCACATCAATTGAGTGGGGCCTGTAAATAACTGCAGAGCACTTCCTCCCCCCCAGTTATGATGTTCGTGGCTTCAGGCCAATGAGAACTCACTCCTGACGTGGCTGGGAGGGAGATCGGACCAACCCGGGCTGTGGGGGGCACCCCCCCTTTGAGTCATGTTGATGCCACTCTCTGCCCCACTCCCTCACTCCCTCCTTGTCCCCCATCACCCTCCCACCCCTTCACCCACCAGCATCTCTCCTCCCCCACCACCTGTGTCCCTTCCCACCTACTCTTACCTCCCCTCCCACCCGGCTAGCCTTGTGTCCATCCCAAACCCCACTCTATCCATCCCTCCTTGTCCCTCACTACCCTCCCACCCCCTACAGACCCCCAAGAGGTATCAAGCCGCCAAGATGTTACAGAACACACTGATGTGCTTTCTTTTCATGTGAGAAGTTCGTTATTTTTCCAACCCCCGTACCTATAGGCCTACTCCCCACAGCCTCCTTTATCTCCCCACAGCCCAGTAATCTCCCCACACCTATGTACACCTGTTTTCATGGTTGGTGAGACAAAACACTTTGAAATTACCTGTTTCAATAAGAAAAATAGGTAGTTATCAAAATATTCACGTATTAGATTGTTTTCGAGGGGTAACTATTATAAACTTCTTTTTTTTTGCCGTGCGATTGTGCGGTAACCATTAGGCCTACGGGGATGCGGATTGCATTTTCAGGTGTGTAAATTCTTCCTCTTTAGTCAGAACACAGTCATTTTGCCCTTGGTGAAAGTCACCAAAACCCCTCCGAATTGCGGCTGGGGGGGGTACCCACCTGAAATAATTGCGGACTCAAGAGGTTAAGAGAGAATGAGACAATGGATGAGTTATTATTACCTGTCCCCGCCCCAGAGGGGCTCAGCGGACGGGTATTGTTTTCACACGGATTGTCTGTCTGTCTGTCCGTTAACAACTTTATGCAAAAACTACTGGTGTGAATTTGACTACACTTACAGGGATAATGGACTATGACCTTCTGATCACCTGATTAAATTTTTGGGCCAAACTGGGCCAAAACTCAAGCTGTAAATCCCCAAAACATAAAAAAATCATTTTTTTGCCTAAACTGCATTAAAATTCGTCATATCGACATGAACTCAAAACTTAAAGGTGCATATTTCAAATCTGCGTCCTATAACATGCCTCATTACATCAGGGGGGTTAACCCCCAGTTAGTGGTAGGTGGGGTCAGTGTCTGGTGGGTTGGGCCTAAATTTTCAAATGGGCATAAATTCGTCAATTTTAACCTGTTTTACTCCAAATTTGATATCTAACATCTTTGACAAGATATCCTGTTGTGTTTATACATCAGCACTTAAATGACTGAAGGGGATGGGTTGGCTGTGCCTTGGCACTGCTTCTTGTTGTAATTTGCTTTTAGGCGAGTAATTCCTTGATTATGTAAGTTGTAGCATTGCATTTGGGAGGTTAGAAAAGGTTACTTGACAACCATCCAACAATTTCATTACATGTTGTGATCAACGATTTTCTCTTGATGTGCCCATCCAGTATGTGGGATGACCTTCCAGCCCAGGCCTGTTAGGCTGTTCTGCTTCCTCGTTGTTTGTGTCAAAATCGATCTGGGGACTTATAATACCAGGATTATTCCCTCTTTCATGCACCCTTCCATGGTGGTCTTCATCCTGAGCTTCATTTCAGTCAAAAACTGCACGATGTTGTTGATCACCAACTTGACTATTTTTCACTTTCCCACGGTGATTTAACCCGCCCCACATTTCCGTATCTCACGCACCTTGGAATCTATCCCTACTCCTCACATCACCATGGGGTCTTTCACAATCATGTAAGTCGGTTTGATCATGTATGCTGTCAGTGGCTGCTTCATTAATTTCCATGTCACCATTCTGTTGCCTACCACGTTGGAAGCGGTCAGGTGCCTCTTCTGGTGGGCTATGATTCCCCAACGAATTTCTGCAGTATGTATAGTTGGCAACATATGAACCTGGTACAGCAACAGTGTGTCGCAGAGGCCTAGCATTTGGTACACCTGACAACCATGACAGAATCACGCGTTTGTTCGTGACGCCGACATGAATGAAAGGAGATGTTAAGTTTTACTTGAAATGACCGAGTAACCGTGATGCATGAACGTCAAAAATTGTAGTTAGACCTCCACTTCACATAGCCACAGTCCCAGGGTCATGTGTGGCTAACTATACATTGCAAGAAGTTTGTTGCACATGAGCACCTGACACACTTATTCTGCCTACTGGAGCACTGACAACAATGCTGTGATAGCCATTGAGTTCATAATGTTTATATACTGCAGTACAGTACTACCAGGCAGTGGTTGTTTTTGTAATAGTTTTAAAAGGATATTAAATCAAATGTTACTTGAAGTACTGTATTACTAATATATTTTAAAATTTAAATATGGTGTAAATGTAAAAACTTCCTTTTTTTTTTTTTTTTTTTTTTTTTTTACTTCTTTCTGCTTATTATATAACAATTCAATGGAGTATTAAGTCGGCATGGAAACATTCATTCCCCATCATAGTTACAGAAAAAGATGTAATTCTCCTAAATGGTTCGACCACAACTGTGCTAGAGTAACAAAACATAGAACAATAGCCTATAACACTTATTCAAGGACCAAAAGCAAAGAAGCCTTTAACTATTAAAAAAATATCAGAAACCATGCCAAAACTATTATCAAGCTTTCTAAATCAAACTTTCTACATAGACAAGCTAACAAACTACTAAACAATCCAAATGATAACAAAATATTCTGGTCAGCCCTTACTTCATTCAAAAGTAACTTCACTACCACCTCTTCCATTCCACCGTTACAGTCCCCCAATGAAACTCTAGTAAGTGACCCACGTGGAAAAGCCAACCTTCTTGTTGACATTTTTTCAACAAACTCAACCCTAAATTCAGAAAATCATAATATTCCTGTACTTGATTTTGATTCCCCTCAAATACCTCCTGTCATGATTCACACCAGATACGTATAAGCCGCATTACAGAATCTATCAGCAGACAAAGCCACTGGTCCAGAGAATTTCCTTCAATAGTACTTAAAAATTGCTCCTCAGTGTTGGCTCATGTATTAGCAAAATTTATCCGCTTATGCATCCGTACCTCAATTTTTACATCCCCATGGAAAGACGCAATTATCCATCCTGTTCCTAAAAAGGGGGCAACTTCTGATCCATCAAACTATAGACCAATTGCAATAACTTCCGTTCTCGGTAAAGTTTTTGAGACACTAATTAACACATAGTCAAGCATCTAGAAATCAATAAACTGATCAATGATCGGCAGTATGGATTTAGACAGGAACGTTCAACTGTAGATATTCCTTGCCTTCTTACCCATCAGATTAAAAAAAACAATAGACCAACATAATGAAACACACACAGTAGCACTTGATATTTCAGAAGCATTTGACAGACTATGGCACCAGACCTTATTGTCTAAGATGTCACACTATGGCCTTGCATCACTGGTTCCTCTAAATTCTTCTTACCTTCATAGTAGAAAAATACGAGTCATGGTAGATGGAATTTATTCTCAGTTTCATTCAATAAATGCTGGCGTACCTCAGGGATCAGTTTTGGCACCAACCCTCTTCCTCATTCATATAAATGACCTCCTATCAGTGAAAGATCGGGAAAATGGCAGTGTGGAGGAGAAATGGAGTTGTTTAAGAGTGCTGTGGTTGGGCATGCAGAAGAGGTGTGTGGTGTGAGACGTGTGGGTGATGGTGTAAGAAAAGGAAGTGAATGGTGGTGCGAGGAAGTAAATATGGCTGTGGCTGAGAAGAGACGTGCATATGAAGTGTGGCGTCAGAGGAAGGATGAGATGTCATATGAATGGTATAAGGAAAAGAGGAATAGGGCGAGAAGGGCTGTGCGTAATGCTAAAGTGGCAGCAGATGAGAGGTGGGGTAGCCGGCTGACTGAGAATTTTCAACAGAATAAGAAAATGTTTTGGAAGGAGGTGAAAAGGGTGCGAAAGGGAGAGTCTGGGAAGGAAGAACGAGTAAAAGCAGAGGATGGAAGGATGTTAATTGAGATGGATGCAGTAAGGAAGAGATGGGCAGAGTATTTTGAAAGATTGTTAAATGTAGAGGAGGAAAGGGTGGCTGAGACTGTGGCGGATGGAAAGGTGCAAGGAATAAATGTGTTGGGAGAGTTGAATGATTCTTTGATCACGAAGGAGGAAGTGGAGAAGGCAGTAAAGGAGATGAAAACAGGGAGAGCTGCAGGTATGGATGGGTGTGCTGTGGAAGCCTGAAGGGTGGTGGAGTGACTATTGTTTACTGGTTAGTAAGATTGTTGAATGTGTGCTTTGTGAAAGGTATGGTGCCAATTGACTGGGCAAGTGCATGTGTGGTCCCTTTGTATAAAGGAATGTACTAGCTTTAAGGATATAAGTCTGTTGAGTGCTGTAGGTAAGGTGTATGGTAGAGTGTTAATAATGAGAGTTAGAGAGGGTGCAGAGGGAGTGATTGGTGATGAGCAGTGTGGCTTTAGGAGAGGGAGGGGATGCGTGGATCAGGTGTTTGCTGTGAGACAAGTGTGTGAAAATTATTTAGCGAAAGGCAAGGATATGTTTTGGGCATTTATGGATTTAGAGAAAGCGTATGATAGAATTGATAGGGAGGCTTTGTGGACTGTTTTAAGATTGTATGGACTTGATGGTAGGTTACTAAAAGGGGTGAAAAGTTTTTATGTAAATAGTAGAGCGTGTGTAAGTGTGGGAAATGCTGTGAGTGATTGGGTTCCCGTGAGAGTGGGGTAGCGACAGGGATGTGTGATGTCGCCTTAGTTGTTTAGTATTTACATGGATGGTGTTGTAAGGGAGGTGAATGCAAGAGTTTTAGGTGAAGGTCTGAGTCTGGTGAATGTTGATGGTGGAGAGTGGAATCTGAAGCAACTGCTGTTTGCAGATGATACTGCACTGGTGGCTGATTCAGAGGAGAGATTGAGACAGTTGGTAGAGGAGTTTGGAAGGGTGTGTGAAAGGAGGAAATTGAAAGTAAATGAGAATAAGAGTAAAGTGATGAAATGTACGAGGTTGGTAGATGGTAGAGGGATGAATATAGTTTTGAATGGCGAGTTGCTTGAGGAGGTAGAGTGTTTTAAATATCTAGGGTCACATGCTGCTGTGGATGGAAGAATAGATGCAGAAGAGAAGTTTAGAATAAATGAAGTAGGAAAGGTGCTGGGAGGAATGAAAAAAGTGTTTAGATGTCGTTCACTTAGAATGGATGTAAAGAGAAGGCTGTATAAGGGTGTTGTGGTACCGACTGCGTTATATGGGGCTGAAACATGGAATATGGGTGTAGCAGAGAGGAAAAGTTTGAATGTAATGGAGATGAGGTGTCTGAGGAGTATGTGTTGAGTGATGCGTATGGATCGAGTGTGAAATGATGAAGTGCGAAGGAGAACTGGAGTTGTTCGGGAGATGGCTGGTAGAGTTGAGCAGAGGGTGTTGCGATGGTTTGGGCATATGGAGAGAATGGATAATGATTGATTGGTGAAAAAGATAACTAGATCTGATGTGAGAGGTGTAAGGCTGAGAGGAAGACCACGAATAGGATGGATGGACAGTGTGAAGAGAGCACTGGATGCGAGAGGAATGTCTGTTGAGCAAGGAAGAGTGGCTGTGTGTGACAGAAATAAATGGAAAGAAATTGTGAATGAATAAGTGATGACACAGCCCTGAGGGGATATTCTCCTGCATTTGGTCTGATCAGCTAGTCAGGTCAGGTGCGGGTAAGGGGATGGGTCTGTTATGAAGTGGCAGGGGTAAACCAGCTCTGCTGTCGGGCCCTGCTGTGGATGTCACTGATTGCACTGCGCGGTTTACCCTTGTGCGGTATGGTGCGGTGAGGATCTGTCTGTTCTCCCCTTTGGGGTTAAGATGCGAATTGTATCAGCAGCATAGGAATCTCGCCACTGTAATCGTTTCGGCTATGGAATTCCTCAACTAGTCACTAATATATATCACCTTGGAACCCCACAGCTGATCACCAGTTTATTATATATCAGATGAGTCGTGGCCTCACACTTCCAAGCAAGATTAAAACGTTGCTCCTGGTTAAGTCACCTTTGGCTGACACACTCCACCAAAACGTCTTCTCACACACTGGAGATGGTGGGAATCGGTGTAGAATCCTGTTGAAGGAATGTAGAGGTAGCGTGTGCAGGTGAGACTGAAACTGAACAGATTAAATCTCTCTTTATTGGCCACAGAAAGATATAACTGCGACACTGAGAGAGCTCAGAGTTGTACGTCCCTCTCGTTCTAGTGATACGTGCTTTCTGCTGTTAGCCGCCTTCCCCACACTGGGTGTGGCGCCGAGGTCAACAAAATCAGAGGTGCTAAACCTCCACAGACAACTGGGATTTATACATGAATAGAAGAATCTTAATTATATCATGTACTTTATATACCTTAATAAAATAATATTGATTACATTAAAGTATACCAGCAAGGTAAATATTTCCCCCAAGACTCAAACATACATACAATTCATATTTCTCTATCGCCTTCCCTTTACTCTAGGTTTTTGATTAAAAACAGATGTTTGAGTGCGCATCTTATCAAGCCACACTTTACAGTGAAATGGCGTTTGGTTGCTTATCATTCACAGTATCTTATACATTGTTAATTGTGAATAAACAACTTTGTATGTAATATGTAACAATAGTGTGAAACTACAACTAGTCATGGGAAACAATATTGGCACCAGAACAGAATGAATATGTTTGAATGGATGAGTAAATGGGGAGTGTGTCGTCCTGTCTTGGCTACCTCCCTTTCCTTGGGGGAAGCAGCCTGGGTATATAGATAGAGATCTGTCACGCACAACCCAATACACTCTTATGCTGATGACTCGACCCTTCATAGTTCTTTCACACTTAGTACCTCCTTTACACAATTTGATATTATAAATTCCCAAATAAACACAGCAGTTTCTCTGAACCAGGACCTTTCTAAAATTTGTCAATGGGGACAAAAAAAATCTCGTCTCATTTAATGCTCAGAAAACTAAATACATTAATTTCTCCAATAGAAAGAATCCCTCAGACTCTCACACAATTTTAAATGATGTCAGTATTCCCATATCCACTACAATTGATATCCTAGGTGTTCCTCTAAACCCCAACGTAAGCTGGACAGCTTATGTTAAATCCCTTGCTGAAAATGATTCTAAAAAACTGGGAATTATGTACAGAATTTGTGAGTTCTTCACTGATGAGCAGATGGCCACAATATGCAAAAGTCATGTGCGTTCTCAGATCGAATACAGTTCACCACTGTGGAGTGGAAGTGGAGTGGTTGCATTGAGGCAGTTGGACAAAATTCAAAATAAAGCCATTAGATTAATCAATAATCCTGCCATAACGCAGGACTTTCTTCCGTTACCAGTACGTAGAGATGTTGCTTCTTTAGCACTATTTTATCGATATTTTTACCGTAAGTGCTTTAACGAACTGGCTTCAATTGTGCGTCCCCTTCACAATTTCTTCCGAAATACTCGGGCAGCTGGGAGCGCCCATGAACTCACAGTTTCTCCCTGACAATGCAGAACCTCTGCTTATCAAAATTCAATTATCCCCAGAACTACTACTCTCTGGAATTCACTTCCTGGGAGTTGCTTCCCACATGCATTTAATCCTCTCGATTTTAAATCCAATTGTTATAAGTAATATATGAATGGAGGATGCCATTAGGCACATGAACTTATTTTTTTCCTTTGTTTTCCCTTCTTCCATTCATTATAAAAAAAAAAAATGCTCGTTTTTCTTCTATTTTTGCATATCACTTAATATGAAATTAGTCGCTTATACTATTAATTAATTTGACTGATACTGCTATGTATTTAAAGTTTGAAATGATGTAAAACAATGCTACTTTTTCCAAGAGTTGAATAGGTGGCCAGTGGGTGTTGTGCAGTGCTATAGAGTCTTGTTTCAAGATGCTGGGTCTAAAATTATTTTAGTGTAGGGGTGAGAGTGGTGTGGTGTGTGTTGTAGGGGCAGTGTGTGTGTTGGTGTTGCGGCAGACGTTGTGTGATGCGTGGTTGTGGTGTGGCGCGATGCTATGGATCATTGTTTAGTGATACTGGGTCTTCAGGTGTTATGGTGTAAGGATAGTGTGGTGTGTGGTGTTGGGGAAGCATGTCTGTTAGTGTCGCTGCAGATGTGTGATGCATGTTCGTGGTTTGTTGTGGTGGTTATGGTAAGGTAAAAGCACCTTGGTTTAGTAAGGCACATTGGTTTAACAGGTTTTGATTAGTACTGATTATAATAATAAGATAGTGATGGAAATTTTTTGAGCGTTGAGTAAGTATTTCTAGTTTTCAATATAATATATTTTACATTTGGTCTATTCTATTATAATTATATAATTAGAGAAATTGCCCTCATCACTACTTTATATAATATTAATATTGTACAGTATTTAATACTAGGGTACTATGATTGCATTTGTCAATTTTATTATTATAATTACATTTATTAATAATGTATTAAATTTAGCATTTAATTATTACTTTGTTAACTTTATATTTCATTTTTATTTATTGATTTTTCAATTGTGATTGGCTATATATGTATGATGAGATTTTATATTAATTATGTTTTATAATAAAGAGTAGTCAGTGAGTGTGTCTGTATGATATGTTTACATTACAGTGTTATCTAGGGTGTGTGAATGATTCCCTACATAAATGTTATTGTACGTCATGCTTCTGTACCACTTGGCCTTGCTGGCGGTGTGTATGTAAATGACTGTTCTATTGTTAGTGGCAGTCCTTGTCATAATTACTGCTTGAAATGAAGACCATTTAACGAATGATTCGGTATGTGTGCCAATGATCATTGTGTGTATGATCAGTGTGTGTATGATCGATGTGTGTGTATGATGCTTGTGATATACAGTATGTGGTGAACAGCTGATGTTTTTAGGAAGATGAAGTTTGTGCTCCAAGGATAACGGAGTGAGCAAGAAATGTTTGACAGGTTTCCCACGTCTTATTGTTATTTACAACAACAACAACAATAACTACTACTACTACTACTACTACTACTACTAGTACTACTATACCATTACTACGACTACTACCACCAACATCAAAACTGCCACTAATACTACCAGCATCAATACTATTACTATAGTCGCGGCGCACGACTCTAAGGTTGTCATTATCGTACCCTGGCAACCTCCCATTCAGAAGTGCGTCCGATTTCGTATCATATTATACACGAATCATATTATTATGTATGATTATATTATACACAAATATTATTATACAAGAACATATTAAACAAGAATCACATACGTCTCATATTATACATGAAATTAGAGCAATTTTGAATGGGAGGTTGCCAGGGCACGATAATAACAACCTCAGAGTCGCACGCAGCGACTATAGTACTACCATCACCAGTACTACCTGGTACTACTTCTACTACCACCATCATTGTTACTACTACTACTACTACTACTTCTACTATCACCACCAGCACCATCACCACCACAACTACTACCACTACAACTACTACTACCACCACCACTACTACTACTACTATACCATTACCACTACTACTACTACTACTATTATCACCACCAACGTTAATACTACTACTAGTACTACCAGCACCCAGGTTCAAATCCCGGCTGAGGCAGGGAACAGTTTAAGGATTTGTATTTCTCAAAATCAGACTTTACCGATCTACCAGACGACCCGCTGACATGTCGTAAATATACCCCCATTAATACCAATACACCAGTCCTGTATGAAACAGCCTTAGCATGTATTCAATATGGACGGTGGGTGTTAGCACCGAAGTGGTGACATGTAGAGGTGTATGGTATGTAGGACGACTACTGGGCCTTGAAAGCAGGCTGTGAAGCCTATGCCCAGAGTTGGACACATTTTAAAAAAAAAAAAAAAGCACCATTGTTACTACTGCTCCTACTACTACCACCACTGTTATCATTACTACTACAGCTACTACCACTACCACCACAACAACAACAACTACTACTACTACTACTACTACAACTACTACCACTACTACTACTACTACAACTACTTCCATTAATCCTAATCCTTCGTCTTAGTCCTCCACGTCTCCGCTCCTCAGACTCCTAAATTAACAGTGTCACTCTACTCGCATAAATATTTCACTTTAAAAATGAAACTAACTGACCCGGTGTAAGGGTAGCCTATTTGGCCAGACATGTCATGGTGTAATGTGTGTTTTTCTTCTTGTTTTGATTACTGTCTTCAGTACACTTACCCTCTATCCACAGCAGGCGAAACAGGACTGTTTTTCTGCACCAATATCGACTGTGGTAGTGGGAAGTAGGTGCTCCGGCCAATGTAGAAATCACACTGACCTGCCCACATGGAGTTCTGTGAGTATTATGACACATTATACAGAGGTACAGAAATATACAAGGGTCCGTATTCTCGTCGGTTAAGGAAGCTCC
Organism: Coenobita brevimanus; assembly: GCF_032717465.1. Classification (NCBI taxonomy): domain Eukaryota; kingdom Metazoa; phylum Arthropoda; class Malacostraca; order Decapoda; family Coenobitidae; genus Coenobita; species Coenobita brevimanus. The sequence goes on from NC_137001.1 coordinate 8,731,693, forward strand.
CTAACATCTCTTCCTTAGTGATTTATTTATTAATATGGGTAGTTAAAATCCTTTGTAAGATATTTGTGCAGAATATGGCAATGTAATGTACTTATATAACACAGATGAGGACAGTGAGGTGTAAAAGGCAAAACTAAATCGTTGAGGAAAGGGGGTTAGGAAGCTTCCTTAACAAACGAGAATACGGGCCTAAGTGTTTCGGGAGAATGGTTTCCCTTTGTCCCATTATTGCACTTTTCTTATGCATGAAGGTCAAGGTTAGGATAGGCTTACTTTCTGAGTATCAGGTTAGTCTATTCGTCAGTTAGGTTGAAAAAATGGAAGGATGATCATCCTGGGAAAATGAAACGTAGCACACAAAGTAAAAATGGCATATGAAATGGAAAGTAGGGCCCGTGGATGAAAGAACATAACTTTGGAGAATAACAGGAGATGGAATCCTTAAAAAAAAATAAAAAAAAATGCTGTATTTACATGGATCCAAATCTAAACCGTAACCGAGCTACATTTGCTGATCATCTTATGGACGATTATTCCTAGATTAAAATTTGAAGTGATTTTTCAAATTTATGTTTTTTATCGTTCACATACTTCGAGTTTAATTATTTTTCATAGATTTAGATTGAAGGTTTTTCAGAGACTTAGACTTTTTCACACACACACACACACACACACACACACACACACACACACACACACACACACACTGTTAAAATCATAACACCCTCTCTTACTCTGCGAACATAGGTGGAGTGAGTCCAAACCTGTCAGAGAGAAATCTGTAGCAATGAAATTCCAGAAGGTGATATCAACATCAAAGACGACGTGAGTGCCAGGCCTCGCCAACCTGTTCATGTCTGCCTCTAAGTTGCTATACGTGGAGAAGGTCACTCGCTCTGTGTCAAACAGGTCTGCAAACTCACGGTACATCCCAGATTCTACTGTCTGAAAAGAAATAAACCTCAGAGCAAAATAGAAATTAAAATGTTTAGTAATCTTGGGACTAAATTTTATAAAAAATAAAAATAAAAATCGAACAAATAAAAACATTGGTATCATTACTGTCTATAATTCCAAGACATTGTATAGGATGTTGCACTTTAATGCACATGAGCTTTCTGTGTAATTAATGATTATGCTAAAGTGGCAGCAGATGAGAGGTGAGGTAGCCGGCTGACTGAGAATTTTCAACAGAATAAGAAAATGTTTTGGAAGGAGGTGAAAAGGGTGCGAAAGGGAGAGTCTGGGAAGGAAGAACGAGTAAAAGCAGAGGATGGAAGGATGTTAATTGAGATGGATGCAGTAAGGAAGAGATGGGCAGAGTATTTTGAAAGATTGTTAAATGTAGAGGAGGAAAGGGTGGCTGAGACTGTGGCGGATGGAAAGGTGCAAGGAATAAATGTGTTGGGAGAGCTGAATGATTCTTTGATCACGAAGGAGGAAGTGGAGAAGGCAGTAAAGGAGATGAAAACAGGGAGAGCTGCAGGTATGGATGGGTGTGCTGTGGAAGCCTGAAGGGTGGTGGAGTGACTATTGTTTACTGGTTAGTAAGATTGTTGAATGTGTGCTTTGTGAAAGGTATGGTGCCAATTGACTGGGCAAGTGCATGTGTGGTCCCTTTGTATAAAGACAAGGGTGATAAGTATGAATGTACTAGCTTTAAGGATATAAGTCTGTTGAGTGCTGTAGGTAAGGTGTATGGTAGAGTGTTAATAATGAGAGTTGGAGAGGGTACAGAGGGAGTGATTGGTGATGAGCAGTGTGGCTTTAGGAGAGGGAGAGGATGCGTGGATCAGGTGTTTGCTGTGAGACAAGTGTGTGAAAAGTATTTAGCGAAAGGCAAGGATATGTTTTGGGCATTTATGGATTTAGAGAAAGCGTATGATAGAATTGATAGGGAGGCTTTGTGGACTGTTTTAAGATTGTATGGACTTGATGGTAGGTTACTAAAAGGGGTGAAAAGTTTTTATGTAAATAGTAGAGCGTGTGTAAGTGTGGGAAATTCTGTGAGTGATTGGGTTCCCGTGAGAGTGGGGTAGCGACAGGGATGTGTGATGTCGCCTTAGTTGTTTAGTATTTACATGGATGGTGTTGTAAGGGAGGTGAATGCAAGAGTTTTAGGTGAAGGTCTGAGTCTGGTGAATGTTGATGGTGGAGAGTGGAATCTGAAGCAACTGCTGTTTGCAGATGATACTGCACTGGTGGCTGATTCAGAGGAGAGATTGAGACAGTTGGTAGAGGAGTTTGGAAGGGTGTGTGAAAGGAGGAAATTGAAAGTAAATGAGAATAAGAGTAAAGTGATGAAATGTACGAGGTTGGTAGATGGTAGGGGGATGAATATAGTTTTGAATGGCGAGTTGCTTGAGGAGGTAGAGTGTTTTAAATATCTAGGGTCACATGCTGCTGTGGATGGAAGAATAGATGCAGAAGAGAAGTTTAGAATAAATGAAGTAGGAAAGGTGCTGGGAGGAATGAAAAAAGTGTTTAGATGTCGTTCACTTAGAATGGATGTAAAGAGAAGGCTGTATAAGGGTGTTGTGGTACCGACTGCGTTATATGGGGCTGAAACATGGAATATGGGTGTAGCAGAGAGGAAAAGTTTGAATGTAATGGAGATGAGGTGTCTGAGGAGTATGTGTTGAGTGATGCGTATGGATCGAGTGTGAAATGATGAAGTGCGAAGGAGAACTGGAGTTGTTCGGGAGATGGCTGGTAAAGTTGAGCAGAGGGTGTTGCGATGGTTTGGGCATATGGAGAGAATGGATAATGATTGATTGGTGAAAAAGATAACTAGATCTGATGTGAGAGGTGTAAGGCTGAGAGGAAGACCATGAATAGGATGGATGGACAGTGTGAAGAGAGCACTGGATGCGAGAGGAATGTCTGTTGAGCAAGGAAGAGTGGCTGTGTGTGACAGAAATAAATGGAAAGAAATTGTGAATGAATAAGTGATGACACAGCCCTGAGGGGATATTCTCCTGCATTTGGTCTGATCAGCTAGTCAGGTCAGGTGCGGGTAAGGGGATGGGTCTGTTATGAAGTGGCAGGGTAAACCAGCTCTGCTGTCGGGCCCTGCTGTGGATGTCACTGATTGCACTGCGCGGTTTACCCTTGTGCGGTATGGTGCGGTGAGGATCTGTCTGTTCTCCCCTTTGGGGTTAAGATGCGAATTGTATCAGCAGCATAGGAATCTCGCCACTGTAATCGTTTCGGCTATGGAATTCCTCAACTAGTCACTAATATATATCACCTTGGAACCCCACAGCTGATCACCAGTTTATTATATATCAGATGAGTCGTGGCCTCACACTTCCAAGCAAGATTAAAACGTTGCTCCTGGTTAAGTCACCTTTGGCTGACACACTCCACCAAAACGTCTTCTCACACACTGGAGATGGTGGGAATCGGTGTAGAATCCTGTTGAAGGAATGTAGAGGTAGCGTGTGCAGGTGAGACTGAAACTGAACAGATTAAATCTCTCTTTATTGGCCACAGAAAGATATAACTGCGACACTGAGAGAGCTCAGAGTTGTACGTCCCTCTCGTTCTAGTGATACGTGCTTTCTGCTGTTAGCCGCCTTCCCCACACTGGGTGTGGCGCCGAGGTCAACAAAATCAGAGGTGCTAAACCTCCACAGACAACTGGGATTTATACATGAATAGAAGAATCTTAATTATATCATGTACTTTATATACCTTAATAAAATAATATTGATTACATTAAAGTATACCAGCAAGGTAAATATTTCCCCCAAGACTCAAACATACATACAATTCATATTTCTCTATCGCCTTCCCTTTACTATAGGTTTTTGATTAAAAACAGATGTTTGAGTGCGCATCTTATCAAGCCACACTTTACAGTGAAATGGCGTTTGGTTGCTTATCATTCACAGTATCTTATACATTGTTAATTGTGAATAAACAACTTTGTATGTAATATGTAACAATAGTGTGAAACTACAACTAGTCATGGGAAACAATATTGGCACCAGAACAGAATGAATATGTTTGAATGGATGAGTAAATGGGGAGTGTGTCGTCCTGTCTTGGCTACCTCCCTTTCCTTGGGGGAAGCAGCCTAGGTATATAGATAGAGATCTGTCACGCACAACCCAATACACTCTTATGCTGATGACTCGACCCTTCATTGTTCTTTCACACTTAGTACCTCCTTTACACAATTTGATATTATAAATTCCCAAATAAACACAGCAGTTTCTCTGAACCAGGACCTTTCTAAAATTTGTCAATGGGGACAAAAAAAATCTCGTCTCATTTAATGCTCAGAAAACTAAATACATTAATTTCTCCAATAGAAAGAATCCCTCAGACTCTCACACAATTTTAAATGATGTCAGTATTCCCATATCCACTACAATTGATATCCTAGGTGTTCCTCTAAACCCCAACCTAAGCTGGACAGCTTATGTTAAATCCCTTGCTGAAAATGATTCTAAAAAACTGGGAATTATGTACAGAATTTGTGAGTTCTTCACTGATGAGCAGATGGCCACAATATGCAAAAGTCATGTGCGTTCTCAGATCGAATACAGTTCACCACTGTGGAGTGGAAGTGGAGTGGTTGCATTGAGGCAGTTGGACAAAATTCAAAATAAAGCCATTAGATTAATCAATAATCCTGCCATAACGCAGGACTTTCCTCCGTTACCAGTACGTAGAGATGTTGCTTCTGTAGCACTATTTTATCGATATTTTTACCGTAAGTGCTTTAACGAACTGGCTTCAATTGTGCGTCCCCTTCACATTTTCTTCCGAAATACTCGGGCAGCTGGGAGCGCCCATGAACTCACAGTTTCTCCCTGACAATGCAGAACCTCTGCTTATCAAAATTCAATTATCCCCAGAACTACTACTCTCTGGAATTCACTTCCTGGGAGTTGCTTCCCACATACATTTAATCCTCTCGATTTTAAATCCAATTGTTATAAGTAATATATGAATGGAGGATGCCATTAGGCACATGAACTTATTTTTTTCCTTTGTTTTCCCTTCTTCCATTCATTATAAAAAAAAAAAATTCTCGTTTTTCTTCTATTTTTGCATATCATTTAATATGAAATTAGTCGCTTATACTATTAATTAATTTGACTGATACTGCTATGTATTTAAAGTTTGAAATGATGTAAAACAATGCTACTTTTTCCAAGAGTTGAATAGGTGGCCAGTGGGTGTTGTGCAGTGCTATAGAGTCTTGTTTCAAGATGCTGGGTCTAAAATTATTTTGGTGTAGGGGTGAGAGTGGTGTGGTGTGTGTTGTATGGGCAGTGTGTGTGTTGGTGTTGCGGCAGACGTTGTGTGATGCGTGGTTGTGGTGTGGCGCGATGCTATGGATCATTGTTTAGTGATACTGGGTCTTCAGGTGTTATGGTGTAAGGATAGTGTGGTGTGTGGTGTTGGGGAAGCATGTCTGTTAGTGTCGCTGCAGATGTGTGATGCATGTTCGTGGTTTGTTGTGGTGGTTATGGTAAGGTAAAAGCACCTTGGTTTAGTAAGGCACATTGGTTTAACAGGTTTTGATTAGTACTGATTATAATAATAAGATAGTGATGGAAATTTTTTGAGCGTTGAGTAAGTAGTTCTAGTTTTCAGTATAATATATTTTACATTTGGTCTATTCTATTATAATTATATAATTAGAGAAATTGCCCTCATCACTACTTTATATAATATTAATATTGTACAGTATTTAATACTAGGGTACTATGATTGCATTTGTCAATTTTATTATTATAATTACATTTATTAATAATGTATTAAATTTAGCATTTAATTATTACTTTGTTAACTTTATATTTCATTTTTATTTATTGATTTTTCAATTGTGATTGGCTATATATGTATGATGAGATTTGATATTAATTATGTTTTATAATAAAGAGTAGTCAGTGAGTGTGTCTGTATGATATGTTTACATTACAGTGTTATCTAGGGTGTGTGAATGATTCCCTACATAAATGTTATTGTACGTCATGCTTCTGTACCACTTGGCCTTGCTGGCGGTGTGTATGTAAATGACTGTTCTATTGTTAGTGGCAGTCCTTGTCATAATTACTGCTTGAAATGGAGACCATTTAACGAATAATTCGGTATGTGTGCCAATGATCAGTGTGTGTATGATCGATGTGTGTGTATGATGCTTGTGATATACAGTATGTGGTGAACAGCTGATGTTTTTAGGAAGATGAAGTTTGTGCTCCAAGGATAACGGAGTGAGCAAGAAATGTTTGACAGGTTTCCCACGTCTTATTGTTATTTACAACAACAACAACAATAACTACTACTACTACTACTACTACTACTACTACTAGTACTACTACTATACCATTACTACGACTACTACCACCAACATCAATACTGCCACTAATACTACCAGCATCAATACTATTACTATAGTCGCGGCGCACGACTCTAAGGTTGTCATTATCGTACCCTGGCAACCTACCATTCAGAAGTGCGTCCGATTTCGTATCATATTATACACGAATCATATTATTATGTATGATTATATTATACACAAATATTATTATACAAGAACATATTAAACAAGAATCACATACGTCTCATATTATACATGAAATTAGAGCAATTTTGAATGGGAGGTTGCCAGGGCACGATAATAACAACCTCAGAGTCGCACGCAGCGACTATAGTACTACCATCACCAGTACTACCTGGTACTACTTCTTCTACTACCACCATCATTGTTACTACTACTACTACTACTACTACTACTTCTACTATCACCACCAGCACCATCACCACCACAACTACTACCACTACAACTACTACTACCACCACCACTACTACTACTACTATACCATTACCACTACTACTACTACTACTACTACTATTATCACCACCAACGTTAATACTACTACTAGTACTACCAGCACCCAGGTTCAAATCCCGGCTGAGGCAGGGAACAGTTTAAGGATTTGTATTTCTCAAAATCAGACTTTACCGATCTACCAGACGACCCGCTGACATGTCGTAAATATACCCCCACTAATACCAATACACCAGTCCTGTATGAAACAGCTTTAGCATGTATTCAATATGGACGGTGGGTGTTAGCACCGAAGTGGTGACATGTAGAGGTGTATGGTATGTAGGACGACTACTGGGCCTTGAAAGCAAGCTGTGAAGCCTATGCCCAGAGTTGGACACATTAAAAAAAAAAAAAAAAGCACCATTGTTACTTCTGCTCCTACTACTACCACCACTGTTATCACTACTACTACAACTACTACCACTACCACCACAACAACAACAACTACTACTACTACTACAACTACTACCACTACTACTACTACTACAACTACTTCCATTAATCCTAATCCTTCGTCTTAGTCCTCCACGTCTCCGCTCCTCAGACTCCTAAATTAACAGTGTCACTTTACTCGCATAAATATTTCACTTTAAAAATGAAACTAACTGACCCGGTGTAAGGGTAGCCCATTTGGCCAGACATGTCAAGGTGTAATGTGTGTTTTTCTTCTTGTTTTGATTACTGTCTTCAGTACACTTACCCTCTATCCACAGCAGGCGAAACAGGACTGTTTTTCTGCACCAATATCGACTGTGGTAGTGGGAAGTAGGTGCTCCGGCCAATGTAGAAATCACACTGACCTGCCCACATGGAGTTCTGTGAGTATTATGACACATTATACAGAGGTACAGAAATATACAAGGGTCCGTATTCTCGTCGGTTAAGGAAGCTCCCTAACATCTCTTCCTTAGTGATTTATTTATTAATATGGGTAGTTAAAATCCTTTGTAAGATATTTGTGCAGAATATGGCAATGTAATGTACTTATATAACACAGATGAGGACAGTGAGGTGTAAAAGGCAAAACTAAATCGTTGAGGAAAGGGGGTTAGGAAGCTTCCTTAACAAACGAGAATACGGGCCTAAGTGTTTCGGGAGAATGGTTTCCCTTTGTCCCATTATTGCACTTTTCTTATGCATGAAGGTCAAGGTTAGGATAGGCTTACTTTCTGAGTATCAGGTTAGTCTATTCGTCAGTTAGGTTGAAAAAAAAATGGAAGGATGATCATCCTGGGAAAATGAAACGTAGCACACAAAGTAAAAATGGCATATGAAATGGAAATTAGGGCCCGAGGATGAAAGAACATAACTTTGGAGAATAACAGGTGATGGAATCCTTAAAAAAAATAAAAAAAAAATGCTGTATTTACATGGATCCAAATCTAAACCGTAACCGAGCTACATTTGCTGATCATCTTATGGACGATTATTCCTAGATTAAAATTTGAAGTGATTTTTCAAATTTATGTTTTTTATCGTTCACATACTTCGAGTTTAATTATTTTTCATAGATTTAGATTGAAGGTTTTTCAGAGACTTAGACTTTTTCACACACACACACACACACACACACACACACACACACACACACACACACACACACTGTTAAAATCATAACACCCTCTCTTACTCTGCGAACATAGGTGGAGTGAGTCCAAACCTGTCAGAGAGAAATCTGTAGCAATGAAATTCCAGAAGGTGATATCAACATCAAAGACGACGTGAGTGCCAGGCCTCGCCAACCTGTTCATGTCTGCCTCTAAGTTGCTATACGTGGAGAAGGTCACTCGCTCTGTGTCAAACAGGTCTGCAAACTCACGGTACATCCCAGATTCTACTGTCTGAAAAGAAATAAACCTCAGAGCAAAATAGAAATTAAAATGTTTAGTAATCTTGGGACTAAATTTTATAAAAAATAAAAATAAAAATCGAACAAATAAAAACATTGGTATCATTACTGTCTATGATTCCAAGACATTGTATAGGATGTTGCACTTTAATGCACATGAGCTTTCTGTGTAATTAATGATTATCTGATGCAATATTTTGCTATGCAGAGCACTGTTTTTCGTACACTGACGAAGCCAAGGTAACTCAACAGAACTAGTCAACTGAGCACTTCCAAGTTTGGGGACTATAACATACTTGAAAATATCGACACTAATAAATTTGGTAGTTTTATCACAAATCGCGTTTAAAATAGAAAAAAATATTATGTGAAAATAACGATTACACTGCCGAGTACTTCACATAATATACTCTCCTGTCCCAATTCCACTGTCCACAAAATGTTCAGCCGACCCCATCCATTCTTATGGTCCCCATGCTCATTTTATCGTCGCCACTTTGAAAATGTCTGTGACGCCATGAACGTCACACGGTCAGTAAATGCAGTGGTTATTACCTTTATTGTGCTGTGTATATTTCCCTCCAATAATTTGTCTCTAATATATGCTGCATAAAAATTAGCAGACGAACAAGCCTGTTAGGTTTTACTTTGTTATCCCCATCCCGTGATTAGTTAATGAAAATAGCCGACATGCTGGACTGTGCTAATAACAGAAAATGCTAAAAGGCAATTTTAGATAAATTTTAGCATGCTTAAGAGAGAGCCTAAAGAAAAGATAAAGATGATGTTTTCTTTGTGTTAGTTTTATTCCTTCTTTTTTTCCTGTACTTAAAGCTCCAATGAGGGGGGGTTTGATTGATTGACTGAATATAATCAAAATCTGGCGATGCAACTGCCAGGGTCAAAAACCGCCGGACAACAAGGTGCAAGACGCGGCAAATAAAAGGTACATATTGAAAATAATGTTAATACCCGTTAGTAGAAATAAAACACTGAAAATGGCAAAGGAATAGTTCATAATTATCAATTGCTTACAATACTGGAAGAAGGCCCGCCTCATGAAGAAAACTAAAAACATCAGTAAAATCACTTGAGGCACCACCAAGCATTAAGGACAGACAGTAGGCACCATCTGCCCCCATATACCTATGGAGGAATCTCTGACGTAGGTCCCCACGACTCGAACACTCGACCAGCAAATGACAGATAGTAAGGGGAACATGGGAATCATCACAGAACGGTTGAGTCTTACCACTCATCGGGAACCCATATGTGAGCCAAGAGGGCCCAATGCGAAGCCTCGAAAGAGCCACCTCCAGTCGCCGAGACATGGAGGGGAGAACCCTTGGCACAACCACTCTCTGAATGATTTCTTTTAGTTTATTATGACCAACACCATTCAAGTATCTCTGCCAACACGTACAAATTGCGTATCACAAGTAAGGTGTTACACCAGAAGCAGGAAGCAGATAGTCGGTTGGGGGATGTTGAGAAGACGCAACTTTAGCTACAGTAATGTATCTGCCCTCTCATTGCCCAGCACACCAACATGTGCGGGAACCCAACAAAAGTCCACATGACAGCCATGACGACCAAGAAGAAAAAGCCACTCTAAAAATGATGCATTAAAAGACTCTGGTGCAGAGAGAGCACTACAGGAGTCACCAAAAATCACAAAAACAGATTGGGGGAGAGTAAACATGATTTTCAGAATATATACTATCGCATCCAGTTCCGCCGTATACACTGAAGTAATGCCAGGAAGGCTACCGACCCTAGTAAAGGAAGAAAAGACAACTCCAAAGCCTACTTCAGTATCAGTCTTAGACCCGTCAGTATAGATGGGGACAGAATCCTCATGACAGAAGGCATGTTCCAAAAAGATAGAGAGGGACACCTGAGGGGGAAGTGTGCCCTTTTTACCGATAACGGTCCTACAAAATGTTATATGAGGGAGTAGCCAAATACACACCCTTGGGATTCGATGTGGACAAACTGCCAGTCTCGTATCGGAGAGCGCTAACATAATAGACCGGACCCTGTAACCAAAGGGCTTTGGGAAACTAGGACGGGTGCCATGAACAGAAGATCGGGAATCTTGGGATATGATGGAACAAGAAATTGAGTCCAGAATGTGATGAAGATGATATCAACACCTCACCATCAATGACTGGCACCGCAAATCCAAGGGGAGTACACCAGCATCCACCAACAAACTTGAAATTGGGGATGACCTGAATGCCCAGGTTGCCAGATGTACACCAGCATGATGAACAGAATTTAATAACCGGAGACGGGCATTAGATCTCACACCCATATTCAAGCTTAGGAAGAATAAGAGACCTATGCAAAAGGAGGAAGGTCTGATGGTCAACACCCCAAGAAGCATGAGCCAAAACCCTCAAAAGACTCAAAGCTTTAAGACAAGCCACCTTAACAGAACGAATATGAGGAACCAAGGTTAGTTGCCTATTAAAAAGAAGACCCAGAAACCGCATCTTCTACACACAGGATATTCTCGACCATAAAGATAAAAGTCAGGGTCTATGTGAACCTGCCGAAGACAACAAAAATGCATAGCCGATGTCTTTGTTAAAGAAAACCGGAAACCACGAGACTCTACCCATTCAGAAATTCTATTAAGAGCCAGCTGCAACTTCCTCTCTATCAGAGACATTCTAGATGCGGTGAAGGAAATTGTGAGGTCGTCGACATATAGTGAGCCTCATACACCATCAGGAGGTACGCTGATTACGCTGTTGATGGCCACAGCAAAGAGAGTAGCACTAAGGATTCTCCCTTGTGGTAAACCATCTTCTAGTGCACGGGAATTTGAAAGCACTCCTCCCATTCGAATCCTTAACAAACTATTAGATAAAAACTGTTAAATAAAAATAGGCAAGTGCCCAAGAAGACCAAGTTCATGAAGAGAAAGTAAAATGCCATGACGCCAGGCAGTCATATGCCTTCTCCATACCGAAGAAAACAGTGACCTGGTGTTGGTTAGGCCTCACAGACAAAAGATTCCAAGGACAGTAGTGCATCAGAGGTAGGTCGCAATTTTCGAAAACCATACTAGGCAGTGGATAAGAAGTCACTTCTTCCCAAAAATCACACAAGCCTAACATCGACCATCTTTTCCAGAACTTTACATATACAAGAAGTCAGAGAAATAGGCCGATAATTCGTCGCCTGTTCAAGTAGGTGGTCCTTATTTAGTTTGGGGATGAGGTTAACCACAGCAACACCCCAACAAGCCGGAAACTCCCCAGAACACCAGATCTTAATAAAGAATGAAAGCAAAAACTAAAGGGAGTCATCAGACAGGTGAAGCATAAGGAATATCATCACAAACAGGAGAGAAATCATGGCACTGCGACAGAGCTGCCTGGAGTTCAGAAATTGAAAATGGAACATTGTAAGACTCTCCCCCAAAAGAGGCAAAACTGAGACCACGAAACTCAAGATGCCGTAACTGGCAACCCAAGGGCGTATTCCATTTTTCTGTAAAACTCCGGCAAAATGATCGACAAGCAAGTCTGCAACAATGAAAGGATCAACCACAGTTCCAACTGCTGCAGATAAAACAGGAGGGCAGGGAACAGTAAATTTTCCTGAAATTTTCCTTACCCGAGTTCCCCACTTGGTGATGGAAATCCTTGAATTGATGGACGAAACATAACCCTTCCAGGATAAATGCCTGGCCTCCTTTAAAGCCTGCCTCATGTGAGTGCCTGGGGAATGGATGGAAGAAGGAGGGATATGAGAATAGGGGAAGAAATCAGTAGGATGAAAATTCTGGAAACAATGAAGAAAGTTACAATGGGGAAAGCCCCAGGAATTGATGGAGTTTGTGGTGAAATGCTCAAGCATGGGGAAGAGACAGCAGTAGAATGGATGTGGAAGATGTGCAGATTGGCCTGGGAGGAAGGTAGAGTCCCGGAGGATTGGAAGTCAGGTATAATTATTTCCCTCTACAAAGGAAATGAGGAAAAAGTAGTGTGTGGTAATCATCGAGGCATTTGTCTTCTTACTGTAACAGGAAAAGTTTATGGTAGGATACTTTTTGACAGAGTTAGAGAAATAACAGAGGAATTAGTTGGAGAAGAACAGGGAGGTTTTAGGAAGGGAAGAGGTTGTGTTGATCAGTTATTCGTTCTAAGGATTTTAGTGGAAAAGTTTCTAGAGAAGGGAAAGAAGTTGTATGAAGCCTTCATGGCTTTGGAGAAAGCATATGACAGGGTAGAAAGACAAGGACTGTGGGAAGTATTAAGAATATATGGAGTAGATGGGAAGCTATTGAAGGCCGTGAAGAGTAAGTATGAGGGTGCTAAGGTTGCAGTCAGTGTGGATAGTGAACTGAGTTAATTTTTCTATTTGAAGGTTGGATTGAAACAAGGATATATAATGTCTCCATGGTTGTTCAGTTTGTATATGGATGGGGTTATAAAAGAGACACAAGGTAGGGCAGTGGATGTTGGAGCGGCCCTAGTGAGAGAGAGCAGTGTTTGGAAACTCCCTGTACTGTTGTTTGCAGATGATACTGTGTTGTTAAGTGAAGATGAAGGGGGAGGTGCAAGGCTTGGTGGATGTGTTTGGGAGAGTGTGTAAGAAATGGAATCTAAAGGTGAATGTAGGGAAGAGTAAAGTTATGGTCTTCGAGAGAAGTGAAGTCAGTGAATGTACAGTGAGGTTGGATGAGGAGGAAATGGAAAATGTGAGTGCGTTTAAGTACATGGGGAGTGTGATGAGTAAGGATGGAAGTTTAGAGGATGAAGTGTTTGAAAGGGTGCAAGAGGGAAGAAAGGTTGCTGGTTCCTTGAAAGCACTGATAAGAAACAGGGAAGTGAGCATGGAAGTGAAAAAGTTACTATATGACAGTACTGTGACACCAAATCTAACATATGGAAGTGAAGCTTGGACCTTGTTGAAGGAACAGAAGTCAAGAGTGAGAGCAGTGGAAATGAGTTATTTGAGAGGAGCGTGTGGAGTGACATGGAGAGACAGACTGACAAATGAGGAAGTGAGGGAGCTTTGTGGTGTGGATGTGGATGTGATAGGAAGCGTTACGGGAAACACACTGATGTGGTTTGGAGATGTGGAGAGGATGGAGAGCGAGAGACTGATGAGGAGAGTGTATGTGAGTGGGGTGGAGCGGGGGAGAGGGATGGGGTGGCCAAGGATGAGATGGAGGGATGGAATGGATAAGTATATGAGAGAGGGGTGTGTGAGCTGGGAGCAGGGCAATGAAATGGTGGGGGACAGGGCGATATGGAGGCGATTTGCTTGTGGCCAGCCCTTACGGGATTAAGGCATCTGGTAATAGATAGACAGATAGATAGACAGACTCATATGAGCTCGTGCTCTCTGATACACCACCAAATACTGAGGATTCCTACAGTGATGAGAAGGCGACTCATATGGCTCTCACTGCAGAACTGGACTCAGAGTTCCACTCAGGAACCAGACGTTTAAGAAACTGACCCCTCGTTCATGGAATAAATAAAAGGGTTGCTGCGTGCAACAAGTCATTGAAATATGACACTGCCTCAGTAAGACAGCGAAACTCATTGACAGAAGGGGAAGTGGAACTTAATTCCCTCGTGGTGAGTCAGCCTTATCCAGAAGCCAGAGAGGAAAAAGTGGCTGAGGTCCACCTGCACTAGCAGTTAAGAGTAACGGAAAATGGTCGCTGCCATAAAGGTCTGGCAACACATCCAAGGTAAAATCTAAAACTGTATCAGCTGAAAATAAGGACTAATCAACTGCAGTAAAACTTCCTGTCTGGCTATGGAAATAAGTCATTTTATCGGAGTTGAAAACACCCAACTCCTCATCATCCACTAAAGAGGCCAGCATGACACTCCGAGGGTTGGCCCCAGTGTTTCCCCGTAGTCAATGGTGACCGTATCTCCTAGTAACAGAAAGGGAAAAGGAAGGCCATGAATAAGGCGTTCCAGATCCGCCCTTTCAACAGCAGCACTAGGAGGAAGATAAGGACTGCAAACTGTATACTACCGATGTAAAAACATCCAGACAACAACAGCCTGCAGAGGAGTGGAGATGTCCAGATGTCTGTATGGATATCCTGGCGAAGGAAGATAGCAGCACCTCCATGATGACCTTGGCACAGCACAGGATCAGAATAAAAGGCATGGTAGCCAGAAGGTCTGGAAGGAACAGCATCACCCAACATGGTCTCCTGCATGCACATGCACAAAGGAGTAAATTGAGAAACAAGATGGCATAGTTCCTCATACTTAGCACATAAACCCCGACAGTTCCACTTGATTATAGAACCCATTGTGGAGGGATGGTGATTAAGTGCGGAACTGTACATCTGACAAGCAAGTGGGTTTGGATTGATGCTTATGAAAGCCCTTTGGATGAGCCTGCCCAGCACCAGAAACCCACACCCTCTGTCTAACATCCGAAGGCAAACGTGAGGACGAGGAAGTAAGGTTTACAATACTCCTGCTTGGAGTGGGCATACCAGTTTGTTTGGAAGGCGGCTTGGGAGCCGTCTTTGGAGATGTAGGACGGTGCCCCCACCGGAAACCCCAGAAGTGGAAGGAGAGTCCACAGAACTCGAATCATTTGAGGAGGCCATCCAATGCTTCAGAACCTAAGCACCATCGAGCTGTCCAACAACATTCCCAGGTGGGAACCGGACCAGAGGTGAACCATCAGCTTCAGCTCACCTAGCTAGATCCCTCAACCTGCTGGGCAGAGAACAGGACAGGTGTCAACAGAAGGGTCAACAACAGAGACCTTAGGTGGCCAATCGTCATGTTCAGAGGACTCTGACAAACAACGGTGACGTTTGCCAAGTACAAATGGAGTCTCGGGCATACTGGGTAAGACGAGGAGTCTGGTCAACGTGGACATCTGCCACCACCACTGAAGTGTGCAAGACGTCAGCCACCGAAGTGGGAGCAGAAACAATCGGAGTAATGGTCAGGCAAACATAATTCTCATGAACAGTACTAATCATAGGGACAGCACTCTGCATATCACGAGTTGAAGAAGTGGGTACTGGAATGGGTCGAGGCTGCTTCTGAGATACAGGGTGATGCACTGGCATTTCAGAAAGGACAGAAGCATGAATATTCCCGGGCTGAAAGAAGAGTGTCTGGGCTCACCTTTTGCTTCAGGAAACGAAAACCTCTCACGTGTACGAATGGATAAAATCTCTTTTTCAAGGCAGTATCTTGGACAGTTTTTAGAAGAGACAGCATGAGGACCTCCACAGTGATAGCATTTAAGGGGTCCTATACAGTCACTGGTATGGTTTGGTCCACCAAAGGAGACACAGACACCAGGAAGGCCAGGCTGTGCACGGTGACAAGAGTGGCTAACATGCCCATACCCTTGACAGTGGAAACATCTCTTCGTATTTGGAACATAGTGCTTCACAAAAAGAGAGAGCCATGCAAGTTTCACAGAAGCAGGCAATGTTAGTCTGTCAAAGGTCAGGAACAGCATCAGAGTTGGGGTCAAAACACCATCAATTTTCTTCTGTACCCTGTCGACACTTACAACACCAGAGGAACCAAGTTCCCCCAATAACTGGGCCTCTGGAGATCAGAGGAGGTCCCGTGAGTAAATGACCCCCTTACACTGGTTGAAGGTGGCATGGGGAACACAAGACATACTGTTACCAGATAAGGAGATCAGAGTCTGGAGATGGGAGCATTCTGCTTGGGAGGACACCTCAGTAAGTAGGCTACCATCCACCTAGGTCGAGATCACAGGTTCACAGCTACAGAAACAGTGGAGGCCCCTATTTCCATAAGGTACCAAGTGCCACCTCCTACAAAACCGTTTTTATTGAACCATCTGATAGAGCAACTCTTCCTCTACCTAGAAGCATCGAAGCAGGTACGAAATGGAGCTCACAACATGGTCGAAATTCACGTTAAGTCGAGGTAACTTTTCAGCCTATGCGCTTCCTTGCTCCCGCTTAGTCAAGCTTGGGGTAAGAAGGTGCCAGTGCTGCAACAGGAGCAACAGCGAATCACAGCATGCACTGGATACCACCTAGGCAACTTTCAGCCAGTCACATTCCACATTACATTTTCTTTACCACCAATCAGCGCTCATATACAGGTAGGTCGCTTCATGTTTACATGTTGTGTTGTGCCATGAGTGCAGTTCCTCTCAAGTTTTTCTGCCTATTACCGCATCACTATGGCAGTATGAGTGATAGTAACTCTTCAAGTGATCGCCCTACCACTCCTGAGCATAGTCCTGCACGTAAGAGCTGCATAAACCCGAGACATGGCAGAGAAATGTGTCTCAAATGAACCGCAACAAAGGCCAAAGTTATGTGAGTAGAGTAACAGACCTGTGGGAACACGACTGTGACTTACCATCTGGAGATGAAGCAGACCCAGATGATCCTCCCTCTGCCTGACTAGTATGTAAGTGGTAATGTTATAGTATTACTTTCTAATAGTCTTCATGCTGACAGCACAGTACTGTACCTGTACATTATAAAGCTTCCCACTGTCACAGGGGGATGTGAATTTATATATTAAAAAATGCTTAGATGTTGCTTGAAAATAGGGACAAGGAATTGACTTATGAAAATTAAGCAGTAAGTTTTACTTTATGCTGGCTTACTTCGCTGATTCTCTAAGGATGAGAAGTTATAAACTTTCTCAACAGTACACAGCAGAAACTAATTACTCATGCGTGCTGTTTGTTAGTACTGTTAGCCTCTTGAGAAAGTGACTCCACCCCTGACAATCAGTAACTAATGCTAATAATAATAAACAGGTTCTTGCCAGTGCATTAACTCCTGGATGGCACAGCGGATTTAAGCTTGATACAAAAGAACTGGCCTAAGTACCAGATATGAATAATGTAAAGCGTTTGTGCAAACTGGAAGCAACAACTAAAATAAGTTTAATGTGGAGAAATAAAACACGAGTTTGACTACATTAAGCTCAAAGAAAAAGAACTGTAAAGTTATTAATTACAATGAAATAAATTTACGTTACATGAGTCTTAAAAATGAATTGAAAATAACAAGGAGAATACACTCACTTGCTCATTCAAAAGCTAACACTTAAACCTAGAAAAAGGAAAAGAAATACTGGTCAGTGGAGGGGAGCTGAGCGAAATGAACTGGGCACCTATGCAGGACATCAGATGCTGCAATTTGCTAAACCCTCTTCGCCAATTTACCGTCTAGGTGGAGATTTCAGGAACTCGCTGTACAACGGCGGCGCTGCTTTACGATGGACACAAAGGATCCTACTCTCGTGATGACTCAAAGCTGACTAACTTCAAACTATGAAAGAAGGCAAGGGATGGCCATAGTCTAACTTCAACGGTCAACGGAAATAAAGTGAGCGATATACGCTCACAATAAATCACTCAGTGAAGGCACTAATGTCGTGCATAAGAATGATCACTTGTGAAACAGTGAGAAATGTTCTGAAAACCATCCGATCGGAGTGAATACGAGGACGGTTGAACTGAGTGATGCCTAATGGGAATTCCAGAAGAGTTCATGGTTTTCCCACTTAGGTACTATGTCACGAATTTATAAATAGGCTTGCGCGAATTCATGACATTACGCCCCATCAAAATCAAATTTTTCTTCAGAAAATTTTTTGTTATACATACATATAAATCCTAACTCAGTCCCACAAGATTCACACTGTGGTGTGTGTACTACCCTGCTACAGGAGAAAATCACAGTCGCCCATGAGCGTAAAAAACTCGTATTTACGTTAATAGAAGCAAGCTTGAGGAAAAAACTCTGTGACGACGGTGAAAAATCCTGTACTTAGGTCAGACTGAGCGAAAAGTTCGCTACATTTACATTAACAATTAATTGTTATGTAGCGTGATTTATGTAATACACGGTGTAGGTGTGACAGTTGTCGTGTAACTGTGCCTACTTGTAGGCACTTGACATACATAGATAAATGATTTACGATTTTTAAAATTTTTGTAATAAGCATACAGGAACTTTAATCATAACGACGCCAAATCAATTAAGAATTCGAACTGTTTTATTACCATGCAAGGTTCATGTGCCTACGTGACTGTAAATAACTCCTATAATATGAATTTCGCACTTCACAAAAGGCTGTTTTCAATAGTCTTACTTCAGACACTCTCCATTCACCACTGTATAGTTCAGAAGGGGATTACTAATATCTTCGCCAGGTAAATTTCTAGATTAGAATATAAAGGACGACACAATCTGGCCGCACTGTGGGGTGGTACTACTACTCAGTGCCCAGGTTGTGTAGGAAGAATACTGCCACCATATTCCTTGCGTGTCATAAAAGGCGACTAAAAGGGGTGGGGTGAGGGGACTAGGGACCAGCTGCTCTGTTATTTTTAGTTCCTAAAAAGAGAGGCCAGAGAAAAGGATGGGGGACTGAGTTATCCCCATACCCTGAAGATTGGGTCAATGAATGTGCGTGGATGTAGTACGATTGAGGCTAAAAGGGAGGAGATTGGGAGAATGTTTGTGAGAAGAAAGTTGGATGTGTTAGCTTTGAGTGAAACGAAGATGAAAGGGAAGGGTGAGTCTATGTTTCGAAGTGTGAATGGAAGATTGTCAGGCGTTGATAGAGGAAGGGCAAGAGAAGGTGTGGCCTTGTTAGTGAGTCCGGAAGTACAGCAGTGTGTGATTGAATGGAAGGAGGTGTCATCAAGACTGATGTGGGTGAAAGCAAAATTAGAAAGTGAGTTGTGGGTGTTTGTGAGTGCATATGGGCCTGGCAGTGAAAGGGATGAAGAAGAGAGGGGGTCTTTCTGAAGTGATGTTGATGAGTGCCTGCAGAGTTTTGGAGCGAATGTGAATGTGGTAATGATGGGAGATCTGAATGCTAGAGTGGGAAATGTTGCAGTTGAAGGTGTAGTTGGTATGCATGGTGTGCTTGGAAGAAATGAAAATGGGGAACGAATGATAGGGATGTGCGTTGAGCGAGAGATAGTGATTGGAAATACCCTGTTTGAGAAGAAAGATATTTATAAGTATACATGGGTGAGACAGGAGGGTGGAAAGGTTGTTGATAGAGCATTGATGGACTATGTGGTTGTGTCCAGGAATGTAATAGAAAAATTGTCGGATGTGAGAGTTCTGAGAGCGGAGGGTGGAGGTACGTCTGACCACTACCTGGTGAAGGGAAAGTTAAGAGTAGGTAAGAGATGGGTGACAACTAGGAGAGTTAGGTGTGGCAGGGAGGTTCTGAAAGTGAGTGAGTTGGAAAAAAGAGAAAAAATGAGAGAGTATCAGGAGAAATTGAAAGATGAGTGGAACACAGTGAAAGATCAGGAAAATGGCAGTGTGGAGGAGGAATGGCAGTTGTTTAGGAGTGCTGTGGTGGGGCATGCGGAAGAGGTGTGTGGTGTGAGACGTGTGGGTGGTGGTGTAAGAAAAGGAAATGAATGGTGGTGCGAGGAAGTAAGTATGGCTGTGGCTGAGAAGAGACGTGCATATGAAGTGTGGCTGCAAAGGAAGGATGAGGTGTCATATGAGAGGTATAAGGAAAAGAGGAATAGGGTTAGAAGAGCTGTGTGTGTTGCTAAAGTGGCAGCAGATGAGAGGTGGGGTAGGCGGTTGACTGAGAACTTTCAACAGAATAAGAAAATGTTTTGGAAGGAGGTGAAAAGGATGCAAAAGGGAGAGTCTGGGAAGCAAGAGTGAATAAAAGCAAAGGATGAAACGATGTTAATTGAGAAGTATGCAGTAAGGAAGAGATGGGCATAATATTTTGAAAGACTGTTAAATGGAGAAGAGGAAAGGGAGGCTGAGATTGTGGCAGATGGAAGGGTGCAAGGAATAAATGTGTTGGGAGAGTTGAATGATTCTGTAATCACGAGGGAGGAAGTGCAGAAGGCAGTAAAGGAGATGAAAACAGGGAAAGCTGCAGGTATGGATGGGTGTGCTGTGGAATGCCTGAAGGGTGGTGGAGCGACTATTGTTGACTGGTTAGTAAGATTGTTGAATGTGTGCTTTGTGAAAGGTATGGTGCCAGTTGAATGGGCAAGTGCTTGTGTGGTCCCGTTGTATAAAGGTAAGGGTGATAAGTATGAATGTACTAGCTTTAATGGTATAAGTCTGTTGAGTGTTGTAGGTAAGGTGTATGGTAGAGTGTTAATTAAGAGAGTTAGAGAGGGCACAGAGAGAGTGATTGGTGATGAGCAGTGTGGCTTTAGGAGAGGGAGGGGATGCGTGGATCAGGTGTTTGCTGTGAGACAAGTGTGTGAAAATTATTTAGCGAAAGGCAAGGATGTGTTTTGGGCATTCATGGATTTAGAGAAAATGTACGATGGAATTGATAGGGAGCTTTGTGGACTGTTTTAAGATTATATGGACTTGATGGTAAGTTACTAACAAAGGTGAAAAGTTTTTATGTAAATAGTACAGCGTGTGTAAGAGTGGGTAATACTGTGAATGATTGGTTTCCCGTGAGAGTGGGACTGTGGCAAGGATGTGTAATGTCGCCTTGGTTGTTTAATATTTATATGGATGGTGTTGTAAGGGAGGTGAATGCAAGAATGTTAGGTGAAGGTCTGAGTCTGGTGAATGTTGATGGTAGAGAGTGGAATCTGAAGCAGCTGCCGTTTGCAGATGATACTGCACTGGTGGCTGATTCAGAGGAGAGATTGAGACAGTTGGTAGAGAAGTTTGGAAGAGTGTGTCAAAAGAAGAAATTGAAAGTAAATGAGAATAAAAGTAAAGTGATGAAGTGTACGAGGTTGGTAGATGGTAGGAGGATGAATATAGTTTTGAATGGTGAGTTGCTTGAGGAGGTAGAGTGTTTTAAGTATTTAGGGTCGCATGTTGCTGTGGATGGAAAAATAGATGCAGAAGTGAAGTTTAGAATGAATGAAATAGGAAAGGTGCTGGGAGGTATGAAAAAAAGTGTTTAGATGTCTTTTGCTTAGAATGGATGCAAAAAGAAGGATGTATGAGGGTGTTGTGGTACCGACTGTTTTATATGGGGCTGAAACATGGAATATGGGTGTAGCAGAAAGGAAAAGTTTGAATGTAATGGAAATGAGGTGTCTGAGGAGTATATGTGGAGTGACACGTATGGATCGAGTGAAAAATGATGAAGTGCGAAGGAGAACTGGAGTTGTTTGGGAGGTGGCTGATCGAGTTGAGCAGAGGGTGTTGCGATAGTTTGGGCATATGGAGTGAATGGATAATGAGCGATTGGTGAAAAAAGAGAACTAGATCTGATGTGAGGGGTGTAAGGCTGAGAGAGAGACCACGAATAGGATGGATGGACAGAGTGAAGAGAGCGTTGGATGCGAGAGGGAGGTCTGTTGAGCAGGGAAGAGTGGCTGTGCGTGACAGAAATAAACGGAGAGAAATTGCGAATGAATAAATGATGATGCTGCCCTGAGGGGATGTTCTCCTGCATATGATCTGATCAGCTGATAAGGTCAGGTGCGAGTAAGGGGATGGATCTATTATGATGTGGCAGGGGTAAACCAGCTCTGCTGTCGGGCCCTGCTGCGGATGTCA
Organism: Coenobita brevimanus; assembly: GCF_032717465.1. NCBI lineage: Eukaryota > Metazoa > Arthropoda > Malacostraca > Decapoda > Coenobitidae > Coenobita > Coenobita brevimanus. Next base: position 8,753,902 of record NC_137001.1, read on the forward strand.
CTGATTGCACTGCGCAGTTGACCCTCATGTAGTGTGGTGCGGTTAGGATCTGTCCCTTCTCCCCTTTGGGGCTAAGATGCGAGTGAACGTATTTGAGAGTGTGTCGTCCTGTCTCGGCTACCTCTCTTTCCTTGGGGGAAGCAGCCTAGATATATACATAGATAGATAGGTAGACTAAACTTCCACGGTTATATGTGTTCGTTGAAACGGCTGGTTCATATGTATAAACATTAATCATATCTACAGCAGAACTCGACTTAGTACTATCAATAGCAGAATCTGGCTCACATTATGAATATCATCTAAGACTAAACTTATATATATGGCTTAACGGCTAAATGAACTGAACAGATTATATTTATAATATTACCTAAGCTTAAGATTACACTTACAATACTAGCTTATAGTAACTTATGCTAATATTTAAAATTATGGCACTACATATTATATATATATATTTTTATATATATATATATATATATATATATATATATATATATATATATATATATATGTGCAGAGACTTCACTTCACCGTGAAGATATGTATGCAAACTAACCACAGGAGAAATGAAAGGAGCGACAGTGAATACTTGCGCATATTACATCTTCAGACAGAGTGAGACAGAAACGTAAAGGGTAGAGGTCTTTTATGCACACCTGAAGCAGGGGGTGGCACACAGAACAAAGGATGACCTGAATTTTTACCTGCGGCTTAACTTATGGTCACCTGCAGCAGGGAGTGGCACACAACAAAGGATGACCTGAATCTAAAAATGGGTGATGCACCGAACAATAGGTACCTATCTTTTTTCTTCCTTAAGGATGCACGTGACAAAGGAGGAGGGAGTAGCAAGGGAGGAAGGGGAGGGGGAGGGGGAGGGAGGGGGAAGGGGGAGGGGAGGAGGGGAAGAGGGAAAGGGAAAGGAGGAGGGAGAAGGAGGAGGAGGGGATAAATACTGCGGCTTAACTTAAGACCTAGAGGATTATGCTAGGTGTGTCCCACACAGGTGTGACTACACTATCAGGAGATGACTGAACAATCAATTGTTAGTCTGGGGGAAACTGCTTTAAAATTAATTCAGTTAACAGTTTATCACACTTTGACCATAGCTCATGTTTACATTCCTTTCATATGTGCCAGAAATTAGACAAGATTCTATTACATTTCTTTCATTTAAGCTTTTTGATCTTGCTAGAATCTTAGAGCCTGCCCAGTCAGTATGGTGATCACTGGATGCTTTGTGCTGAAATAAACCACCACTCTGTTGGGCTGTCCTTACACTGTATTTATGTTGTGTGATTCTAGTTTCCTAATCTTTTCCAGATTGTCCTATGTAAAATTTGTTACAGCTTTTACACGGGATATTGTAAACAACGCCTGAATTACTGAAAGGGCTGTTCTTGATGAGTTTTTTTTTTTTTTTTTTTATGGTGTTCTCATATTTGAATACTACTGGTACGTTAAGTTTCCTCAGTATGTGAACATCAAGAAAATTTTCATGGAAGGGGAGGACAAGGGTTCTTTGAATATTCTGGTGATCTGGCTTATTAGTTTTCCCTTCAAGGAATCGTTTCTTGGCTGTATTGTGGCACTGAGTTAGTATACTTTGTAGATATTTTAGTTTCTTTCCAATGCTCTGAATCATTTTTAGTTCATCATCTAAAAATTCTGGGTCTGAAATCCTATATACTCTTAAGTACATAGATATGAAAACAGATCTTTTTATATTAATATGATGGTTTGAATAGTAATGAACATATGACATAATATATGTAGGTTTTCTGTATACCTTAGTCTTCAAACCATTTTGGTCCCTGATAACTTTTACATCCAAAAATGGCAGTTCATTATCCATTTCCATCTCATGAGTAAACTTAATCGATGGAACTAACGAATTTAATTTCAGGAGAAATTCATCAATGGGAAGACTGTTAGGCCAGAAGCACAGGATATCATCAATGTATCGGAGCCAAATTATGTTTTGCTCCTTTATGGAGGTCAGTAAATGTTTCTCAAAGTATTCCATGTAAATATTTGCCAGAACTGGGGAGAAGGGATAACCCATGGCCATACCAAATTTTTGTGTGTAAAATTTGCCTTCAAAGGTAAAAGATGAGTTCACAATGCACAATTTAATTAGCTTGATAATGTTTTCAGACGGAATACCATCAACGTTTCTACCCAGAATGCTTGGCAGGAAAGTTAAAACATCATCAACAGGGACATTTGTGAATAATGATTTAACATCAAAGCTGACTAATTTGTAGGGGTAAATGACATTTAGAGATTTTAACTTTCTTACCAAATCCTCATTGTTTTGTACAAATGAATCATAGATAGTGCCTACAGCAGGGGACAAATATAAATTCGTACCAAGTAAATAAATAAATACCGTTTATGAGTTGTGTGAAATAGTTACCCTCCCATAGAACTCGTTTTCTTTGGTGCCAGCATGTTAGAAAACCCAGTCAGGTAAGGAGGAACTCCTACCTGGATCGAGTATTTTAAACCTCAGGTGAGCAATTTCTCTATGAATTTTCGATGTTTCTCACCAAAAGCGGAGGTTTTAGCCCCCCCCCAAAAAAAAAATCGAAAATATCTCGGGATTGGGGGATGTTGGAGGTGCGGAAAACCTCGGGACGTGACGGGTTAAGGAAGAAAAGAGAACGGTACCTATTGTTGGGTGCATCACCCATTTTTAGATTCAGGTCATCCTTTGTTGTGTGCCACTTCCTGCTGCAGGTGACCATTAGTTAAGCCACAGGTAAAAATTTAGATCATCCTTTGTTCTGTGAGCCACCCCCTGCTGCGGGTTATATATATATATATATATATATATATATATATATATATATATATATATATTATGCTAGGTGTTTTTAGGTGGCTTCCTGCACTAGAAAGGCCTAGGATGCTGCTGGGTCCTTCCTAGACCAGAGCTTAAATATCAAGAGAGAGGCAGGGCAAAAAAAAACTCAGGACAACAACCTTACATGAAAATTGACAAATTCGATGCTTAGGAACAAGTAGATGTCACAAAACAGTAATGTAAAGAATTATAGGGCATGCACTGAGATATTGGGTGGCAGTATTGTGCAGGATACTATTTGAACAATAGTTTTGGATCAAAGTGAACAGCACACTGTTCAGTTCTTGTGATGGTGGGCAGGGAGAATTATTCACTGTCACACTAGTGGAAATTTGCACTGACACTTGGGTGCGTGACTCGGTGTTAGGCCCTATTACACTGAGGAACTTTTATTACCGGAGCCGAGATGCGGGTCTTGCAGATTCACTGAGGACACTATATTCACTACTCGGCCTCTCCTCACGCCACTGTTCCCACTGGGGGTCACCCTCAATTCACTATATCACCGGCAGATCTTTTACTTAATTTCCCCTTTCACATATTAACACACTGCCCTGTCTGTAAGTCACTGTTGCACTGTCACTGCACTTGCACTGTCACTCACTGTCAGGATCTGGGTAGGGTGGCGGTGTGGGCAGAGAGCAGCGAGGGAAGCTCACAGCCCTATTCCTGAAGGGGGTTGAGCCTCACCAGGGGCCTCTGCATCCCGTAGCCATGTGACCACTTGTAGGGGCGTCCTCTCTCGTCCAGGGCTGTGTGTGGCGAAGGGCCCTGCACTGTCGGGGGTGGGAACTGGAGTGTGGCCCTCGGGGCTGAGGCCAAAGAGGTTCCAGAAACGCTCACTTAGGCGCCTGATGGAGGGCAGGTGTCTCCTGCATCTGGGTGTGGAGAGATCTCGCCCGGGGGTCCTGGGGGCAGCCTCGGGGTCCTGTTGGCTGTGGTCTCCTGCAGTCAGGAATGCCGTCAAGAGCTGGCTGCGGCATCGACCTCTGTCGGAGTCTGTCAGGTAGGGCCCCTCCAGAGACAGCTGTACAGAGAGGAGCCCTGGGGATAGTACAGGGCTTTGCCAGTATGCTTCGGGGCTGGGACTTTCCTCCTGAAGGTTGCCTCGTTCCTGGTGGACAGCAGGGTTGTCTGCACCCCTGCCGGTCGGCAAGTCTGATGACAGATCACCCTCTCGTAGTGGAGTCACAGGGGGCAAGGGGCTTTGGGGGTCCTCCCTGGCATGGCTACAGGCCGTCGCTGGGTTCCCGTGGGCAACAAAACAAGGGTGGCTACCGGATGTCCCTTCATCGTCGGCACAGCTGCTGGCAATTGCCTGGGCCCAACTCCTTGATGGAGGCACAGGCGTAGCGCAGCTACCGGCTGTCACTTGCCTGTTGATGCAGCTACCGGCCATTGCTGAGGCACCATATGGAGGATGACATGCCAACAAGGAGTGGCTGCAGGCCATCTCCTGCTGACAGGCGCGGCTACTGGCTGTCGTCTGTGTCATGTCCTCTGAGGCAACTAAAGGAGGAGAGGGGACATACCCTTCTCTCCCCAGCATGGTTACCAGCCATTTCTGGTTCCTGTAGGGGGGAATAGCAGCACCTGATGGGGGAGTGGCTACCGGCTGTCTCCTGCCGTGGAGCCCGGCTACAGGCCATGGGCTTTGGGGGGGCGCGGTTACTGGCTGTCACGTGAGCCTAGCTACAGGCCATGGCTCTTAATGGGGAGCAGCTACCAGCCATCTCCTGAAGGGCAGAGCAGCTACCAGCCATCTCCTGATGGCCTTCCGAGCGGCTACCAGTCGTCTCCTGTAGGGGGCTGAGCGGCTACTGGCCATCTCACAAAAGGCGCGGCTGCTGGTTGTTGCTGGGATGCTGCTTGGAGCTGAGGAACTAGCTACACCACGATCCTGTCAAAGGTCAGCTCGCCCGCCAGGCAGTCTCCATTTCCTGCTGTTGGCCCGGGTGGACTTACGTCCCTGTCGCCCGGAGTCGGGCCATGCCCTGTCTGCCCTTCCGTGGGCTCCTCCTGGGGGTGTTGTGATGTCCTCAGTGACTATTCCTGGGATATATATATATATATATATATATATATATATATATATATATATATATATATATATATATATATGTGTGTGTGTGTGTGTGTGTGTGTGTGTGTCTGTGTCTGTGTCTGTGTGTCTCTGTGTGTGTGTGTGTGTGGAGGAGTAGACTGTAGCACCAGTCGAGCAGGGCAGTACTAGCAAGGTGGATGGAAAGCTGATGTCAGGGAGAGCTGGAGCTCCCATTTCATCAGCCCTCAGAACCAGTTCCTGGCCATTCCCCCCACTGAAGTTTTTCAGAGTTTCAGTAACACAGAGAGAAAGGCCAGCATGCTCTCCAGTACAAGTTTATCTAACTGTCTATGCCAGTCTACATGAACAGTACACACAACACTTCCTTTTCAAAAAAAAAAGAAAGGCACAATAACCAGGCCTCGGAGTCTTCAGGAGGGGGGGGGGAACCATAAATACCCCCATCAGCCCCTCTCCCGGTGACGACTCAGCGAGATGCCTGGTACCACTGTCTGACTCACTTCTTCATTTCTGCAACATTTGCGGCCTTTCCTCTAACTTTGTCGAACACCACCTATCCTCTTCTAAACCTCACCTTCTCTTCCTGACAGAGGCTTAACTGTCTGAGGCAGCTGACAGCAAACCCTTTTCTGTATCCTCCTACTTTCTGTATACTGATTTCAAAGCCAAAGGTGAATGTTGTGTATATGTGTGCAACGACTTATCGTGCTTTCATGTTCCTGAACTTGATTCTTCTGAATTCTCTACTCTCTGGCTTCGGCTTTCCCGTCATTCTCTGACTAAATATATCTGTGCTGTTTACTTATCCCCTAATTCTGCTATGAAAAATTCTTCAACTATCTTACTTCTATGATCTAACACATTCTGTCCTTTTCTCCTTTCTCTGAAATCTCCATTCTAGGAAATTTCAATGCTCACCACCACCTTTGGCTCTCCTTTCCTTTCACTGATCCACCTAGTGAACAAGCCTACATCATTTCTATCCTTAATGACCTAGAGCAGCTTGTACAGCACCCTACCTATATCCCTGATCGCCTTGGAGAGAGCTCCTACATACTTGACCTCTTCCTTACAACTAATCCTTCTGCTTACGCTGTTAACCCGCCCCATCCCGACCACTTTTCCACCACTGACTCCCCCCAATCCCGACCATTTTTGGATTTTTTTTTTTTTTTGCTCAAACCTCCGCTTTTGGTGAGAAACATCGAAAAGTCATAGAGAAATCGCTCACCTGAGGTTTAAAATACCCGATACAGGTAGCAGTACCTCCTTATCTTACTGTGTTTTCTATCAGGCTGGCTCCAAAGAAAATGAGTTCTATGGGAGGGTAACTATTCCACACCACTCATGAACGGTATTTATATATTTCTTTGGTACGAATTTATATGTAGTATGAGAATATATTGGTTTTCACACAGTAATATAGGCAATATAAGCATTTTTTCACTCGCCAAACGTGACCTTTTTTGGCGACATTACCTGATCATCATTTCTGTTTCTTCCTCTAATGCTACGTAAACATTGTCCTCTACATTGTCATCGATTGGGGAATTACTTTGGCCCTGAATTTTGTACCGTGGCACAACAAGTCTTTACTGGCCAGGTCACTGGTAACAGGTAAATTGCCGAGACAATGGCGTGTGGTGGGGGGGAGGTCATGTGGGGTAAGGCATTGTCCCTGCCTGGCATCTTGTAGAGGAAAGTGTCCCGTGTATACATACCAAAAATTACTCACGAAAATTGAAAATTGTGCAAATTAGGGACCTTGCAATTGATTTGCATTTATGTACATCCCCGGGATTGGCAGTGACAAAACGTGTGGATGTTTATTCACGTCAATGGGACGCGGCAGGATAATCTTTCCTCTCCATTGGGCTCCACCAATCACAACCTTATTACCTTGACCTGTCCTATTGCTCTGGTGCAACCTGTGGACCCACCAAAGAAATATAGACTGTAGCACTTTGGAGCTACAGATTGGGCGGCCCTACAATGATTATTGTTCCGATGGCGGGGAGCCATCTGAGTGTGCTTTGCACATTACGGAGGTTATTCTCTCAGTGATGGAAGAATAAATTCCTTTCTCATACCCTTTGACTAATGCAAGAAAGCCTTGGTTTAATCACAATTTTCAAATGCTGTAAAAGGCACCAGAACTAACCCACCCCTGAATCACATCTTGTCTATGTTTCTGCCCGGAATCATGCCAAGTCTGTTCTTCGCTCTGCTAAAAATATCCATACTAAATGCTCTCAACTCTCCAACTCAAATTTTTCCTGCTCCTTCAGGCACCTTGCCAAAAACCTTTCTAACAACTTTATCTTATCATCCTTTCCTCCTTTCTACTCTGATGGCTCTGTAGCTATTTCTTCTACTGACAAAGCAGATCTGTTCGCTCAGACTTTCTCCTCCAATTCCACCTTAGACGATTCTGGTGCTGTTCTTCCATCACTTCCCCCCTCTGACTTCCTCATGGCTGACATTAAAATTTCTTCAGCTGATGTATTTTCTGCCATCACTGGCCTTAATACTAACAAGGCATATGGGCCTGATGGAGTCCCTCCTGTTGTCCTCAAGAACTGTGTTTCTGTGCTTACACCCTGCCTATGTAACTCTTTTGCCTTTGTCTATCAACTCGTACTTTTCCTTCTTGCTGGAAGTTTGCTCTCATTTAGCCAGTTCCAAAGAAGAGTGACCATTCCCAACCCTCTAACTATCGTCCAATTGCTTTAACATCTGGTGTCTCAAAAGTTTTCGAGTCTATTCTTAACAGAAAAATTTTAAAGCATCTTTCCTATCACAACCTTCTTTCTGATCATCAGTATGTGTTCTGTCAGGGACGCTCCACTGGCGATCTTCTCACCTACCTTTCAGACTCCTGGTCATACTCCTTTTGGGACATTGGCGAAAGCTTTGCCAATGCACCTGATATCTCAAAGGCTTTCGATCAAGTCTGGCATAAATCTTTAATTTCCAAACTGCCCTCTTACGGTTTCTATCCTTTCATCTGTGTCTTCATTTATAGCTTCCTATCTGATCGTTCAATAGCTGCTGTTGTAGACGGCCATTGTTCTTCTATATTTATCAACAGTGGTGTTCCTCAGGGCTCTGTCCTATCACCAACTCTCTTCCGTTTATTCATCAATGACCTTCTAAGCTGTACCTCTAACCCTATCCATTCGTATGCTGATCATTCAACCCTTCACCTTTCCATTCAGTTCTCATAACGTCCATCTCAGCAGTTACTTCAACAAACAAGAGATGAGGCAATGGCATACCTAATGTCTGAGTTGGCTCGTATCTCTGAATGGGGTAAAAATAATCTTGTTGTTTTTTATGCATCAAAAACTCAGTTTTTACACCTATCAACCCAACACAACCTTCCACAGGAGTACCCACTAATGTTTAATAATATCCAGCTTAATCCTTCACCATCCTTGAACATGCTTGGGGTTTCATTCACTGGGGACTTATCTTAGAAAGATCATATTACATCTCTTGTAAAATCTGCTTCCAAGAGATTGGGTGTGCTAAGCCAACTCCTTACCTTCTTTACCCCTGCACAGTTGTTGACTTTATACACGGGTTTTATTCGCCCCTGTGTAGAGTACAACTTTCATTTGTGAGGAGGCTCCCCAAATACAGATTTTCTCAATAGGGTGGAGTCAAAGGCCTTTCGTCTTATTAACTCTCCTACTCTTAATGGCTCCCTTCAACCTCTGTCTCTTTGCTGCACTGTTGCATCTTTATCCCTTTTCTATCACTACTTCAATGGTCACTGCTCCTCCGAACTGTCTGCTTGCATCCCTCCACCTCTACAACGGGTGCGTAACACTTGTCTAGTACCAAATGCTCATCCCTTTTCTGTCCAACTCTCTAATGCAAGAGTTAACAGTTACTGCCAGTCCTTCATTTATGCAACAGGTCAGCTCTGGAACTGTCTCCCTCTGTCTGTATTTCCTATTTCCTATGATCTCCAGTCTTTCACACTCAGTGTGTTCAGGCATCTCGAAATGAACGGATCTTCAATTTGGCTCTCTTTTGTATTGTTTTTTGTTTCTTTCTTGGAAGGAGCGGTTAGTGGGCTCGTGGCCTTTGGTTCCCTTTTTCTTGTATATATATATATATATATATATATATATATATATATATATATATATATATATATATATATATATATATATATATATATATATATATTGATCAGAGGAAGAAGTGGAAGTGAAGGAAGTCGAAGTTAAATTCCATAACCTTTATTTTTACAAAGATGTTTTACCATGGTGTTGAAAAGATTTAGTCGTATTAAACAAAACTAATATATTCAAACCGTCTTTGTAGCCACGAGGCAAATAAGGAAATTACATATACTCTATTCCTCCGCCGACGAAGAACACAAATGTGTTGATACATTTATTGACATCTGGCCTGTTATAATTAAAAGTCCAATACATCAGGCTTTTTAAAAAAGCATTGTACTAATAGCTAGAATGACATCTGTTATGCTACAATGATCTTTTTACTTCAATCTATCCGTTAACTGTATGGACATAAATCCCGACAGTAAAAGATATCCTAAATGAAAATGAAATCTTGCAACTGAGCTTCGTATCACATGTATAAATGCACAATATTGCAAGTACAGTGTCAGAGAGAGAGAGAGAGAGAGAGAGAGAGAGAGAGAGAGAGAGAGAGCAAACCTCACAACTACTATAGCATCGTCCTTATAAACTGTACTTCAGTGTATATCTGTCAATGGCCTTGAATTGGACACAGTCTTCTCCAAGAGCAGAACAAGGCATGATATCCCACAGCCTAGGCCAAGCACCACGAACATGCCCTGAAAACAAAATAATAATAACTAGAAATTACTCTAAGCACGCATGTCTCCGCCAATGCCATTAAAAGAGATCCAGATCTGGAGCCGTTGATATGTGATCCCGATCCGAATCCGGATCAGCCACAAAATATAATCGATTCTTTCTTGGGCCATGTCAACCTTTTCGCAAAACATAATTGAAATTCATTGAGATATTTTGGAGATATTTTACGGAATACTTCGGATCCGGATCTGGATCTGCCCCCAAATCTAATAATTTATTCCATAGCCCAAGACCCACCCTTCCACAGAATTTCATCAAAATCCGTTCATAACTTTTTGAGTAAAGTTGTTGACAGACACACACACAAAGAAACAAACCAATGCTGGGAAAAACAAAACTTCCTTGGCGGAGGTACTATTTCTGTTACTACTACTACTACTACTAGTAGTAACTAGAAAGCATGCAAAAGAGCTCAGACTTCCACCAATGCCATTGCCAATAAAAAGGATCCGGATCCGTGGATATAGGGTCAGGCTCCGGATCCAACCCCTAAATTTAATAAATTCTTTTTTGTTCCATGGCCCACTTTCTATAAATTTCACTGAAATTCACTGAGAACTTTTTGAGATAATGTGCGGGATACTCTGGGTCATCCAGGATCCGCCCCCAAATGTAATTATTTCTTCTTTGGCCAATGGCCCATACCTCCACAAAATTTCATCAATATTTGGTAAATAACTTTTTGAGTAATCCTGCTAAGAGATCAGTAGATATAGGATCCGGATCTGGATCAAGATCCGCCCCCAAACTTAATCAGGTTTTTCTTGGTATGTGGCTTTCCTTTCTTCAAAATTTAATCAAAATCAATTCATAACTTTTTCAGTAATCCTGCTACCAGACAGCAGATAAACAGACAGACAAACAGACAACCGCCAGCAAAAACAGAACCTCCTAGAGAGAGGTAATAATAATAATAATAATAAAAACAGTAATAATAATAATCTATATTATATTGATCCGATTTCTGTATGTTTGTTGGTTTGTTTGTTACTCCACCATAGCAACAACAGTGCAATGTTGCACAGTTTCTGTTAGAGCAAGGTACCGTTAAAATGCTCGAACTTGAAGAAAAAAATTTCCAAGCCAATCGGGCCACCAGGTCCCGAGTTATGATTCAGTGCTTTTTGTTTCAAATTAAGTATTTGTTTTAAGTACAGTGATTGAATTCATCTTGGTTTGGTGTTGAAATTACCAGCATGACACAAGAGAGAAGACTGACATATTTCTTGTATCACACTCACCTCTCTTTCCTCCCTACTTATACTCCTAGAACTGTACGGTATAATCTCTCTCTCTCTCTCTCTTTGTATATATATATATATATATATATATATATATATATATATATATATATATATATATATATATATAAAATGATCCTATTTCTGTTTGTTTGTTGGTTTGTTTGTTACCATAACACAGTCACATGTAGTGCAAATTTTTGTTAGAGCAAGGGTACCATTAAAGTGCTCTAACTTGAAGAATAAAACAATTTCCAGTCCAATCGGGCCATCAGTTTCTGAGTTATGGCTCTTTTCTGAAGATAAATAGTGACTTGACATCGAGCGGAGGCTGCCGAAGGCGGCCTCTCAGCGAATAATAATAGTAGTAATAGATAATAATAATAATAATAATAATAATAATAATAATAACGTGTCAGTCTGTAGCAGAGATTCTCAAATATTTCCAGGTAATTCCCTAAATTTGCCAGAAAATCTTCGATCCTCCTCTTCGTCCCCCCTCTCATTGGTAGTCATTTTAACTCATCACGTCCCGAGCTATTTCGCACCTCCGACACCCCCAAATCCCGAGGTATTTTCGAAAAATATTTTTTTGGCTAAAACCTCCACTTTTGGTGAGAAACATCGAACTTTCATAGAGAAATCGCTCACCTGAGGTTTAAAATACTTGATCCAGGTAGCAGTACCTCCTTACCTGACTGGGTTTTCTAATAGGCTGGCACCAAAAAAAACGAGTTCTATGGGAGGGTAACTATTTCACACCACTCATAAACGGTATTCATTTATTTACTTGGTACGAATTTATATGTAGTACGAGAGTATATTGGTTTTCAAACAGTATTATAGGCATTATAAGCATTGTTTCACTCACTTACTCATCACCATACCTGACCTTCTTTTGCCACATTACCTGATCATCATTTCTGACTGTTTCTTCCTCTAATGCTATGTAAACTTTGTCCTCCACATTGTCATTGATTGGGGAATCACTCTGGCCCTGAATGTCTTTATTGGCCAGGTCACTGGTAACAGGTGAATTGCCGAGACAATGGCGTGCAGGAGGGGGGGGGAGGTTATGCGGTGTAAGGCATTGTCCCTGCTTGGCATCTTGCAGAGGAATAGAGGAAGGTGTCCCGTGTATACGTATGAAAAATCACGCGCGAAAATTGAGAATTGTGCAAATTAGGGACCTTGCAATTGCACGCCGTACCAGTACGTTGACGGGACTGGCAAATGCAAAATGTTGCAACGTACCCATGTCGACGGGACGTCTCGGGTTAATTAACTGTAAATTTCAGCCTTATTTACCTCCATTTAAAAATACTATTTGACGTGTAATATCAGGAAATCTAACAGTATTATTGATGTTTTTAACCCGCCCCGTCTTGACCACTTTTCGACCACTGGTACCCCCCAATCCCGACCATTTTTCGACCTTTTTTTTTTTTTGCTTAAACTTTCGCTTTTGGTCAGAAACAATGGTCGGTGGCAAAGAAATTGGTCCCCGGGGTCCCTAATTAGCTTAACCAGGTATGCCTTGGTCCCACCTGGCCCTGTGTTCTCCCTAGGCAGTCTGAGCCTCAAACGTTTTCTGTGGTATTATAAGTCTGGGAAACCAATGAAAGTAAGTAGAAATGAATTTATTACAAACATAAAAACATGTGATAAAAGAGTAAATTGGATTTTATACAAAAATAGAGCAGAAATAAGCATTGTACCATCATGCGAAACGAGCAAAATCGGCCAACTTGGTCACGATGAATCGCTAACATTCTAAAATCATGATACATATAATTTTTTTTACTTACATAATACTTCTACAATAACATTATACCATTTTACATTTTATTGAACTGTTTTTACGTATTCACAGGCCTTTTGATAAATTTAGCGTAATGTTAGCGCTTATTTACGTAGTGAGTGAACTTGCTGCGACTGTTGTTTCAACTCGTATTGTGCTTTTTCTACTTACATAATACTTTTCTAATATTATTATACACTTTTCAACTTTATAGAACTGTTTTGAGATTATTTCAGGCCTTACGTAAATATATAGCATAATAATAGCGCATAATAACACACACAGTGAAGTCGCTATGACAACTATTTCAACTTACAACCTATTTTTGTACTTATGTAATAATTCTCCACTAACATTGCACATGTAAACACTTGATATAATTGATATCACATCATTTCTGAACTTACGATGGAACTGAGCGTCATATTTGCACATACTTACACAGGGAGTGTTATCGCGATATCATTTGTTTCATCTTACACTAGTATTCAACTTATAAAATACCTTACTACTAACATTACAACATCTTCCACTGTATATAATTCCTATCACATACTTACTGACCAGAATGTGGGTGTACTCGTGACATCAATTATGACAACTTACACTAATGTTCAACTTATACGTTTTATTCATGCTAACATTACACCCGTTTCCACTTTATTTCCTTGGTATCACATATTTTCTGACCAGATTTACACAGTGGGTGTAGTTTTGATAACAATTCTTTCCACTTACACTAATTCTCATCTTATACATTATTTTTCTGAAAAAATAACACCCGTTTCAACTTTATATTTGACTTAGCACCTACTGACTGGCCTTACCATTATCATGAGCGTCATTTCGCCTTCCCACACAGTTTCAGTAGTGTACGAAATTATGATACTCCTTGAAACAAGGCTGAAGGCACAACGCAACATTGCACTCGACACACTTGTATCTTGTGTCTTTTCTCTGAGTGGATGGTCTGACTGTCGAGTGCCTACATACATGGCAGCGACGCTGGGGTTTACGAAGGTTTGGTTCGGAAGGGATTGCACTGGGATAGTGGCGTCCTGCAAGACGTAGGGGAGTCTGAGCAGCCATGGGGGTGCGGGTGCGGTGTGTGGGTCTGTCCTGGGCATGCTTGGCGATTATTTCACGTGCCAGCTCCCTCACAAACCCCTCAAAGGTCTCGGATACTCTGGTGGTCATTGCGTGCAGGTAGTGGGCGTTCAGGACCGTGATGTCGAGCAAGTGGAAAAAGAGTTTCTTGTACTACTTCATCGTGGTCCTGGCACAGTCAACACTTGAAATCATCGAGTCTGACTGATCAACTTGCCTCATGTTCAGATTATAGGCAAGTACAGACTCTGGTTTCCATACGTTGCACCTCCTCTCGCTACGGTGATCCACGGAGTCTGTGCGGTGCATCAGGGGGCTGTGAACAGTTGATAGGAGGCAAACTTCCCTGTTGTGGTTCCACAGGGTTGCAAGGATGTTATTGGCCTGGAAGAAAACCACCTCGTTCTTGTCAAGTTTCCTCCCTATCTTGACCATATGGCGACGGTTTCTCTTGACTGTACCACAGACTCCGGTGTCGTGTTGGTGGAGGAACCTAGCGAGAAGAGGGCTAGTGTACCAGTTGTCCAGGTACAACACATGACCACGATGAAGGTACTCTTCTATCATTGTCTTCACCACGGCCCCAGAGAGTCCTATACTCCGATCTTCTATTATATCTGTCTGTGCGCCCGTGTACAAGACTATGTCTTGCACATAACCAGTCTTACAGTCACACATAACAAAGATCTTGAACCCGAAACGGTGTCTCTTGCTGGGTATGTACTGCCTAAAGGAAATATTGCCTCTCCACAACACAAGACTCTCGTCTATGACGAGGTCTCTGTAGGGATAAAATGAGGAGCGGAACATTTCCCTTAAATGATCAAATACCAGCCTAATTCTCCTCATTTTATCAGTGTTATTTGCATTGGCTGGATCATCTGAATAAAAAAAGTGGAGGCGGCCGAGAATATACTGAAATCGGTTACGACCCATCACCTTTCCAAAGAAAGGTGTGAGGATGATTGGGTCAGTTGTCCAGTAGGCAGGAATTTGGTTTTTCCTTACCACACCCATCAAGATAACCAGGGCCAAAAATAGGAACATCTCTGAAATAGTCACGGGATAGTCATACTGTTCGGAATGCCTGCTCGTAGTTCCCAAACGTTCACTTTCACGGCGCTGTGATTGTGAAAAAATATTAGTTTGTTCAACTATGCGCCCCACAAACGCCTCACCAAAGAACAAGTTGAAAAAATCCAACCGTAACGAACCTGCATTTACACCTGGAGCCGTGCAACCTGACTGCCACTCCTCAGTGAAAGGGTGAATGATGGGAGTAAAATTACTCCCATCTTCCCAGTTCCACGTGACACCACCGTCTCCAGCCACGTCACCATCGTCCCCTTCGTCAGGGTGGGGAGGTGAGGGTGGTGGGGGAGGTTGGGGAGGTGGAGAGCGGCGCCTCTCATCACTCGCACTTCTCTTCCCTCTCCCTTTTCCTTTACCCTTTCCCTTCCCTTTCTTTCCTTTCCCCACATCCTGGGGCTGTGGGGAGGAAGTTTGGGAATATTCAGGGGCGAAAGAAGTGCTGGGGAGTGACTCAACCTCCTCTCCCCTAGGTCTACGAGCACCACGTGCTCGTGCTGCCTCCCTCACACCACTTGCCCCTTCACCCCGCACTACCCCCACACCACTCTCACTTTCACCCCGCGCTGCCGCCACAACACTTTCCCTTTCTCCCAGCAATCCCACCACACCACTTGCCACTTCCCCAGACAAAGTACTTTCACCATACCTTAGGTGTCGTCTCGCCCCACCTTCTGATCCTCGTGGTGATATTTTCTCTTTTCCCAACCACACGGCGATATCACGTCCTAGGCCTCCGTCATCCTCATCGTCCTCATCCTCGTCCTCATCAGATTCGGGATGGAGAGATAGCTGTGCATGTGGTTGGGGAGCAGGCTGGCCTTCCCTTGCCTTACGGTATGTCACATACCGCGTTTTTCGGGGCGAAGGGACCTCCTCATCACTGCTACTTATTTCTTCCTCTGGCTGGACGTAATTGCAATCCACCACATCATCATCGAGTGGAGAATCACTGTCTCCAGTGAAGGTTTCCAGGACGGATGCGATTTCCTCGTCTGAGAGACCTTTCCGCGCCATGTCTGACCTGGGTCACTGCTAGCAGGTGAGTGACCGAGACAAGGGCGAGCGCGGGTCATGCGGGGTCTAGGACGCTGCTCGCCTGGCGGCAGGTAGGGGAGGCTTGGGTACCCGGGCGAAACGAAAATCTTGCGCGAATTTTGAAAATTGTGGAAATTATGAACCTTGCAATTGCAGGACGTTGAAGTACGTCGCCGGGATTAGCTGTGACAAAACGTGAGGACGTGGAAGTACGTCCCCGGGACGCCGCGGGGTAAAAAGTTTTCAGAATATTTTAAATATTTTTTACTTCTATGCAGCATGGTAGTTATTTGTGGACCAAAATTCTGACTTTGCTATTAATTGGTAGACAGACGGATACAAAAACAGATAGATATCTTAGAAAACCCAACTCACATCATTAATGAACACTGTATATATTTCATT
Source organism: Coenobita brevimanus (assembly GCF_032717465.1). NCBI lineage: Eukaryota > Metazoa > Arthropoda > Malacostraca > Decapoda > Coenobitidae > Coenobita > Coenobita brevimanus. The sequence goes on from NC_137001.1 coordinate 8,770,400, forward strand.
AATATAACCGTTTGAAGACTGGAAACAAATTTCAATGATGTCTCCATGCTGAATTTTGTCCACTAAGTACAAATGATGACTCAAAGGATTGTAAGTTTTCCACTGAACATTTCTTTATAATCCACTTGTTAGCTGATTATGCATGACAGTTGAGGGTGTCCGTCATCAACTCACTCGATACGGCACCTTCTGTAAAGTTGTGACAACTGTGTTTCAGCCTGCCCGCATCACATGATGCACAGGTGCCATGTTGCCTCCCAGTGGCACGGGCAAGTTGAATGTAGCCTACAGCACATTTTTTGCTGTTATCTGTGATTAACTGGATTTCTTTACTTAATATGCCTCGCTCTGTTTCATGGCAGTACTCTACTCCTCCTGGACAAGAGTAGATGATTCACAGATTTCCCAGAAATTCTCAGAGGGGAAAGTAATGGGAAATAAAAGTTAGGTATGGAGAATAAATGTTGGTAGGTCTTCAGTAACTTTAAATATGTATTTCATGAAAGATATTACTTGTAATACATCTGATTTCTGAAACACTTCTTTGTCAAATTCAATAATTTTTAGGACATCCCCGGCAGTCATATTCTTAAACAAAAATTATCATGCCACAACAGCAGACTCCACCAGCATGACAGAGGATTTGACTGGTGGTAAGCTTAATGATTTAACAACAACTACTTTAAATTCAGCCATGATTCACATTTTTTGGATTTTCAGAAGACTATCTAGAACTTGCTTGCAGCTCGTATATTTTCCTAACAATGGTATTCTAAAATCGCAGATGTGTGATATTGCAAAAAAGAGTTATTAGTTGTAAGAATTTTAAGGAAGATTTTTAAAAATACAATTAAAGACTGAATATCACATCTCACTGCTTCTGGGAAGCTAACAAATTATGAATTATTCCAGAAATCATCCTAGAAAACGAAATTAAAAATCTTCACTTCACAGAAAATGAACTTGATACAAAATTTGAGGGTAAGCCTAAAAATAAATATATCGCCACTCCAATGCCACAGTTGTGCCTAAGCATAAGGACTTAATGTAGAATCCACAATTGTTCAAAAAATCATTTTTTAAGCATACAACCAACAGGGTGGTCACATCCTTATAAATTCTGCTGAAGCATGGGCCGACAGATTTAATAATGCAGTCATTTTCTTACTTGATCATGTTATGCGAAAGATACTGCCGTAAACAGTGTTGGTTATGTTTACCCTGTTTCATAACAATATCACAATGGGGGTTAAATATTGAAACAAATGTACAGAGCAATTTATTTTTCGACAGTGATTTTCACGCTAACCATTCTCTATGTATCCTCTCATTGTCAAGCATTGTCTGTCATAAATGGTATAGACAATCATAAAACAAGATACTATACTGTACATACAGTGCTAAAAATGGCTAAACTCATCTACGTAAGAATCAATCAAAAGGAAATAAAAAAAGGATGGAAACAAAAACAGAGAACAGTGCAAAGCGCTGGGAGCGGGTAGGAGGCAACATGGCGCCAAGTCGCCTGTTGTTGCAATTCTCTCTATAGAAGGCGTAGCCTATACCTCTTTTTCACACACTCATTTATCATACTACTAGTAGTAGTTGCAGCAGTAGTCGTATACCTCTGTTTATTATTTATTATTATTCTGCTTTTGCCCACCTATGGTGGAGGGGGCATTAAGTAATTGGTCCATTCGTGCATGCTTGCATGTGTGTGTCTGTCCATAACACTCTCCTGGATGTGATTTTTCCTGAACCCATTGATAGATTTCCACCAAACTTTTGGCAGCAATGCAGTATGAGGAGATAATGAACTGGTTAGTTCAGCTACGTCAAGAGCTCAGAAGTCAAGGTCATATAGGGTCAACTTAGTATATGTTGTGAGTGTGAAACCTCTTAAATCCCTCAACGGATTTCAAACAAACTTTTGTCAAGAATACAGTGTGAAGGAATGATGAACTGATTAGGTCAGCAAGGTTAAGGGATCAAGGGTCCTAGTCATATGGGATCAATTTAGTTTATCCTTGTATGCGTCCATGCATAACACTATTGTGGGCATGATATCTCCTGAACCCATCGACAGATTTCCATCAAAAGTTTGTCAGTGATGCAGTATGAGATGATTAACTGGTTAGGTCAGCTATGTCAAGGGGTCAGGAGTCAAGGTCAAAATTATGGGTGTGGGTGTGATATCTCCTGAACCCCTCAATGGATTTTGACCAAATATTTGTCAGTGATACATTATGAAGAAACAATGAACTGATTAGGTCAGCAAGGTCAAAGGGTAAAAGGTCAAGGTCATATGGTGTAGACTTACTTTATCTTTATTTTCGTTTCAACACACACTGAACCCTGTCATGGAGGATGTAGGGAAAGTCTATCCACAAGGCTTGGGGCCTGAGCTCTTAGTGTTTCATTTATCTAATCATTATTTATCATGATTTTATTATTATTATTATTTTTATTATTGTTATTATTATTATTATTATTATTTGCAGAAAGGAAAAGAAAAGAGGAGTGCAGAAACTTCCCATGTTAACTGTTCTTCTTCCCAATAAAAAATCCAAGCTGAGAGAGAGAGAGAGAGAGAGAGAGAGAGAGAGAGAGAGAGAGAGAGAGAGTTTGTCATAAACATATTCGTGAATTCCAGCCAAACCCCACAGTTTCCCAGACGTTCGTGAGTATGATTTGGGGGAAGGCAGAGAGAGGACAGGACGACGTGGAGACAATTTGTTAAGCCCATGCCTTATGGAATTAAGGCGACTGGTATCTGATATAGATAGAACGACAGATAAAAATAGATAAACAGTACTTGACAAACCTGTACAGTCATATAATTACCCAGAGGTTGGTGAATGAGAGGACTGTAGTGACGGTGATAATCATGGGTGGATTGACACAGGCGGTGGTGTTGGCTAGAGAGTATTTCACCCACCTCTCATATAAACCAGATTCCACCAACGCAAAGGCACTGTGAAGAGAAAGGATATCAGTAGGTCGTACGAGAGAGAGAGAGAGAGAGAGAGAGAGAGAGATGCATTTTGTGCATATCAATTAAGACTCTTGGTGTGACATTTACCAATTAACATTGTGGTATTACCAAGGCCATTGGGTCTAACCGGATACTGAAGACCAAATGACTTGTAGGCTTCTTACTTAAACAGTACTGACAAATATGAAAGTAATTCAATATATGAATTTAATATTTGTATGATTACACAGACTCTCTTTACCTCTTTCCAGAACATTTTCTTACATTCCCTCCACTTTACACTCAAATTCCTTCCAAATTCCTCATCCACTCTCTTCTTATTCTCTCTTACTAATCTTTTCACCTCTCTCTTCCTCTCTGCATATAATTCTCTCTTCCGTCCCTCAACTTCTTCCACTCCCCTGTTTCTCATCCACTCACTATATGCTTTCATTTGTACCACAGCCTCTCTCACCCCTTTATTCCACCATGCTGTTCCCTGCATCCCCTTTCGTCTTCTCTTCACCCGACACATCACCTCACATGCTGTACAGATTCTTTCTGTGATTATCTTGCACACACCTTCCATGTCCCCCATCTGCTCCAATCCATATTACTCAATCGCTTCTCCACTTCCCTCTTATATTCTACCTTTTTTCCATCCTCTTGTAACCTTTCCACTCTCCTTGTATAAACTACTTGCTCCTGTCCTTCCCTTCTTCTATTTCTCCATTTCATTTGGACCTTGATTCTGACCACCACCAAATGGTGGTCAGAAAGTCCACTCACCCAACCTCTATATACTCTTGCATCCCTTACACACCTTCATATCCTGTCATCCACACACACATAATCAATCATTGCCTTCCGTTCATTCAGTTCACGACCCACCCTTCTCAACACTCACCACATATTCCTATGGATCATTTTGTGCCTGAATAGGGTACTGGCTATCACCAACCCCCTCCCAGCACAAATGTCTACTAAAACACTGCCAGTCTCATCCATCTCTGCAGGCACACCCCACTCACCAACTACTCCATCCACTTTCACATTGCTTACTTTTCCATTTGTATCTCCAATCAAAAACACTCTCTCATTCCTTTCAAACTTTTCCATGCCCGTTTCCACATTTGTCCATAACTCTTCTCTCACTCTGCTTGCACGATCTTGCGTTGGCGCATACACACGCACAATCGCTCACATTTGTAGTCCAGCTTTCAGTTTTACCAACACAATCCTTGAGCCAACTGATCCATACTCTCTTATATTCTCCTCCCATCAGTTACTCACAATAATACACACTCCTTCTTTTGCCCTCTCATTCTCACCTACTCCCGCTCATGTACCCCATCCATACTCCCATTCTCTCACACTTTCACCCCTTCCTTTTGGTTTCAGTTAATCCACATACATCCACTTTCACACCCTCAAGCACCTGAGCAATATCTCATTCTTTCACCTCCTTATTTGCACACCTTACTTTCCATGTAGCTATCCATACCATGATCTTTGTTCGGTCCTTAGTCGTCACCTTTTAGTCAGCCCTGGTCTGAGTCTTCTTGTTCGTATTTTTAGTTAGTTGTTTTCTGGGGAGGGGCACTAACCCTCCGCCAACCCACTTGTTGTCACGTAGGGAACACATGTTGGTTGGTTATAAGGTTACCACCCAGAGTTGCAAGTGCTTTCCTGGTTTCCAGAAAATCATTTGACTTGCCATTCAATGTAGAGCTACCTAAAAACTGAGTACCAATGCACTAAGTAGGTGGATGTGATAGGAAGCGTTACGAGAAAAACATTGAGGTGGTTTGGCCATGTGGAGAAGATGGAGAGTGAGAGACTGACAAGGAGAGTGTATGTGAGTGAGGTGGAGGGGGGGAGAGGGAGCTGGAGGTATGGAGTGGAGAGGTATATGAGCGCGAGGGTGTGAGCTGGGAGCAGGGCAGTGAAATGGCGAGGGACAGGGCTACATGGAGATGATTTGTTTCTGGCCACCCCTTACGGGATTAAGTAGTCTGGCAAAAGATAGACAGATAGATGATTACACTGAGCATTTGACCCTCGGCGGTGTGGTGCAATGAGAATCTGTCCCTTCACCCCTTGGGGCTAAGATACGAATAAATGTGTGAGTTTCGATTAGTAAATTCTAGTGTGTCGTCCTGTTTCGGCGCCTTCCTTTCTTTAGGAGAAAGAGCCTACGTGTATAGATATAGATAGGTGATCATAATACGATTAATTGCATTAATATTTAAACGGCAATGTTTATACATTTTCTCTAGCTGAATCCCGTATTGTCAAGTACCTTGTGCAGCGTCTATATCCTGTCTTTGACTGCAGTTCATGTCGTACTGTATGTAGAGGTGTATGCTGACATGTAGAGGTGTTTGGTATGTAGTAGGATTACTGGGCCTTGGTAGCAGGGTGTGAAGCCTATGCCCAGAGTCGGAGACACACACACACACACACACACACACACACACACCCTTGTCACTCAATGAAGAGCTACCTCAAAAACAGAGTACCAATGCACTAAGTGGGTGGATGTGATAGGAAGAGAGAAGGACCTATGGAACATGTATACACTGCTTGCAAATATGAGAATAGCATTCACATACATAAATGAAGACATGCTAAGAAAGATAATAACATCATTCATCAGACCAACCCTGGAGTATGCGTCAGTAGTCTGGGGTCATCTCGAAAAAACACTTAGATAAGATTGAAAAAGTTCAAAGGGTTACTACAAGATGGGTACCAAACTTAAGGGATCTAAGCTACGAAGAAAGACTAGAAAAACTGAATCTACCTACACATCAGGAGAGAAGGAAAAGAGGTGACATGATTATGCTATATAAATACATATCAGGGAAGGAGAAAATAGACATAAATGACTACATAACCTATGGGGCTGCATCAGCAAGAGGACACTCCAAAAAACTGCATAAAAAGAGAGGCGATAAAGACGTAAGGAAATTTAGTTTTCCAAATAGGGCAACTCATCAGTGGAACGCACAACCAAATGAAATAGGGTGCCAAAACAATTAATAAATTTAAGGATATGTACGATAAAAATGGTTTAAGACACAGGACAGTACGAGCTTGACTCATTCCTGTAAAGATACAATTAGGTAAGAACACAGACACACACACACACAGACACACACACACACAGACACAGACACACACACACACACACAGAGGGAGTCAATTGAGGCAGACGTGCGACATCGGCGCTCCGTACCGAACCAACACGGCCAGTGGCATTACCGAAATTAGTATCTTTGTATGAGTCAAGCTCAGTACCAGGTTAGACTAAATGTTTTTTCATTATTAACAGGAAAAAAATAATAAGTTTAAACAAGACTTGTTCAAACAGGAAAGAGAACCAAGACGAAAGAATGCGCTGAGTCAACTGAGGTTTGTTTAGACTACAGCAACACGGGGATTGTAGGTACATACTCTGTACTTTTAGTATTGCAAAATGGATACATACTTTAGTAAAGCAAATTTGGAAAAGAAAAGGGATAAAGGTAAAAAGCAAAATGATGATTTCTACCAAGAACTGGTTGAAGTGGAGACTCACAATAGACTGGTTGAACGTGTACACAAACTAGAAATGGCTTTCAAAAATGAAATTGATGAAATAAAGAAGCAGATGCACTTGCAAAAGGAAGAAATAGAAAAACTAGGAAGGGAGGCCAACAAGAAAGACACAACCATCAGTGAACTAACAGTGGAACTGAGTACATTTAGGAAGAAAATGAGTGAAATGGCAAGTACAGTAGTCAATCACGAGAGTGTTATGGAAGAGTTCAAAAATGACACAGAGACAATTAGGCAAGTAAGCAGTCTTATAGACCAGAGCAGTGATATTGAGGAAAAGATAACACAGGTGAATGAAGCTGTGCAAAGCTACAAAAATTATGTGGAAACCACGTATGCTGAAATGATGAAAGTAAAGAAAGACTTAGAAACAAGGGTGGAGGAAAAAAGCATTAAAAAGGAAGTGAAAAGAATAAACCAAAACAATCCAAAGTTAGTCAGAGATTCAGTACATATAAACAAATCTATAGTAATCACTAGTATAGAAGAGGAAGAAGTAAAAAACAAGATCACAAGAGACAAAAAGGAGATTGCAAATGTAATGAGCTTACTGAAAGAAGTTTCAGAGGAAATCTGTAGTAAAGACATAGAGGAACACAAAAGGTTAGGGAAATACGAGAAAAGCAAGACAAGACCTCTAAAGGTGACTTTCCAGAGTGTAAACACTGTGGAAGAGATACTAAAAAATGCAAAGAATCTTATGGAAAAAGAGGAGTTCAAAAATGTATGGATAAAAAGATGCTTAACACAAGAGGAACTGGAATTACTGAAAGAAAAAAGGGAGGAAGCAAAAACAAAAAATGAGGGAAGATCAGAAGAGGAGAAGAATTTTTTTTTTTACAAAGTAATAGGATTGCAGGTACGAAAGTGGTACACAAAAAGGATGGAATAAAAAGGAGGAAGGTAGTAGAACCATGTCATGACAAGTATATAAACAAAATGATAAAGTTGATGTACTCAAATGTGGATGGAATGGAATCTAAATTACTAGAGATGAATGATTATGTCAGAGAAAATGAACCACAAATAATATGCCTAACTGAAACAAAATTAACACCAAGGATATCCAATGACATACTAAACTTAGAGGAATACAATATATGGAGAAGAGACAGAAATGTAAAAAAAGGAGGAGGAATTATAATATTAACTAAGAAAAATCTAAAAGTCAATTGAAATAAAACTAGATATACCATCACAAGTAGAACTGATTGCAGTAGAGATCAACACATCTGAAGGTAAAGTAATTGTAGCCAATTTGTTCATGCCACCCAGATCAAACACATGGGAAAGAGATGAATATGAAGACCTGGCAGAGAGTACAATTCAGAGTTTAAGATCATTACTACATAAAATGGAAGAGAAATCGGAAAGAATTATACTAACTGGGGATTTTAATACAAATATAAATTGGAATACTCTAGATATAATTAGCCAAGAAAGCTGTTGGGACCAAAAGCTCCTGGATCTCGTACAAGAGTTTTTCCTAACGCAACATGTGAGGGAAACCACCAGAAAATGAGGACTTGATGTACCTTCAGTGCTAGATCTAATATTTACTAGGCAAGAAAATGATATTGACAGTTTAATATATCACCCTCCACTCGGCAAAAGCGATCATGCAGTACTAAATTATAACTTCAGGATAGCATATGACATAGTAAACAGCAATGACAGTTACAAAAAGAGCCTAAACTATAAAAAGGGAAATTATCAAGACCTAAAGAAGTATTTCTTAGAAGTTGATTGGGAAAATGAGCTTAGAGGACAATTTGTAAATGCTGTATATAAAAAATTCTGTGAATTTTATGAAATAGGAGTCCAGAAGTACATCCCACAGCACAAAGAAGCAGATAAGAAAATACAGAAATGGTTCAATACAGAATGTAAAAATTCAAAAGAAAGAAGAGATTTGTTGTGGAATAGATATAGAAGACACAATAGTGAAAGGGCGTATAATAATTACAAACAGGCAAGAAACGATTATACAAGAATAAGGAGGGAAGCCCAAAAACAGTTTGAGGAGGATATAATAAATAAAAGTAGTGATCAACCAAAGCTGTTTTACAGCTATATCAGAAGCAAAACCAAAGTAAAAGATATAATACAATCAATTACGTACGAGGGAATAACTTATACACAAGAGAAAGATATTTGTGAAGCACTAAATAAGAATTTCCAATTAGTTTTTACAGAAAAAAAAAATTTGAGAGGGACTATGTGGAACATGCATGTCCACACATACTACCAGATATACAAATAGCAGAAAAAGTAATACAGGAGGAGTTAAGTAGATTAGACAGAGGAAAAGCAAGTGGTCCTGATGAAATTTCATGTTGAGTACTATGAGAATGTACAAAGGAGTTAAGTAAACCATTATTTTTAATTTTCAAGAAATCCTTGAGTCAAGGTAAACTACCTGATATTTGGAAAAAAGCAAATACTGTCCCCATATTCAAGAAAGGAAATAGACAAAATGCACTCAACTACCGACCAGTATCACTGACCAATGTTGTAAGCAAGGTATTAGAAAAGCTTATAAGAAAAGCTTGGGTAAATCATCTAGAAGAACACAGTATGATAACAGAAAGACAGTTTGGTTTCAGAAAAGGAATATCATGTGTCACTAATCTGTTGAGCTACTATGACGGAGTAACAAACACAATACAGGAAAGGGAAGGATGGGTGGACAGTATCTATTTAGATTTCAAGAATGCTTTTGACACAGTACCACACCAAAGACTTTTATGGAAACTGTAACATCAAGGAGGAATTCGAGGCAAACTGTTTTTTTTGGATGCAAGACTTTCTCATAAAAAGGGAAATGAGAACAGTACTAAGAGGAAACTACTCATCATGGAAAGAAGTGACTAGTGGAGTACCACAGGGTTCAGTGCTGGCACCAATCATGTTTTTAGTGTATATAAATGATATAAACAGTAACACTGGAAATGAGAGCTATCTGAATATGTTTGCAGATGATGCAAAAATACAAAGGAGAATTACTAACACAGACTCTTGTAAAGAGCTACAAGAAGAATTAAATAAACTTCATGAATGGAGTAGTACATGGCAAATGGAATTCAATGTGGACAAGTGTCATGTAATCAAGTTTGGTAAAAGTGGAAAAAGACCTGATTGGGATTATAAGTTAGGAAATAAAACCCTATACACATCAGAAAGAGAGAAAGACCTAGGTGTGATTATCAATAACAGACTATCTCCGGCTGACCACATCAGCGAGAAGGTACGGAACATGAATACACTGCTTGCAAATATGAGAATAGCATTCACATACATAAATGAAGACATGCTAAGAAGGATAATAACATCATTCATTAGACCAACCCGGGAATATGCATCAGTAGTCTGGAGTCCTCATCTCAAAAAGCACATAGACAAGATTGAAAAAGTTCAAAGGGCCGCTACAAGATGGATACCAAGCTTAAGGGACCTAAGCTACGAAGAAAGACTAAATAAACTGAATCTACCAACACTACAGGAGAGAAGGAAAAGAGGTGACATGATAATGCTATATAAGTGCATATCAGGGAAGGAGAAAATAGACATAAATGATTACTTAACATATGGAGAAGCATCAGCAAGAGGACACTGCAAAAAACTGCATAAGAAGAGAGGTGATAAAGACGTAAGGAAATTCAGTTTCCCAAACAGAGCAATTGATCAATGGAATGCACTACCGAATGAAATAGTGTGTGCCAAAACAATTCACAAATTTAAGGATATGTACGATAAATATGGTTTAAGACACGGGACAGTACGAGCTTGACTCATTCCTGTAAAGATACAATTAGATAAGAACAATTAGGTAAGAACACACAAAGTATTTACCTAATCGCATTATTCAACAGAGATCGGCTTGGTGTGATGTCCATAAAGAGAATAATACCCTTCATAAATGCCCTGGCAACTCCGAGATAATGTGATGGCAGGCTTGCCAACTCAGTGCAGGAGGCTAAAAGGTGCATGAGATGTTTGTGTACATGTTCATATTGTATCAACGGCACAAGCGCTGTTTTATTTACGTGTGCGTGGTTATATCCATAATTATATTGACCTCCATATATTTCCATCCTTAACTTTTTCTCTTCCTCAGTTACCAAGGCATGCTGACCCGTACATTCATCACCCGTCTACGTCCCGGAAGGTCTCGTGGACGGGTATTGTTTTCACTCAGTTTGTCTGTCTGTATGTCTGTCACTGTCTGTTAACAACTTTGCACTAAAACTATAGGTGCAATTTTGACTAAAATTACAGGGATGATGGGCTATGACGTCCTGATCACTTGTTTAAATTTTGGGCCAAATTGGGCCGAGGCCCAGGCTGCAGGCCCATAAAATGTTTTGTAAAAATAGTTTCTTCGCCATAACTTCTATCAAGACAAGGGTCTCAGACCGGACACTTAGTGTCTAGTCCGCCATCTTGATTCGGAATCGGAAAGGGGTATATGAAGAATAGGATGCCGGACAATTATCAGTCGCGCTCAGACCGGATTTGGAATCGGAACCCTCCATATACATCGTGCAATGCGTGGAAACACCGTCGACGACCTAGTGAGTGATAGTGAAAGCGATAACGAGATAGTGCCCAAGACTCTCCAGGACTGGCTTGAAGAACTGAATGATGCCGCACTGAACTGCAGAGACTTTGCACGCACTGAGCATATCATCAAGAATATCCTACATTCCTATCCTGATTGACGACCCACATGTAAGGCTCTCCATCCAGGCTATTGGGATGAACTCTCCCAACCAGCTGCAGGAGAAATTCCGATTCATACAGACGAACGCAAATGGGCCTGGTGGATATATCACGACGAAAGTCTTCAATCAATGGCTTATGAACCTACAGCCACCTCACAGAATGTATGTACACTAAGTTCGTAATTGGAAATGGATAATTGGAAAACACTAAACTAAACTAATCGGAGAAGATGCAAATAGAAAGTTTTCCAATTCCAAATATAAACGGAAATGGAAAATATACTAAAAACATCCCCTCCATTTACATCTCTACCGACTTTTCCATTTCACCTATTCCAATTCTTTCTTCCTTACAGTCAGGATCGACTGGACTCAGTGACTTGGTACAACAAAGTCCAAGAGATGAGGCATGCTGTTTACAACACTTGGGATCATCTCCACATGAACATCTACCTGAACAACGAGACGCTGACACAAGCAGTGAACTAGCATTGAAATGGCTAGGGGAACTCCTAGGCCAACTATTAGACTACCAAGTGCTGAACAAGTACTTCCTGAACTACATGAGGACCAGACCAGGACGTACTGTGACGAGAGCAGTAACATCGTACCTAAGCGAACCAGAACACATGATGTGCCAACTAAAGACAAAACTTACAAACATAGCAAGAGAGATGTCAAAAAAGTTCAAGCTAAGTCTAAGTGTCGTCAACAGGCAACTAACCGAAAAAATAAATCAAAACGCCACTCTACTAAGACAACCAGCAGTTCGACCGTCACAAACCGAGACTCTCCAAAAAAGGCCGGACCCTCAACAACCGAGACCGTCGAGTGATCATCTCCAGACGGCAATGTTAGCTGTGGGCTTGGCGGGAAGACAACAACAGAATACGGGTGCCACTTCAGCAGGAGGAACAACACAACTACAACCTCAAAACAACAATCAGAACGCTCTCCAACCTACAGTAAGAGAATCACTGACGGAAAAAGCAGATCCGACACTGACACGAACCAAGACGAGAAAGATCGAGCAGTACACAAAGATGGAAAATGGCACAGAAGTACAAGGGGGATGATACAGATTCTCTTGAGAGATGAGGGACAGAACATCTACAAGCTTCAGGAACTAGTAAACAACCTTCAGTACCTAAACCTACAGAACTTGCCAGAGCCCCTAAGAAACTTAGAGCCAATGATCAACTTCTACCATGACGAGCAACACGGACTCGATCTGTATTTTTTTTTTTTTTTATAAATAACAGAATGGAGGAAGGAAAAACAAATGATTAAAAAAAAAAATAATCCATACACCAGATTACTGGTGTCCTCTGTTCATAAAATATCTGTAACAATTAGACCTGAACAGTTGTGGGTTGAAATTTGGAGGGAAACAACTCTGGGGAAGTGAGTTCCAGAGAGATGCAGTTCGGGGAATGAAAGAATTCTGATAGGCCGAAGTTCTGCAATATGGCTGAGTGACATTCCAGTCATGAGGGCTACCAGATGCCCATGTAGCACGAGGGAAGGCGTGGAGAGGTGGCACCATGGATGCAACTTCGTCTGAGCATTTGCCAAAAAAATATTTGTAAAATAATGCGAAGGAGGCAACATTCCTTCTTACTTGCAGGGGAGGTAGTTTATTTGTAATGGCAGGGATGCTAATGATTTTAAAAGCTTTGTTCTGAATTTTGTCTAGTTGTCTTAATGCAACCTCACCACAACCATTCCACAAGGGTGAGCAATATTCAAACTGAGAGTGCACATGACTCTTATAAATTTTAGTTAACTGCTCATCGGCGAAGAAGTTATGGACTCTGTACAATAATCCAAGTTTCTTTGAGGCAGTTTTAGCAAGCGATCTGACATGAGAGGTCCAGCTGAGGGAACTGTTAAGTGAGACGCCAAGAATTTCAATACTTTTGGAGATGGGAATATTAGTAGCACTGAAGGTAATGTACAAATATGGCAATATCTGTCTATTAGTAAACTGTATATATTTAGTTTTACTAGCATTAAAAGAGACAAGGTTGTTTTGTCCCCATTCACTGATTGTAGATAGATATTGATTTATGGAGATGGCTGTACTGAGTTGAAAGGTGGAGATATTAGACTTTGTAAATGGATGTCTGAGTGTGAATGAACTATGTAGTGTTGAGTAATCTGCATATGAGTGAATGGGACTGTGGGTGACAGATAAGAGATCACTGATATGAACCAGAAATAGGGTTGGCGCCAGAACTGACCCCTGCGGCATGCCGGCGTTAATTGAGTGGAATTTGGAATATACATCATCTACTTTTACTCTTATTTTCCTGTCACTAAGATATGAAGAAATCAAAGGAACAAAAGACGTTAGTCCATAGCAAGGGAGTTTCGACAGCAGGGAATGGTGCAATACTCTGTCGAAAGCTTTAGAGATATCAAGAGCTACTGCATGAGTTTCTCCAAAAAGATCAACTGATTGATGGATGGTATGAGTTAAGAGATTGAGTATGTCAATGGTGGATCTTTCGTGGCGAAAACCATATTGTCTATCACTAATTAAGTTGTTGGATTTAAGATGTTTAACAATGTGCTTTTTAATTAAAGTTTCAAATACCTTACCAAGAGAAGATGTGACAGCTATTGGTCTGTAATTGGAGGGGTCAAGCGAACTTCCTTTCTTCGGAATTGGGTGGATATTGGCTTCTTTCCATAAATTTGGAAATAAAGAAGTACGTATGCATAGTCTGAATAATTTAGCTAGGACAGAGGCAAGTTCAGGGGAACACTTTCAAAACAATTGGCGGAATTCCAATTGGGCCTGGAGTTTTATTGGTAGGTAAATTGTCTAGGATGGATTGTACGTATCTTGTCTGTATTTTAAGTGGGGCAATTTCGGGAGAATCAAGTTCCAGTACTGGGACATTTTGGCTGGTATCTTCTATGGTAGAGTTTCTGGCAAAGGTGCTGGCAAAGATATCTGCTTTCCTACGTGGGTCATTTGTGGTGTCGCCATCTGAAGATTTTAGTGGGGGAATGGAAGATGACTTGTTAAAGTTATTGCTGAAAGAATTAAGAGTTGACCAGAATATTTTATTGTCATTGGGGTTGTTAAGTAGTTTTGATGCTTGCTTTTGAAGAAAGTTTGATTTAGATAGATTTAATACAGCTTTTGCATGAATTCTAGCAGTTTTAAATTGGGAGAGTGATTCAGATGTTTTTGATTTTAAGTAAGAGTTATATGCTAATGACTTTTGGGCTGTTGCTCTAGCATAGTTGCCATCAAACCATTTTGGAGAATTCGATCATTTAGTGAACTGTTGACTTGGTATGAATAAATCCATACCAGCTAGTATTAAGTCGCAAATGTGGGACTGGGTAGAATGGGATCACTAGAGAAGAAACACTGCCATGGAACATCAGCAAGATAATTTCTAAATCCATCCAAGTCTGCCCTATCAAAGTGCCATCGGGTCACCCTGACAGGTTCAGAACGGGGAGGTGTGGGAGGGTTAACTAATGAGGCTTTGATGAGATTGTGGTCAGAGGATCCAAGTGGTGACAGTACCTCTATCCTGTATTGATCTGGATTATTTGTCAAGAATAAATCCAAGAGATGGGCATTATGGTCAGGATTATCAGGTATTCTGGTTGGTTGCTTTACCAACTGGGTGAGATTAAATGATTCCGCAAACAGCTCGCACTCTAGACCAGCGTCGTCAGTCCTGGCAGAACGCAGTAACCATTCAACATTGTGTATGTTAAAATCACCCAAAATGGTAATTTCGGTGCCAAGGTCAAGGTCAAGGTTACTCAACTGAGTGGATATGGAATCTAATACACTGGGTTCCGAAGAAGCACTGGGTGAACGATAAACTACACAAATATATTTGGTAATGTTTTGACAATTTAATTTATATAATGAGTAATCAAAACTGGATGAAGTGAAGTTTAAAATAGTGTCAACTGCATATTGGAATTTGATATAACAACAGGTGCCGGCCTTGTTACGGAAGTTTGTAAGGAGATGGTAACCAGGAAAACAAAATGGAGATATATCGGTAGAGAGTGAGATTTGTGGTTCTGTGAGGAAAAGGGCCAAAGGGGATATGGACTAAAGGAAAAAATGAATTGAGCTTAAATTTGTGGTAAGGCCGCAGTTGTTGGTAAAGAATAAGGCCGCACAGTCACTTTCTCACTGATGAACATTCCCGGAAATAGTAACAGTCGCTGCTGGCACAGTCACTTGATGGCGACCGGGAGGACCCTGTGCCGCCAGCCCTACCCTGCCAGTGATGGCAATCCTAAGTACCACTTCATTTGATAGTAAGATTGCAACGGCCATTACTAAAGACGTGAATAAAAGGTGTGATATGTTATGCGCATGTAGTGTGGTGTAGACAGTTGAAGGTAAAGGTATATGGTAGAACTGATCAATGTGAGCTCCAGGATACTCCGAGAACAAGTATGTCTCTGGATCGAGGAGTACACCCAAGAAAGCTCGACTTCGATTCCTCAGATCAACCTCTACTACCCATCGATGAACTTGAAGACGACTTATATGCAGAGTAACCTGACGGCCCAACCATATTTTAATACAGTGGTACTTGGAAAAAGACAAGAAGTGGAATGATGGAATCAACATCAATGGATAGACATGCCGAACTCTCTGAAACTACTTCACCAGACATCGTTGACTGGGAACATACTGGACCAGTTACACAGATCCCTAGCCCAGAGAAAAAGAAAAACCCCAGGAGAAGCCCAAGAACAAAGACACCTGGTACTCCAACAACAAGCAAAGAGAAAAAAACTCCAACAAGCACCACCTCACCAACAACAAGCAGCCCGGACAGGACCTTCTGGCCAGAATCTCTCTACACCTTCATCATCCACAGAAGAAATCCCATCGTCAGTGTTACAAGACCTGGAAAAGGACACGAACATGGATACATTGCACACGGACAAGGAACCGACTGCCAGCACTTCCACTTCGTCTTCCCAACCTCGTATCGAAATCGATACAGAACCCTCAGAAGAATTCTCAGCCATTTCCAAGCAACTGGTGGTTGTCAGGAACCACGGGATGCGTTCAATGCATTCGGAGGACTGGTTCTTTTTGTTCTGTTTCCAGTTCTTCTCCACCAAGAGCGTTCATGTAGATATTGATGTTGGTGTAATTGATGTTTGGTTCCTCGAATAGACAGCACGTTGCATCTGCGAGTCTTGACAGTAGGAAGTGGTCGTTCTCACTTGTTTTAGCTATGATTGCAGGGCGAATTGCTTTGGTGGGTTGGTTGATCATCATTGTTTTGCCTGTGTCTGGTGGTCCTTGGATGACG
Organism: Coenobita brevimanus; assembly: GCF_032717465.1. Taxonomy (NCBI): domain Eukaryota; kingdom Metazoa; phylum Arthropoda; class Malacostraca; order Decapoda; family Coenobitidae; genus Coenobita; species Coenobita brevimanus. The sequence continues at coordinate 8,787,025 of NC_137001.1, forward strand.
AAGGCGTTCTTTTTGTTGTCTTGTTTGTTGAAGATGAACATGATTGGCAAAGAATGTTTTCTAGCGGATGTTGTTCATTGTTAGTATTTTGAGTAGGTGTTGGATGTCTTCATTTTCTTCTTTTGTTAATGGTTCTTGTTTTCCCGGATATAGTTCATGCAGTCGTTCGTAGTAAGTCATTTTGCGTTATTTTTTCAGTACATCCTTGAGCCATATGTCGAAGCAGTTCTTTAGTTTTGTCGGGTAGCTGTTTCCCTAAGTTTGGTAGAGGAGTTTCAGTGTTTCTGTTGGTAAGTTTTTCAGGTCAATGCTTGTGTGTGGCTATGACACTGACTATCGGTGAGTGGAATCGGAAACAGTAGCATCCTCTCCACTTACACCTCTACCAACAAGGCAAAACAAGAACACTGAACGATGGCGCACTCAACCACAGAGACTTTGCACGCACCGAGCATATCGTCAAGAATATCCTACATTCCTATCCTGATTGGCGACCCACATGTGAGGCTCCCCGTCCAGGCTATTGGGATGAACTCTCCCAACCAGCTGCAGGAGAAATTCCGATTCATACAGATTGAGCACAATGTAATCATACCCCCCAGTTAGTGGTGGTGGGGTCATTGTCAAGTGGGTAGGGCCTTATATTTCAAATGGGCATAAAAACGTCAATTTTCATCCCATTTGTTCCAAATTTTATATGTGACATCTGTGACAAGATGTCTTGTTGTTTCTATACGTCAGTACTAAAATGACTGCCAAGGACGGGTTTGCTGTGCCCTGGCACCGCTTCTTGTTTACAGATTTATGCTGGAAAAGGCCGGCTTCCTAGTGTTATACCTACATAACCGGAAAGACGTCTCTCAATTCATTCCCTATCCCACGAGGGGATAGGGGCTAGAGGAAAAGCACAACTCAACAGCGAAGTGGAAGGGGAAAAGGGGACAGGGAAATCAAGAATGAGATGGAAGGATGAAGGTGGAGACATATACAGCGTGAGAGAGGGGTTTGTGAACTGGAGGAAGGGCAGCAAAATGGCAGGAGGCAGGGCAAATAGGAGACGATTTGTTTGTGGTCCCCTTACGGGATTAAGAAGTCTACCAAGAGAGAGAGAAAGAGAGAGACCTTACCTCATCTGGTGGAATCAAGGAGCCGTGACCGACAGGTAACGTACTGTTCGTAACTTGAAGATTCGTGGAGAATCAGATCAGGCAGCATAAAAGACACACACACACACACACACACACACACAGAAAGAGAGAGAGAGAGAGAGAGAGAGAGAGAGAGAGAGAGAGAGAGAGATCTGTATTTGCTGTGTGTTCAATTTCCATAAACGTTTTAATAAACAATATAGCTTTGCTTTCTGCATGATGGAATAATGAAAACAAGAACATTACACTGCCTTCACATTTAGATGAGCCTGGGGTCACAACAACAAGAAAAATAACAACAACAAATAAGAATAACATAACATACTAGTACTACTACTACGACTACCACCTCTACCACAACTACTGCTACCACCAACACCACCACCACCACCCCGCTGATGGGGGGAGGGGTCACCTTGACACAGAGGCTGGGCTTGAAATGTGGCTGGCAGAGCCACCTGCTCTGAAGGCGTGCCTACCTTTGTAGGGTTCAGCATTTGTTGGCCTCGTTGACAGAGCATCCCCTACATTACTGGTGGAGGAGGCCTGCTGATAACAATAATCACTGCCCATTTGCCATCTAAGGTGGGACTGTTGTCTCCCCACGTGTTTACGGTGTGTGGCGTCCCATAACGCTGGGAGACGGGAGTCCTGGGGGTTGAGTGATGCTGCACAATGCGCCCTGCAGCTAGCAATAGCGCCTTTGGACCCTTATTCTGGCGAGACGGGCAGCCTCATTGGGCCCGACCAGGTTAGTTGGCCGGTCATGCGTTGGCTAGGGTCAAGTGGGCACTGGGGGACCAGGTGGCTCCCATTGTCCTGGAGTCACCCTTGCCCAGGTCCCCCGGTGGTTACCCGCATATACTCTCTCACTATCTCTGGGGTCATCAGTGGTGTTATCCCTGGCATATGACCTCCTCTAACTGGGCTCCATGGTGGGTGGAGGAGTGGAGGAATGAGGTTTCTTTGTGTTTTTATGGCTTCAGTAAATCAGCTATCTACTGGTACTGACCCTGATGCGCCCCTGGTTGATTCTCCTATCACTCCCTTCTCTCTTGTGGCGACCTTGGAGCCTTTCCAGGGTCGTGGTCGGTGGAGGCTCCCTCCTGATGAGTTTCATCACCATTTCCCCAAAGTTGAAACTTTATTGGAGTCTTCTGTCCCTGTGACATTCAATAAATATTTGATAGTTCGTGGCCCTCAAGGATGGATCTGAGAAAGTATGACATTTTTCAGGTACACCATGAATTAGTTGCTCATGTGGCTCTCCACCTAAGGTTGTCCTTCAGGCTGATGGTAGCTTAATGGTTTAAGTTTTGAATTCTGAAGAAAGTGCTAGGCCAGTTACTTGTGCCCTCCATGCACCTATGAGCCAGACATGAGGTAATGTATATGCCAAAGAGTTAATGGTGTATGATGAGACACTTGTTGTTAAGGAGCTGGCTGACCAGCATGTAGTTAAGGTCAACCATATAAAAAATGAATTGATGACGTATTGGTCGCTACCCATTGCCCGATAGTCACGTTCAATTTACTGTCTCTTCCTGATGTCCTTCATGCAGCCTGGTACAGGTACCGTGTCAAACCATACATTCCTAGACCTCAACGTTGCTTTCACTACCGACAATTTGGTCATATTGGCCATTCCTGCAAATGCCTGGCCCAGGACCCCCCAGCAGTATGCATGTCTTGTGGAGCTGCTGCTCATGATGGGATGAACTGTCAAATTCCTGTGACCTCTGTAAACTGTGGTGGTGGACATGCTGCATCCACCTTCAGTTGCGACTGGTACAAGTTTGAATGTGAAATTTTGTTGCTCTGTGCACAAGAGAAATTAAATTTTACTGAAGCAAAAAAATGTGTCTCTTCCATGTTTGTCTGCCCTAGTGTTTCATTTGCAACTGTTCTTTCCCGGTCTTCTCAGTCAAATATTAAACGTAGTGCTCTGCCAGGCATGCATGCCAGGTCAACTACTTCTGCCTCCACTGAGACTACCCTACTTAGACGAACTCTTTCCACTCCTGCTTCCCCTTTTGACCTTGCACAAACTCAGACTGTGACTCCTACTGCTGTACCAGTATTATCTGTTCCTCGTGAATCAGAGGTTAGTGAGGAAACACATGCATCTCCATCTGTGGTGATGGACAGTAATTATGAATCTGATTGCTCCACTAAAGTTCATTCATCAAAATGTGTCAGGACATCATCAGAGTCCCTTGTCAATGATGCTGCTCATGAACCTTTCTGCTTCGGAGTCTGGTGTGCAAGTGGTTTGTCCTGCTCCTCCTCCACCTCCCCATGTTGAGGAAAAGGTGACTGATGCTGCACCTGAGGGTCCACCCACATCTGGTGCCTCTTCATGTGGCACTGGTTTGGTCTCTCCTGTACCAACAATGATCCCCCTGGCCCAGCCGCCATCATCGGGAAAGGTTTTGGCCATGGATCTGGTAAAGCCACTCAACTCCCTGGAAATATAACTTTTTGTCCTGGTGGGTCTCGTTACCTACTTCCCAAGAAGCGGAATTGTCGAGGTATCATGGCCAACTTGGAGGAGATGCAGCTCTTAGTGAGCACCTTTAACCCTTTTTGTGTCTGTCTGCAGGAGACTATGGTTGGTGGTAGGCTTTTTCCCACACCCAGTGGGCATGCTGTCTCCCATATGTCTCCTTCCCCGGCTAGTGGTCATCGTGGTGGTTAACTCGCACTGACTACCTTGCACTGTGTTTAGTTTACTGTCTCCCCTTCAAGTGGCTGTGGTTCAATGCACCAGGAGAAAGTGTATACTATTTGTTGTGTTTATTTCCTCCTTCTGTTCCTTTAGATTATGCCGTTTTAGAGAGTCTTCTTGACCAATTGCCGTCTATGTTCTCCTTCGGAATTTTTATGGACGTCATCCCCTGTGGAGTGATGCGATCTGTAACCCTCGTGGGAAGATTATTGCTTCTTTGAGAATCATGATTTAGTGTTCTCAATAATGGCGACCCTACCCACGTGCATATACAGACTGGTACCTTCATTGTCACAGATCTCACACTTGCATCTCCTGACTGTGCTCTTGATTTTTCTTGGGAAGTTTTGGGTGATCCGCATGGTAATGATCACTATCCTGTTGTGGTCTGGTCTTCCCGTGCTGTACTTGTGACCCGTGTTCACCAATGGTGTATTGACAGGGCTGATTGGTCCTTATTTACAGAGGTCAGTGAAGTTTCTGGTACTGTTTATGATTTTCCAACTGTTAATGATGCAAATGAATATTTTACTTCCACTCTATTCTTGGCTGGAGTTCACTTTGGGCCTAGGACGTCTGGGATCTTCTCAAGGAGAACTGTTCCTTGGTGGAATAAAGACTGTGGTGTGGCAAAGAGAGACTACAAAGGTGCTGCCCGTTACTTTTAATACTAATGTTCTCTTCTTGAAAATTCAGTTTCAGAAAACACGTGCTCCTTATTGATGGGTCCTGAAAGAAAGATCACCGTGGCTTCAATGGTTACTTCTTCTACCCCTCTGCCTTTGGTGTGCAAGAAGGCGAGGAATATCTTGAGCAGATTTTCTCTGTCCGCCTCTCCTGTTCCACGGATTCGAGGGGCGGTTGTATCTGACCCTTTGACAGTTGCTTCTGCCATGGCAGCATATTTTTCTTCAGTTTCTGCCAAGGACCTGTCTAGGCCTTCTGTAGCTAATCATTAGCGTCAGGAGAGAACGTATCTTGTTTTTCATTCTCATGGTAATGAGCCTTATGATACTGATTTCACTGTAATGGAGCTTCATGCTGCCCTTCTGGAATGTAGAGATATTGCTCCAAGGTCTGATGAGCTTTATTAATTATGCCATGCATCGTCATCTCCCTCCTGATTTTCTTGACCTTTTTATTAGACCTCTTTAATAGGGTGTGGAATGAAGGTTGTCTTCCTACTGGCTGGAAGATGGCTACTGATCTTCCCATTCCAAAGCCTTCTAGTGTTTCTAGTTATCATCCGATCAGTTTGACTTCTTGTGTGTGTAAGCTGTTTGAGAAAATGATTGTCAGGTTTTTGTGGTTTCTGGAGAGGGGTGGCTTTCTGTCCACGTCACACAGTCGCTTCCAGAAACTAAGATGTGCTACCTACAACCTTATATTGACCTGAAACTTCGATCTGTGATGCTTTTGCTGCCTCTCAACATCTTGTTGCTGTATTTTTTGACCTAGAAAAGGCTTATGACACAGCTTGGTGGTAGGGCTTCTTACAACAACTTCATGCCTTTGGTACGCTTGGTCACTTACCATTACTAATCAGAAACTTCCTCACAGATCGTGCGTTCAGGGTCTGTGTGGGTTCGTCTTTCTACATGCCTCATGTGCCGGAGGCGGGTGTCCTTCAGGGAAGCGTCCTTGGTGTGCCTTTGTTTGCAGTAGCAATTATTGGCATTATAAATTCTTTGCCAGTTGGAATGTCCTCTTCCATCTATGTGGATGATTTGGCTATTTGGCATGCAGGTTCTTGGATGCCTGCTATAGAGAGAAGCTTACAGGATGCATTGGGTATGGTCCTTGTCTGGGGGGATTCCCATGGTTTTTATTTTTCTACCTCCAAGACCGTTTTCATGCATTTCTGCTGGATTAGTGGTGTTCACCCAGATCCTGACTTAATCTTAGCTGGCAGGAGACTGCAATGTGTGGAGGAGACAAGATTTCTTGGTCTAGTGTTTGATTGTGTTTGACTTGGGTTCCTCATTTGAAAACTTTAATGGTATCCTGTATGCTGGCTCTTAACCCCTACACCGCGGGCATGTTTACCGATGTTTTGCGTGTGCCGCGGGGTTATTCGGGCTCCGACAGACTCTCAAAAAATATTTGCTAAAAATCAGTTATTAGTCCTAGAATATTAAAATTATATATGCTTATGGCACATACCTTCAGCTTTCTCCTGGAATGTTTGTTGAGCCTTCGTCAGTTACCGTAGGACTTGTGGAGACCTCTGAAGTTGGGTAACGAAGTCTCCACTTTAGAGTTCCCGACAACCCGTAATATGATTACCACAGTCAGATATAAACACTATAAATACTACTCTATGATTTTCAAGTAGTTTGGGATCCATACTCCAAAAAAAAAAACACTGTGAAAGCAATGAAAATTATGAGCGTGTCTGACCGCCGCACTTCCGCTAGTTCGCTCTTGGTACTCTGTCATTTATTATTCATAAAACCCCTCACACTTTATATTTCTATAACTACATAACACTTATATATATCTACAGTCTTTATCCATAAGTTTCCTTCAGTAGTATTAGTTTATTACCACTGTAGGGATTCAATTTCTTTCAGTAAAATACGTAGCATTCACTTTCTCGTCCTGTATACTGGCATTGAGAGTGAATGTCACTTTCATCTTCACTCTCATAACTCATAGTATTCAGACATGCTATAGTGAAACTTTCACTTTCATTACTCCTAGGGTATATACTCGTATTCTTATAATACTACTCATTTACATTTCTATTTACGTTCTCTATTTTATTTACGTTATTTACATTTCTATTTTATTTACACTGTGTTATGCACTGTCACTTGAAGTAACTTATAAAACTATTTTCCATTGTTCACTTATATTTACATTCATTACTTTCACTTGCTGTTTACACATTATTTACACATTATTTACAATTCCACTTGCACTGTTTTACTCAATAGAAAGATCGTAGTCACTCTTTTATCAATTGTCAGCCCTTTACCTCTTTCCACACGAGGTTTAGTAGGGGGTAAAGGTCACAGGGCCCTTGCATGGGGGTTAAAAAAGGCCCTGAAGTCAGCAAGAGGATGAGCCGTACCTCCTCTTCGGAATCTGAGAGAGAACTGCTAGGAGGGCCGGCCGGGGTTGAGGCCTACTTGAGGGTTATTCAGCACTACCAACGTAGCTCTTGAAACAGCTAAGTCTAGCACTGATATGATTGGCAGGAAATCTAGACAATACATTATAAATTTGGTAGTTCCAGGTGAATGTAAATATCACTTAGGCTTCTCCCTTCCCTCCTTACATGTATATTTATTACGAAAATAGACTAGAGGCCTACTTAGGAGATATATAATCAGAGCTACCAATGTTAAATCTTGAAACAGCTTTGTGTAGCACTGATATGATTGGCAGGAAATCTAGACAATACATTATAAATTAGGTAGTTCCAGGTGAATGTAAATATCACTTAGGCTTCTCCCTTCCCTCCTTACATGTATATTTATTACGAAAATAGATTATACGGCATATTTCAAGGGGAAAAAAACAGCGAAAATTAGCGAACGAGTGCACGTGAGGTGTTGTCAGGTGATAATTAGCCAATTCCAGGTGTATGGCACTCTCAATTACCTTATTTCTTTCTTGTATATATTATTTGGTATAAGAATACGACATAGGGCTTATTTCAATGGATGAAATCAGTGAAAAATTCCAGGGAAGATTTACTTAGCGTAGCATGGCCGGGCAGGCGAGAGGATAGGGTAATGGAGGGGGGTTAGGGAGGGGAGTCAAGAATGGGGAGAAATGGCTAAATTGTCAACAATGGATGGGAGTACAGATGAGATTAGGAGTGCTGACTAGTGTTGGACATCGGCAGTACTGATAGATGATACAAGCCCCCACTTGGAAGGCTGGGTGAATTCAAAATAACACAGAATCACAAAAGCGACGCCCCACGGTATGATCCCTTGCTCCCAAGCGTCACGAAAGTGACGCCCCGCGGTTAAGGGGTTAATTTGCTGAGGGTTCTGTCCCACACTTCCTGGGGTGCTGATCATAAGATTTTCCCACATTTATATCAAGCATTTATTGGCTCCAAACAGACTTATGGGTATGAGGTCTATTCATCACCTACACCAGCCAGATTCAAGATTTTAGATGCAGTACATCATACTAGTCTTCGGCTTGCTACGGGTGCTTTTCGATCCTCTCCAGTCCCAAGCTTGTTGGTGGAGGCTGGTGTCCCCCCCTTAGACCTGCAATGACAATCTTTGCTGGTGCATTGCTGGTAAAGGTTTCTTCGCTTCCTGAATATTTGACCAGTGCCTGTGTGACACGGCAATCCTTTTATTATTACTTTAGCCAACATCCTTGCATGTCTCATCCTTCTGGGTATGGGGTTTGACGGGCAATGTCTGATTTCAGTCTGTCATCTGTTTCAATTTGTCCTGTAAGATCTCTGAGGTTTGCTCCCTTGTTTCTGCCTGAGGTAAGTTTTTGTAAATATTTCGAGGGTTCAAAGGATGACATTCTGCCTGGGTACCTTCGTCAAGTATTTTTGGAACACTCAGTACAACACAGAGGCTCTGTCTCAGTCTTTACTGACAGGTCCAAGTCTCCTTCCGGTGTGGGATTCAGGGTTATCTTTCCACATATTTGTTGTGGTGGTAATCTTCCAGATTCTGCCTCAGCTTTTACTGCAGAGCTATATGCAATTATTTTAGCACTTAAACTCGTTTTTGTCCACCAGGACATTACTTTCACTATATACAGTGAGTCACAAGCTGCACTTTTAGCCTTGGGCACTTTTGCATCTTGTCATTCCTTGGTTATTGCAATTCTTGAATGGCTTTTCCTCCCCAAGTGCCATGGGCGTGAGGTGGAGTTTTGTTGGGTCCAGGGTCATGTGGGTGTATCGGGGAATGAACGTGCTGATTCTCTGACCAAAACGGCAGGGTCTGGTTTTTGCTGCTGTCTTGGGATGGCTTCTTGCTTCAGACTTTCCCCCTGTTGTTCATGACTAGGGTCGGCGTTGTTGGCAGGAGCGTTGGGATACAGAGGTAGCAAACAAATTTCATGCCATTTATCCGATGGTGGGCTCTTACAGTTACCAGGGTTTGCCTTGTTGGTAGGAGACGGCCTTGTGCCGCCTTCGTATTGGTCACATCCGTTTCTCTCATGGCTACTTAATGGAGGGGTCTCCCCCTCCTTTCTGTGAAGATTGCTTTGTCCCCTTGACTGTCAGGCATGTGCTGATTGAATGCCCCAGTCTTGGGGCACCTGGCAGGTAATGGGTCTTACCACCTTCCATCGATGCTTGGTGGGGATGCCTGTTCTTTGAGTGAGGGAGCCCTCTCCTTTGTGCAGGCAGCCGGATTTCTTAATAAGATTGTCTTAATGGTTTTTAATGCTTTAGGATATTTTCTTGGTCTCGTTTTATAATTGTATAGTTTTCTCTGTTTTACTGTCATCATTCACTTTTTATTACTGATGTGGTTGCCCTTATTTTTTGCTCATTTTAATTATTTTTTGTTTTGAACTTAATTTACTGTTTTTCTTTACTAATCATATACCCTTTCGGCGCCATATAACCTTGTTGCTGCGGCGCCAGCTTAGGGTCAGAACAATCAATTAATGCACTTCCACCACCACCACCACCACCACCACAACCACTACTACTACCACCACTACTATTACTACTACTACTACTACTTCTTAAAACCATACAACGTCCATCCCTTTCGGAATTTTATTGTGAAGGTCAAAACCAACCTTCATAACACAGTTCACCATTTGGAGCTGTAATGTGAAGGTAAACACTAATCCTCATATTACAATCTGTTTGCCCCAAACATGCCAACGACTATGGTTGCCAACCATATACTGCTACTTTTACTACTTTAGTATTTTTTCATTAACATTACAATGCTAATAAAAACATTACCCTATTGGAATGACTGGTCTATGCGACTCTCGACCAAAGCAGCTTCATAATCCATACCCGTCTGTGAGAAAGGCACGAGGGCTGATGATCTTGTGCTCCTGAGGCATAGGAATGTAGACCTCACGAGCGAGAATGACAGTCGACATCCCATTCAGGCCATTACAGAACTCTGAGGCTGATACTTCTTTTCAGAACGAACCTCTGCCAGTCTCGTGTAGAATCTCCCCGCCTCTAAACCCATCCCCCCTGATGTTGTGAACACAAGGGAAGTGAATCGACCGTGGTTTACATGTTGGATCCTTTCTTGACAGTTTTTTTTTTTCTTGTTCATTCCTTTTGTGTGCAGCCTTGAGAAACAGTTCACGATGACGTGCTGCCATAGGACCAAATATCCTAATGTCGAAGAAAGCCCTCTGCCCACGTGACCAGAAACTTCGAGCACTGACATCCACTCTTGCATCATCTGATGTATTTGCTGTTCTGCGGATAAGGTGCTCACCATTTAGAGGAAGCAGAGCTGGATCTATGGTGACATCATGGCGTATCTCCTGTAGTATCTTGGCAGTGAGGTCACATACTTCATCATGTTGAATGCACACAAAGTCTTCACCCTTCCAAATCATTCCATGGTTTTCATCAATGATAGTGCCACAGGCACACTGTTGAGGTAGGTTCTCTTTTGTCCATCCGTATCTCAGTGCTATAGCATCAATAAATTCTTGTTTGTTGAAGTGGAAGTCTTTTCCCTTGAGAGGCAGGGTTGGCACCCAATTCGATGCCCCAGCATCCTGTGCCATTTGAACTCTTCTGCACTGGTCTGACGTACGGTGTTCGGTTATGAATTACAGCTGGTCTTTTTGTCTTGCTTCTCACTTTCTGCTTATCTGTATCTTTATATCTTTTTGCCGTTGTTGGCCGATTTCACTCGTCTCAGCCTGGGCACAAATATTCTGTGACAAGGATTCGGTGAACGTAAGTGAATTTCTGTGGCCATAGCCTGCCATGGCTGCTGGATTTACAATGCCAAGGCCTCCCATCCTGGGTGCCAGTGGTAGTAGATCCCTCTCTTCTGGTGTGGGAATGTGGCCATTGGTCAGTGATGGGAGGAATGATTGCCTGACAGCCTCCTCCAGTGGTAGTAGCAGCAACTCCTTGTCGGGGACAGTCCGCTTCATGAATGTCCAGTTGTGCTTTATAACAAATGTAAATGCGGTGTACGCTTCGTTGGGTTCTGTTTTTCCTAGGCTGGATACTAAATGTATTTCTTTTACCCATGTCTTTACCTTATCACTCACATATTTGTCTTAAAATTCCTTACTTCCAATCACTACGCCTAGATGCTTCTGACCTATTTTGGTCATTATCACTTTTATGTCTCTAAAGGCTTTCTGTGCATCTTGATTGTAAGCTGGTTTCACGATAAAGATAGACTTTCGTGCAGCAGGATTGTAACCTATTTCAGGGCAATGACATGTTTCAAGATCCCACCATATCCTCACTTCTTCCACCCTGCCAGCACATCTTAGATCATCTGAACAGGCTACTTATTTACACTGGTGGCCTCGTATTTGATCTGTTGTTGCAGCACTGTCATAGGCAGGGTAGCCATGGCAATAGGGTCCCCCTGGATAGTTCCTTCTGTGGATTGGATTACACCAACATCATGAGCAACTGTCTTACCACAATAGAGAGGTCTGCTGGTTCTTTGTAGGTGTTTTCCATACTGGGCAAATGCTGTGTATTTATCCTTGATGTTGTGCAGAACTGCCTCTCGGTTGATGGAATTCAATGCATTTCAGACATCAACAAGTAATACTGCATGACAGCCCTCTTCTTCTATTATATTTTCCTCATGGAGTGAATGGCTGTCTCAATTCCTGCCTGCTTAGAAGTTCCACACTGCCTGCTTAATGTCATTTCTCACCACCTCCATGATGCATTTTCCTAAAATCCGTCTCAAGACTCCACCTACATCGATGGGCCTACATCCAGGATTCTCATCAAAGGAGATTTGCCTTCAAGCCGTCAGTACTTCAATGTTGTTGCAATGACTTGAAACCAACTTCCTCGACAGTGTGGCAATGGTGTCACATAATCCTGTCACTGTTTCCCCAGACTTGAAATTACTGAGGATTACTCACCAAGATTTTGCATCCAGGCCTGACGGTCCTCCCCCTCATTGTGTGTGTATTGCCTTCCTCCACACCATATCTCGAGTTTTCCTGTCATATACGATAGGATTGGGTGGCGTCCAGTTCCCGTTAAGCTTTGACTGGGAACTTGTTTGTAATGCAGTCAGGAGTTTTTCCTTTAGTTGTTGCATTGCTTCTTCTGTCAGCATGAGGTTCTGCAGACAGGGATCTTGTGGCAATCGAGACCTTCCCCTGTTTCATCTTGCAGCCAAAAACCTCTGCCACATCGTTGGTGTTCTAGTTTCTTCTGCCAGGGTTGCTTATTTTCATCTGCAAGACCCTTGATTCCACAAGCAGGTTATCGGTTTCGCATCTTTTCCATGTTTCAACCCGGATTTGGATGGCCTTCATATTTTCCGTGATGCTTACTCTTGGGCAGGTTTTATTAAGGGAGAAATGCGTTATCAGTGCAAGGACCTTAAGAGGATATAGAGCAATCTGTGAGTTATTTTTGTACTTTGCCATTAGGCGAGTGATTTCTTTGATAATTTCAATTGTTGCACTGCATTTATGAGGTTCAAAAAGGGTACTTGATGACCATCCAAGAGTTTCCGTACATGTTCCGTTAACCTATTTTCTCTGGATTTGCCCATCCAGTTTGTGGGATGACCTTCCCGCCCAGGACTGTGAGGATGTTCAGCTTTCTCGTTGTTTGTGTCATGATCGTTCTGGGGACGCACAATACCAGGATGATCCCCTCTGTCATGCACTCCACGATGATGGTCTTCATTCTGAGCTTCATTTCTGTCATAAAGTGCATGATGTTCTTCATCACCAACTTGACTACTATTCACTTTCCCATAGTGATTTAACCCACCCCACATCCCCATATTTCTTGCATCTTGGCGTCCATCCCTACTCCTCAGGTGACCATGGAATCTTTCACCACCACGCATGTTGGTATGATCTTGTATGTTGTCAGTGATTGCTTCATTAATTTCCATGTCACCATTCTGTTGCCTACCAAGTTGGAGGTGGTCAAGTGCTGCTTCTCGTGGGGTGTGATTACCCAACACATTCATACAAAGAAGTCCCAACTTACAGTATGCACACGGCGATAAGTTTGTTGCACATGAGCACCTGATACAATTATGTTGCCTACTGACAACAATACTGTGGCATGGCCATGGTGTTCATAAAGTTTAAACACTTCGGTACAGTACTAATAATATTATTAGGGCCAGGTAGTGGTTCTTCTTTTTCTAGTAGTATTAAAAGGAAGTTAAATCTAATGTTACTAGAACAACTGTATTACTATTTGATTTTTACATTAAAATTTGATATAAATGGAAAAATTTGCTTGTTTTGTTTTTGTTTCAGCCTGCTATATAACGATGTAATGGAACAATTTGCTGTTTTTCTTCAATTTTTGCATATCATTTAATAGCTAAATAATCTGTTTATACTGTTAAGTAATTGCACTGATACTGTTATGTACTTAAAGTTTGAAATGAAGTTAAACAACGCTACTTTATTCAACAGTTGAACAGGTGGCCAGTGGGTATGGTGCAAAACTGTAGAGCCTTGTTTAAGGATACTGGGTCTTCAGGCATTTTGGTGTGAGGGTGAGAGTGGTGTGAGGGTGAGAGTGGTGTGGTGTGTGTGTGTGTGTGTGTGTGTGTGTGTGTGTGTGTGTGTTGCAGCAGACATCGTGTGATGCGTGGTTGTGGTGTGGCGCGATGGTGTGAATCACTGTTTAGTGATATTGGGTCTTCAGGCGTAATGGTATAAGGGTGAGAATGGTATGGTGTGTGGTGTAGGGGCAGCGTGTGTGTTAGTGTTGCTGCAAATGATGTGTGATGCGTGTTTGTGGCTTGTTGTGGTAGCTATGGTAGGGTAAAGGCACCTTAGGATAGTAAGACACATTGATTTGACAGGGTTAAATTAGTATTGGTTATAATTATAAGATAGTGGTAGAAATTTTGTCAGCATTGATTAAGTATTGATAGTTTTACTATTACCGAGTTTCCATTAGGGCTATTGTATTGTAATTACAGCCGACCCTCGAATGAACGGACTAATAGGTGGGGAAGAGTGTCTGTTGCCTGAAAAAGTCCGCTGCTTGAAAATGAAGGGAACTAACCTAAAACTCGAAAAACAGCAAGAGAAATACGATGGTATCGAAGATGAGGTGCAGCGACGCTAACGTGGACTAGTTTACCTCACAATATCCCGTTTTCTATGGACCCATCCATTATTTTACGACTTCCTTTCATAAAACAAGAGAAAGTTAAGCACAACTTTGTGCAAAATCAATTTCACGGTATAACATGATATAAATTTACATGTAAAATAGGGGGTTTGGTTTTAGGAGCCCCATATTTTTCATCAAATATATATTTAACCCCAGAATGCTTACGTTATTATCCTCACAGTACTGCTTTCGCCGGGAGAATTTTACCCAATTTTAAAAAATTAATAAAAAATACTTAGACAAAATTTTTATAAAATTTGACAATGCAGATATCAAAAGTAACTCATATACTTCCTTCTTACATAGTAATAACCATCAGGGCAAGAAAATAAATTTTACCTGAATTTATTTAGGAGGTACTAAAAAAAATGTTTTTGTTTTTTTTTATAACATGAACATTAAAATAAAAAACACTAACTATGGGCTCAATTGCCACTGGACTTGGTGGCCCCCTCCTTGGGACGTTGAAGCTTAAGACTAGGTAGGTGGCTCCCCTCACATATCACCCTGGCCTGAAATGGGGGAAACGAAAAAAGGGGCAATGTCGGGTAAAAAACACTTTAAACCCAAATATCATGGTGATAAATGCGAGATGAAACCACACCACTACCTATGTAGGTAGGGGGTAGGGTGGATTGAAGGTATAGGCAAGGACAGCTCCAAAGCTCTTATCATAACAAAATTGCAAATAAATAAATCGCTGAACAGGGAAATTTACCTGACGTAAGCATTCTAGGGTTAAAGATAGTTTATTACAAATGTCTGCTCTAAGACATCCAAGACGTGTGTTTACGATCTCGCCGACTTGAAACATCGGTGCATTCTGACCAAACTTTACCTACTAGTTTTTGTCCCCTAATGCTCCCCATAAAAATTTTAACCACCAAGGACTGCCATGAAGCCTCTTGAAAGTCCTCATTACCATTCAAACAAAAACTTATGACCTAATCAACATGTGAATAAAGGTCACCCAGAATCAGGCATATTTCGCCAAGAATCACTTTCGGCGCACTCATATAAAAAAGAAAAAAAAAATTGAAACTCTTTTAGAGTCATTAGTCATCAGCAATAAAGGAAAAAAAAAAAAACTATACTGAAGTCATCAGCATGGAGTGATTGCGTACTTCTTACTTCTCAGATACACACGATTGCAGTAACCGTGAATATTAAACAAGTCGGCCAAGCATGATAATTTGTATGACAGTACAGTATACAGTAATTCACACGAATTGAACTCACATAATGATCTTACCTAAGTATTTACGTCAACATGTAGTGTTTTCACATACCGTAAGGGCCGAATTTTCCCTACCAAAGACCGTCCGTTTGTAGCAAAGGTCGGGCACAAAGTTTTTTTCTTTCTTGTTTTCTTTTTTTTTTTTTTCACACGTTGCCCGCAAGGCGAAAACGTGAATTATACTGCTCCTTCATCAGTGACTTTTTATCCTCCCAACAAAGACACTATCCACATCGTAAACACAACCGAGTCATTTCATGTCACACAACACAAAGCCAGCCCGGAGACAGGATGTGTGTGCTGGACAATCCCCAGGTCCTGTCCTCCCCCCTTACTATTTTCTTACCAGCCCATACCCCACTGACCGGGCTAATGTATGGCCCGGCCTGCACTGTATGTGCAGAAAATCTTTAAACGAAACGAACGAACATTTCATGTCTGATCGTTTGCATATAAGCTCCAACAACATACGCCACTTCGTCCAACAATTTTACATTTTCCTTTGGAATAAATGCTTTTTCTTGTGTTCATAGCACATTCAGGGTGCTTAGGCATAACTAAAGTTAGTTTGGAACCAAGTGCTCAGAGTACTGAGAGAATATGAGGAGCAAGGAAATAAGGAAATAAACGCTTCTCATCACAGCAACGATACACACAACACTGAGGCAGGCAGTGGCAGGTGTTATAGGACATTGGTCACGTGGGTCAGGGACAGTACTGTGTTACAGTAATTTTTTATGTTCAATTGCAGTATCATTTATTTTTGTACCTGTAAAGGGAAATACTGTATGTAGTTAGGAATGACAAACTTTCAAATAACAGACAAATGACCGGTGTCCGGAGCGATTTTATGCCAGCAGAAGTCCGTTGATTCGGGGCCCGTAGAATCGAGGGTCGACTGTATATTAATAATACCCTCATTGCTACTGTATATAATAACAATATTGTATTTAAAACTTGGTTCTATGATTACATTTATTATTGTAATTACATATATTTAGTAATAATGTATTAAAATTATCATCATAATTATTACCATGTTAATTTTTAAACTTGATTATTGATTTATCTACTGACATTGGCTATATAACTATGATGAGGTTTTATATCAATTATGCTATGTAATAAAGAATAGTGAGTGTGTCTGTATGATACTGCGTGTTTACATTACAGTGTCATCTAGGGTGAGTGTATGATTCCCCACCCAAAAGTTGTTGTATGCCATACTTCTGTACCTTCTGTCCTTGCTCGCGGTGTGTATGTAAGTGTCTGTTGTATCATTAGTGGCAGTCCTTGTCATAGTTGTATGGTGTTTATAAAGCCTATAATTGGGTATGTATGCAAATGATCAATATGTGTATGATCAGTGTATGTATGGTGTTTATGATTTACAGTACAGTGTGTGGTGTGGTGAACAGCTGATGTGTTTGAGATATGAAATTAGTGCTCCAAGGATAATGGAGTGAGCAAGAGGTGTGTGACAGGCTTCCCAAGTGTCAATATTATTTACAACTACTACGACTACCACCAATACTACAACTACTACTACTACAACTCCGGTACTACTACTACTACCAGCACCACCACCTACTACCACCACTGCCACCACCATCATTGCTACTCCTGGTACTACCAGTACCAATACTACTACTGGTACTACCACCACCAATACTACTGCTTCAACTACTATCACCACTATTGTTACCACTACTACCACCACCACTGTTGCTATTACTACTACTACTACTACTACAGCTACTTCCAAATAGCCATGATCCTTTTTCTTAGTCCTCCACTTTTCCTATTTTCATACTCCTAAATAAGCAGTTCCTTTTACTCACATAAATATTTCAATCTAAAAAATAAACTAACTGAACCGGCGTAAGGGTAGCCTATTTGGCCAGGCTTGTCTGGGTGTAATGAGTGTTTTTCTTCTTGTTTTCATCAATGTCTTCAGTACACTTACCCTCTATCCAGTGCAGGCGAAATAGGACTGTTTTTCTGCGCCAATATCGACTGTGTTAGTGGAAAGTAGGTGCTCCGGCCAATGTAGAAATCACACTGACCTGCCCACAAAGGATTCTGTGAGTATTATGACACATTATATGGAGATACAGAAATATACAAGGGTCCGTATTCTTGTCGGTTAAGGAAGCTCGCTAACATCTCATCCTTAGCGGTTGTTTTTTTTTAATATGGGCAGTTAAAATCCTTTGTAAGTTATTTGTGCAGGTTATGGCAATGTTTTTTTACTTATATAACACAGAAGAGGACAGTGGGGTGTAAAAGGCCCATCCCGACCATTTTTCCACCACTGACTCCCCCCAGTCCCGACCATTTTTGAATTTTTTTTTTTTTTGGTTCAAACCTCCGCTTTTGGTGAGAAACATCGAAAATTCATAGAGAAATCGCTCACCTGAGGTTTAAAATACTCGATACAGGTAGCAGTACCTCCTTACCTCATTGTGTTTTCTATTAGGCTGCTCCAAAGAAAATGAGTTCTATGGGAAAGTAACTATTCCACACCACTCATAAATGGTATTTATTTATTTATTTGGTATGAATTTATATGTAGTATGAGAGTATATTGGTTTTCATACAGTAATATGGGCAATATAACCATTGTTTCACTCACCAAACCTGACCTTTTTTGGCGACATTACCTGATCATCATTTCTGACTATTTCTTCCTCTAATGCTAAGTAAACATTATCCTCTACATTGTCATCAATTGGGGAATCACTTTGGCCCTGAATTTCGTACCGTGGCACGACATGTCTTTACTGGCCAGGTCACTAGTAACAGGTGAATTGCCGAGACAATGGCGTGCTGGGGGGAGGGGTCATGTGGGGTAAGACATTGTCCCTGCCTGGCATCTTCTAGAGGAAGGTGTCCCGTGTATACGTACCAAAAATCACTCGCGAAAATTGAAAATTGTGCAAATTAGGGACCGTGCAATTGATTCGCGTTTATGTACGTCAATGGATTGGCAGTGACAAAACGTGTGGACATTAATTCACGTCAACAGGACGCAGCGCATTAAGGAAAGGAGGTTAGGGGCTTTCATTAACTGACGAGAATATGTTTGTAGGTGTTTCGGGAGAATGTTTTCCCTTCTTTGTTCCATATTTGGGACTTTTTCTTACCCAGGAAGGTCAAGATTAGGATATGTTTGCTCTCTGAATATCGGGTTAGGTTAGTCTGTTCTTCAGAGAGGTAGAAAAAATGGAAGGATGATCATCCTGGGAAACTGAACTTAGCACATAGAGTAAACAATTATACATGAAACGGAAATCAGGGTCCGAGGATGAAAGAACATAACTTTGGAGAATTATAGGTGAGGGAATCCTTAAAAAAAAAGAAAAAAAAAAGCTGTTTTAACATGCGTCCAAATTTAAACCACAACCTAGCTAGAGTTACTGATGATTTTATGAGCCATTTTTCATATATTTAAATCTATCTATCTATCTATCTATCCATATCTCCACTCCACCAACATGTGGTGCTCTGCAGAGATTGTATGTGGCGTGAGAGGTGCTTGTAAGTGTGATTGTTGTGTTGGAGTGGCTTTGGATGTGTGTGTGGTCTGTGAACCAAATGTAATCCGCCCGCCTTAAGCCGATTGGATGCGAGCATACAAGTATGGGACATTGGTTCAACCACAGCACCCCTTATGTCCGCCAAAGTAGTAAGTGGCTTGGTGGACGCTTTCCAAAGTTTTAACAACTCTGGCAGGAGGCGAACCCAAATCTGAAGTGGTTTTATCATAGATTTACATAATATGGTCATTCATAGATTTAGATATATATATATTTTTTTCATAGAATTATATATGAAGTAATTTTTCATATATTATTGTTTTTTTATGATTCACGTACCTAGATTTTAATTATTATTCATAGATATAGACTGAACATTTGTCATAGATTTGGACTTTTTTCATAGATTTAGATATTTGAAACTTTTCATAAATTTAGATGTTACTTTTTCATAGATTTAAGCATGTGTTTTTTTTTTTTTTTTCATGTATTTAGATATTTTCAATTAGATTGGAGTGATTTTTCATAGTGGAGGTATTTGATGACGGTCGCATTTTAGCCCTTCACTGCAACAGGATCATGGATAATTTTGTTTTGGATATAGCAAAAACAAAGAGAGAGAGAGAGAGAGAGAGAGAGAGAGAGAGAGATCTTAAGTGAAGAACCAATTTGTTTTCAAATTTTCACAGTAGTTGTTTATTTTGTTCATGCAGTCGTACGGATCGAAATTTGCCCTTGTCCTGTGACCTTCACCTCTGACTTCTCAAAACTTAATCCTTTCATTCTTGCCTGTACCTTAAAACTTCCACCGTGTTTAGTTTACGTCAGATCAGAAATGCTTTAGTTGACCTTGACTTGTAACCTCGGCACTCGTTCTTCCCCTGTGACCCAGACATTTGACAGATTTTTATTAAAATATTTTTTTTTCCTTATCTACAACCATTGTGCAAAATTTGGCCTCAGTCCAATAAAAAGATTATGTTGAATTTGTTCTGTGACCGTGGCTTTTGAAAGATTGTACTCCCAGCCCTTCAGGTTTGGTCTTGAATTGATGAAAACTGGCTAAGGTTATTTTGTCAGTGTCTATCATAGCCCTGTGACCTTAACATTTGATCTGATGATCTCTCTCTCTCTCTCTCTAGGTCTCCATGTGGGCTGCCCCTCAACGCTTCCACAAAGTTTGGTTAAAACAAAGCCAATTTGATATATATTATTTCCACACACACACACACACACACACACACACAGACGCACGCGCGCGCGCAAAAGTACAGTTAAGAGTTTAAGATTCCTACCACATCGAATGGAAGAGAAAACAGAATTTTATTAACTGGGGATTTCAATACAAGTAGAAATTGGAATACTCTAGATGTAAGATGCTATGAAAGCTGTTAGTATCAAAAGCTCCTAGATCTTGTATAGGAACTTTTCTTAGCACAACATGTAAAGGAAAACACCAGAAAAAGGGGACTAGATGATCCATCATTACAAGATCTTATATTTAGCAAGCAAGATAATCATATCGACAAAATAATGTATCGCCCTCCATTCGGCAAAAGCGACCATGTGGTATTAATTTTCAACTTCAGGATTGCATATGATACAGTTAGCTGTAATGAAAGTTACAAAAAGAGCCTAAACTACAAAAAAGGGCAACTACCATGACCTAAAGTATTCCATCCATCATCCAGTCCTATGGTGCCTTATGAGGAGCGTAGGAGCCCGGGGCTAGGCAAGTTGATCCTGACATTTAGGATGATAGTGGCCAGCCTCACTCATCCCTGAGTGGCATTACGTAAGGAATAAACCAGAGCCACCCTTTTGGATATAAACCTGCATAAGTTCCATCTAACTGAAGTGCCTTAAATACCCACTAAACCACCAGGCACCATAGTTTGGTTTTATGGTTACCACCCAGCTTAGTAAATGGTTTCCTGGTGTACAGGAAACCATTTGGCTTGTCACTCAGTGTAGAGACACCCATAGGCAGAAGGAAGAGGAAAGAATGAA
This sequence comes from Coenobita brevimanus, assembly GCF_032717465.1. NCBI lineage: Eukaryota > Metazoa > Arthropoda > Malacostraca > Decapoda > Coenobitidae > Coenobita > Coenobita brevimanus. Next base: position 8,807,996 of record NC_137001.1, read on the forward strand.
GGAAAGAAAGATAGATGAGGGAGTGTTAAGTCACCTGTTGGCAGAAGCAGAGGAGAGAATGAAGGAAAGAAAGACAGAAAAGGAAGGAAGGAAGAGAGGAAAGGGTAGGCACCCAAAGGAGCACTACATTGAGTGAGTGGATGGTGGGTGCCCCCACCTACCATGAACCTAAAGAAGTACTTCATGTAAAGCGATTGAGAAAAGGGGCTTAGAGGACAATATATAAATGTTATTTACAGAAAATTTAGTGAATTATATGAAACAGACATCCAGAATTATATTCCTCACCAAGAAGAAACAGAAATAAGAATAAAGAAATGGATTAACAAACACAGGACGTAAAATATCAAAAGAGAAAAAAAGACTTGCTGTGGAATAGATACAGAAGACACAATAGTGAGAGGGCATATAACAAATATAAATAGACAAGAAATGATTATACAAGGATCAGGGGAGAAGCCCAAAGGCAGTTTGAGGAAGACATAACTAAAAGTGTTGGTCAACCAAAGTTTTTATTAGAGCTAGGCCTACATCTGAAGCAAAACCAGACATAACTAAAAGTATTGGTCAACCAAAGCTTTTATTACAGCTAAGCCTACATCTGAAGCAAAACCAAAGTTAAAGGATGAGGGGATAACCTATATCCAAGAAAAAAATATATGTGAAATTTAAAAAAAAAAATTCAATCAGTTTTTATAGAAGAAAGTAATTTTGAGAGAGATGATAAGGAACATGTATCCCACACGTATTACCAGATACACAAATATCGGAAAAAGAGGTACAGGAGGAGTAAATTGGACAAAGGAAGAGCAAATTGTCCTGATGAAATTTCAGTTTTGGTGCTACATGAATGTTGAGAAGAGTTAAGCAGACCAATATATTTAATGTTCAAGGAATTCTTAGGTCAAGGAAAACTACCTGATATTTGGAAGAAGGCAAATATTGTTCCCCAACTCAAGAAAAGAAATTGACAGAACCGCCTCAACTATAGACCAGTATCTCTGACCAGTGTTGCAAAGTACTATAAAAGCTAATAAGAAAAAAATGGGTAAACCATCTGGAAAAATACAGCATGATAACAGAAAGATAGTTCGGTTTAAGAAAAGGAAAATCATATGCCACAAATCCATTAAGCTACTATGATAGAGTTCCAGACACACTACAGAAAAGAGAAGGATGAGTAGACAGTATCTGTTTAGGATTAAGAGAGCATTTGACAGAGTACCACACCAAAGACTTTTATGGAGACTGTACCATCAAGGAGGAATCCAAGGTAATCTGTTCTGTGGGATGCATTATTTTCTCAGAAAAAGGGAAATTAGAACAGTACTAAGGGGTAATTTCTGATCATGGAGGGAAGTGACTATCAGAGTTCTACAGGGCTCAGTGCTGGCACCAATTATGTTTTTAGTGTATATTAATGATATAGACAGGAACATTCGAAATGGAAACTACCTATATATGTTTGCTGATGATGCGAAAAAACAAAGGAGAATTACAAGCTCAAGAATATTAAATAAGCTTCATGAAAGGAGCAATGGATGGCAAATCGATTCCGTATGGACAAATGCCATGTAATTAAATTTGGAAAAGTGGAAAGAGACCAGACTGGGATTATAAGCTAGGAAGTTCAACCCTACACATATCAGAAAAGGAGAAGGACTTAGGAGTGATCATCAATAACAGACTATCTCCGGCTGACCACATAAATGAGAAGGTACAGAACATGCGCACACTGCTTGCTGATATGAAGTTATCATTTACATATAAATGAAGACATGCTGAGGAAGATAACTTAATTCATCAGACCAACCCTGGAATATGCAGCAGTGGTCTAGAATCATCTCAAAAAACATAGATAAGATTGAAATAGTACAAAAGGCCACTACAAGATGGCTACCAAGCTTAAAGGATTTAAGCTATGAAGAAAAGAAACTGAACCTACCAACATAACAAGAGAGCAGGAAAAGAGGAGACATGATTACGCTACATAAATGCATCTCAGGGAAAGAGAAAAATAGACATAAGTGAGTATATAACCTACATCAGCAAGAGGACCCTGCAAAAAACTGCATAAAGAGAGGTGACAAAGGACATGTATGATAAAAATAGTTTTATACACAAGACAGTATGAGTTTGACTCATTCCTGTAAAAATACAATTAGGTAAGAACACACACACACACACACACACACACACACACACACACACACACACACACACACACATTAAAATTGTTATAGGCATCATAATGTAACAGTTAACATGTAACAATGTGTAATGGACAGGTAGTTGTGTCAGGGTTCTCCAGGAAGAGGTTAACCTGCCCCATGCCAGTGAAGTATGTATATGTCGGGCCCTGCATGTGCATAAAATGTTAGCAACATATATATGTCATTGATTTGAAATATTTGCCAAAATTCGAAAATTCAAAATTGGCACGAGGTATTTGTTAGGGATACTCCCGTGCCTGTCTAGGCCTCATACCCACGTTATGAGTCATCACCGCGTCCCTCCTTCCGTTCGGGGCCAACCCAGTCACACTTTGTGAGTGAGCACCAAGACGCATCGCAGTCTTGCCCAATACGAGATTGATGAGCTTCTGCACATCGCCTACGATGGGGAAAGTGATTTTGCCATTGGTGATGGTGTTGCTGATCGAGACTACGTCCAAATTGAGTCAGAATCCAGCAGCGAAAACGAGATTCCATCTCCAAGTAAGATGAGGTATATGGCTATCTGCATGGCAGTATCTCCCCCTGCACCACTACCACCATCCCTTCCACGGACCACATTACAGTCCACTGGTGATAGAGGAGAAGCCATTAATTTACGATATCCCTACAATCTCTCCATCTAATCAGACCCCTCAGCTGAATTCATCAATTACTAGTGTAAGTGAATTCACAGTAACAAGTGCAGTGTAAGTACTTCATATATAACTTGTGCAATGTGTCTTGTGTGTTGTGCAAAAACAAGATACAAATGTAAATTATACATGTGTGGGCACACTTGTTTACAAGGGGAAACTAGAAAATCCAATAATACGAACATTGTCAGAAAAATATCACTCACTCATTCGAATGTCGTAATGCACCCCAGCACATTATTATGCTTGGGGACAGTTCCCACATCATGTATATACATTCTGAGAGTGTTCCTGGGTCATTTGCGATACTTACCCATGAAGAAAATGAAGACCTCTTTCCTTAAATCGCTGGGTGTCGGCAATGGTTGATGATGTCTATGGGCATTACTCTAAACATTTCAGCCACCCACCGAGACAGAATCGACCTCAAAATCGACCTTTTAGGCTTCTGTGAGCACCTTCATGGTTTTTTGCCACGTTTTCTCATCATCCCTAACCTATCTAGCAAAAAAAAGCAAAAAAGGTCCAAAATTTGCCGGTACAACGGCTCCATGAAGGTCCCAAGTCGGCATGCATGCAGCGGGTTATTACACTTCCCCATAGCCAGACACTCAAGTATTCCAGACACAAGATCAGGGGACGGAAACCTTGCCGACACACACACACACGTCATAAACAATTCATGTTGCTTTGAAGTATGCCTGTACAAGCAGTTTCTGACTTCTGTTTCAAGATTATTATTCTAAAGTTATTCAAGAATGTAAATGTTTGTACAATATAATGAATTTGGTAATAAAACCTTTCAGTAGTCTGTTCAGTGACTTAGTCATTTTCTTCGTCAGTTGACTGAATGTGATGAGAATATTCATGTTATTTAACTAATTTTAAATACACCAGCAGCCCCACAAAAAAAATATATATATATATATTGAATGATGATACAAGATCTACAGGCAGTACACTTAGGTTGCTGACAATATTGGTGTTATTTATTGAATTTACTTAACCCGTCATATCCCGAGGTTTTCCGCACCTCCGACATCCCCCAGTCCCGAGGTATTTTTGATTTTTTTTTTTTTTGGCTAAAACCTTCGCTTTTGGTGAGAAACATCGAAAATTCATAGAGAAATCGCTCACCTGAGGTTTAAAGTGCCCAATCCAGGTAGGAGTTCCTCCTTACCTGAGTGGGTTTTCTAACATGCTGGCACCAAAGAAAACGAGTTCTATGGGAGGGTAACTATTTTATCCACTCATAAACGGTATTTATTTATTTACTTGGTACGAATGTATATGTAGTATGACAGTATATTGGTTTTCAAGCAGTAATAAAGGCATTATAAGCATTGTTTCACTCACTAACTAATCACCATACCAGACCTATTTTTGCCACACTACCTGATCATTATTTCTGGCTGTTTCTTCTTCTAATGCTATGTAAACATTGTCCTCCACATTGTCATCGATTGGGGAGTCACTCTGGCTCTGAATAACTTTACTAGCCAGGTCACTGGTAACAGGTCCTTTGCCAAGACAATGGCGTGAGGGGGGGAAGGGGGGAGGTTATGCAGTGTAAGGCATTGTCCCTGCTTGGTATCTTGTACAGGAATAGAGGAAGGTGTCCCGTGTATACATACGAAAAATCACATGCGAAAATTGAAAATTGTGCAAATTAGCGACCTTGCAATTGCACGACGTACTGGTACGTCGCCGGGACTGGCAAATGCAAATCGTTGCAACGTACCCATACGTCATCGGGACGGGGTGGGTTAAAATTCACAATAACAAGTTGAGCATAAATAGAAGAGATATTGGGGACTAATCAGGCATTATCAGCATTGCAATACGTCGTGTCAAGTCTTTGGTCAGGTCAGACTCCCCCACCGAAATTTCCTGGATCCATCCCTGATCGATAGTGTGTAGGTGTGTTAGAAAGGGTAAAGAATGAACCCTTTACCAGGCACCCATCGAAAAAATTGGAGAATCATTTTTTTGACCCTAGACTATGTTAATTCAGCCCTTTCTAAGATTTTCTAACTACTGTGATTGAAAAAATGATATTTACAGTGTAAATCACAGTTAATGAAGTGCTCAAATATGGTCCCTTGCCGGTCTGCAGTCTATAATGACATGGTAAAATGATAATACTGAATAAGTAAAGGCACAGAATAACAGTACAATGTTTACTGTATTTTGAAAATAAAATATTGTACAAATCAGTCGTTACAAAAATAATTATGACTATTCTTGTGACTTTATTTACCATTAACCCACCCCATCCCGACCACTTTTCCACCACTAACTCCCCCCAATCCCAACCATTTTTGGATTTTTTTTTTTTTGGCTCAAACCTCCGCTTTTGGTGAGAAACATGGAAAATTCATAGAGAAATCATTCACCTGAGGTTTAAAATACTCAATACAGGTAGGAGTACCTCCATACCTTACTGGGTTTTCTAACAGGCTGCCACCAAAGAAAACGAGTTCTATGGGAGGATAACTGTTTCACACCACTCATAAACAGTATTTATTTATTTACTTGGTACGAATTTATATGTAGTATGAGAGTATATTGGTTTTCAAGCAGAAATATAGGCATTATAAGCATTGTTTCACTCACTAACTCATCTCCATACCTGACCTTTTTTTTGCCACATAAACCTGATCATCATTTCTAACTGTTTCTTCATCTAATGCTATGTAAAGTTTTGTCCTACAAAATGTCATTGATTGGGGAATCAGTCTGGCCCTGAATTTCATACCGTGACATGACATGGCTATACTGGCCAGGTCACTGATAACAAGTGAATTGCTGAGACAATGGCGTGCTGGGGGTGGAGGAGGTCATGCTGGGTAAGGCATTGTCCCTGCCTGGCATCTTGTAGAGGAAGGTGTCACGTGTATACGTACCAAAAATCACTCGCGATAATTGAAAATTGTGCAAATTAGTGACCTTGCAATTGATTGCCGTTTATGTACGTCGACGGGATTAGCAGTGACAAAACATGTGGACGTTAAAGAACGTTGACGGGACACCGCGGGTTAAAACTGACAAAAACTGGCTTTTCCTTGTATTTACATGTTAGACAACAATCTCGTGGTACTGCAGGAGGCAGTTTCTTTCCCCATTGAGGCACAGATGCACCTTGTACACCCTGCAGAGGAAGCTGGAGTGTATGATGTTTCCCATTTTACTGCAGAACTTGCATGTCTGTCATGTAACATAGATGGGGACATGAAACGGCGTGTTGTCGAAGTGCACTGAAGCATCCAGTTGGTGGCTGTGGTGTCCCTGAATGGCTGGGGGGGGGCCCACACTGTTGCTGGAGTGTGGTGATGCCGCTGAGCTTCTCAGGGGCCAAAGTACTGAGGGCTTCTTGCAGCAGGCTGAATAAAACACTTCAATCTGGAAGTCCTTCAGTGACATCCTATTTTCATTCAGTGCCTTGCAGTCCTGGCAGTACAGCACCCAAGCACTGGTGATGCAGAAGTCAGCAGTGTAGGCAAACAGCCTCATGTACCACCTTTTCAACTTAATGAGGCTTTTGTACACGTGGACCAACATGTCACTCTTGTCTATTCCCCGGATGTTGGCATTATATCTCTTCACTACATTTGGGCAGGGAAAATCTTCCTTCTTCTTTGTCTCGTTGCAGCACCTCTGGCATGTGGTCACTGGCTCCACCCCCAGGTCAGTCAACAGCAAGGTAACAATCTTATTGTCCTTCAACCAGAGGGCAAGGATATCATTGTCACTTGTGATGTAGTCATAGGCACCATGAGGGACACTGTTGCTCCATTTCCTTCACTAACTTCAGAGGAGGCTTGCCAATCCTGTTGTCCCTCGCAGTTCCTGTGCACCTGCAGTCCTTCCCCTGCAGATACCTCACAAGCTCCAAGCCACTAAAGAAGTCGTCCGCAAAGATGGCAGCGGTTGAGGATGTGGTCATGGTGCAGGCCAGGACAGAGACTACTGGCTGGTGATTCCGAGGGCTTCTTGTTCTGGAGTCAAGGGGACACTTGCCTTGGTAAAGCACCATATCATGGACAAACCCATCCCCGGAGGCTCTAGAGAAGAGCTTGAACTCCCACTTGTCTTGCTTGTTCTTGATTTACTCCCTCAGGTTCCCTGCAGTCTTCTCCGTGTAGCCCACCATTACCTCATTGATGGACTGCTTGGGGGTTTGTGGCAAATTATGGAAGGCTGTGTTGATGGACTTGAAGAGGGGCTGGATCTTGAAGAAGCGATCGATGGTGCCAGGTAGTTGTGAGTTGTCATTGAAATGCAATGTCCTTCTCAGATGTTAAAATCTCTTCAACGACATCACTTCAGCCACTTGAGGGACCCTGAGTCTAACAGACCAGTAGTCTTCCAGTGATGGAGCTCCAATGACACCCATGTACAGTAGCAGAGCCACAAAATTCAGAACATCATCATCGGTGGTGGAGAAGTTGGTGTTGACATCCTTTTGGATGGCATACAGGTTGGTCTGGTACGTGATGTGCTTGATCATCTGGGTGCTGAAGAAGGTGAAGAAATAGTGTTGAGGAGTCTTCACTTACAGAAGAGCAGGTTGTTCAAAGGTGGGGAGGGTTGGATAGGTGATGTCCACTTTCTTCCTGGTTGTAGGTCTGGTAGGTGTCCTCTTGGACTTTGGCCCCTTCCCCTTGGACCCTCGTGGACTGTTGGCTCTCTCCTCTTCTTCCTTGTCCTTGTCCTCATCCTCAGACGATAGTGCATCCACCACCTGAAGTGTAGGCCTGACACACTTCCTCTTGGTGGTAGGGGGGACATCATTTGGGCCTGGAGTCTCTGGGTCGTGGTGGGGCTCTGGCAGGAAGTCAGGACCAGCTATGTCATCGTCGTCGTCATCCAGGTCTTCGTCCTCACTGACGTTGGGGCTGGCTGGCACAAGGGCATCACCATGGTACCCCTTCTGATGGTAAAACATCCCCATAGGCAGCTGCAAGAATGAGAATAGCTGTTGTAATGTGTGAAAACTGACCAAAATTACACTAATATCCCTATTACGCAAATGAAAAAATCACAAATGGGCCAATGATTTCACTGATCACATGAAGATGTTATGAATGACCACAAGCCATGCATCATTGGGTACCATTTATCAGGGTTATAATGAGTTACACATAGACAGCTACCACAAATAATGCTTATACCATGATCAGGAGTATGTCTATATATAAGGCCTTCTTCACTAACACTAGTTTTATGGCATTTGGGCATATGTCCATATATGGGGCCTTCTGTCGTAACACTGGTCGCCTATGAGATGGGTTTATGTCTATATTTGGGCATCGCTATTTTCACGCATCAGTTACGCTACTTTTCACAACTTGCATGTAAATTTCACCTACATCAGTGTTTAATACAACTATTCAACTGTATCATGTAGACATTTCATCAACTTACCAAAATTATGAAGAGAGGTAGGCTTGTGGATGTCAGAACAACTAGGGGCAAACATCCACACTTTGCGAGATCTGGGAGAAGACTGATGTTTAAGGCATTCTTGGCCAGTCCTAGAGTGGAGAACGCCATGATTTCATGGTCTGCGACGTAGCCTTAACCTCGCCAATTGGACGGGTGTGCTTGATGTCACAGCATACACCCACTGGGCGGCTCCAGGGCGCCATTTTGGATGCCCTGTTAACTGCTTATGTATGACCATCGGCCTGATAAAAGGTTAAGTTGGCAGAATGGAAACTGGAACAAGCAAAAACCCCCATGCTCACCATCATCCAGGATATCCCATCATGTGGGACTTAGACACTTAGGGACACAAACAACATTGCACATACATGTGACAGATGGGGTTTGTTCGATCTACAGAAAAAGATCATGAAGAAATAAATAACAAATTTAACAGGATAGCTCAGATCTTGACATGTCAACAGACGCTAGCTTGATACACAGAACACTGCAATGATGATGACTGTGAAAAATCTCAGAAAGGCAGAAAAAACAACTCAAGAAAGTGTGAAGAAAATAAAAGCACTGGAAGGGAATATGACACTTTTCTAACACTTTGGAACATATTGACATAATAATACTTTGGTTAGACAATACCAGGGCTCATAATCAAGCCTTCATTAGGTTACTGCCAATTCACAATTTACATCAAATAATCAGTCAAGGCATACATAAACATGGTTGAAAGCTGTTGTTTGGGGAAAAGAATCTCATACTATAGTACCCATACTTGGAAGCAACTCTCACACTGACATCAGTAGTAGTTCATGTACCATTCATAACAGATGATTTGTTCACAGTCTATCAGAATTAATATACCCTTTCCCTTCTCAGAAGATGACACAGTGGTCATCATCAACACTAACAAAGAATTCATTATGGTCTCTAAGGAAGGGGACACTGTCACCTCCGGTAGTGAATCAACAATTGAACGTACACATCGCATATCATCACATGCTTTTCACCTTTGTCCTGCGTGAATCTTCACGTTTCATCCAGCTGGAACAGTTCCATGTGAAATGGCTTATCATAAGAAATAATGACATTCATCAGCACTGCAACTTCATACTTGCTCCAGATAAACACACCCATCATCAGTGCATTGATCAATCACAGTTCTTCTACTTCACTCATAACACATCAGTCTTCGTCATTTGTCCAGATACTCCAACATCTCATACTTAAGCATGAGGTCTATACAGTACATAACACCTGACTATTGTGCTGTACGTACACCATCATTGTCCACCTTAGCTACAAAAAACCACTATGCCATCCTCAATCGCACTCATAAACATTTCCAGCCACTGCCTAAGATTGATTTAAAATTGACTACTCATATTAAGCTAACTTCACCTAAGTATGAAACCATGCAATTGATCAATCAAACAATGAAGCCCTAGGAAGAATATAGTATGAGTATGTTCAGTTCACTCTATGTGCATACACCAGCTCCAGTTATCTTTATAATCTTCTCCATCACATTTGCTATTACTATTGGCTATGCAGAGAATGCAAGTTAGGATTTCAAACTTAGAATCGTTATTCACGGGGGGAAGAGCAGAAAACATTCAAGTGAATCCCCCTTGCTTGGCGGAGCAAGCCAGTCACCACCACCCCAGGAGGAGGGTACTGAGGTGACCCCCAACCCACAAGGAGAAGATGGGGAGGCTCTTTCACCTGCCGAGCCTTCTGAGCAGGAGCAACATATCTCCCCCATGACCCAACGACCCTCTTCCTCACAGCCAGACCACCGGGCAGTACGCAGTCTGTGTGCACTACACTCTGGTGGAGGAAACACTCACCAGAATCGGTGTGGGACTTGCAATCATCAAGTCCCAAGTAAGCCCTCGGATGCTGTATCTGCGGGATCAACCTTCACAAGAGGAGAAGGCTCCACTGAAGCCTCCAGTCTTGCTATACCCCAAGGGAGCAGCAGCACAATAGAGTCCATCGGACCTACTGTGGGTGGGGTAACCTCCAGTTTTCTACCCTCTGCCAGCACGTCGGCAAGTCCCACAGATGACCTTTGCTGGTTCTCCCCAGGAGGGAGGCGGGCCTGGAGGTAGACTCCATTGCAGCTACCTAAGTAGGACAGACCGCCGGTCGTCAGCGAGTAGCCCCAGCCCCGACAACAGGAGATCAGAGTCCGCCGGACCTGTGGTGTTAGCCAAGAGAGCCCGCCAGGCCTCCCCTCCCCTTCGTCCCCAGGACAGGTGCCCCAGCCACGGGGGCAGAGGGACAGAGTCCGCTGGACCTGTGGCGTTAGCCCAGACAGCCCGCCGGGCCTCCCTCTCCTGTTGTCCCCTGGACAGGTGCCCAGCCCCAGCGGCAGACAGACAGAGTCCGCCGGACCTGTGGAGTACACCAAGAGTGCCCACTGGGCCTCCCCCTCCTGTTGTCCTTGGGGTCAGTGGCACCCGAGAGAGCATCCTCCGGACTTCCTCTCGCCTCTGTCCCAAGTAGGAACCTAGGCAGTGCCCACTGGGTCCATCTGGCCAAAGGGGTGCCCACTGGGTCTCCCTCTTGAGCCCTAGTCCAGAGTTCTGGTGGGGACCGTCAGGCCCTCCAAGCAGGGGAGCAGGCCACCAGTTGCTCCCCCTCCGTGACCCTCGGGGTTCCTACTGATGGTGAAGCCCCTTGCTCAGCCCGCCCCTCCTACGGCAGAGTGAGGCACCCCTCTCCCCGCCCCTCTCTTCCAGAGAGTGGGAACTGCTCCCCCACAGGCACCCCGACAGAGACCAGCCAGGGCGAGAAGAAGCCGAGGTCAGGTGCAACTCCACCCCTCCCCCGGCAGGCACTGATGGACTCCCCCAGAGTGAGCGGCCGCAGACCACCCCCTGACAGCCTCTTCCCCCAGGCGAGACCGCAGCCCCCAAAGGAGGCGAGCCACTTCTACTGCCCACCACAGCTGCTGGGCCCCTCCTGATGAAGGCAGCTGCAGTCAATCCCTGACGGCCACCCCTCCCAGACGGGACCATGACCCTGAAAGGGCATCGCCTGACCCTCAGCCGACCCTTGTCCCGGACTTACCTTAGTCCTCCCCCAGGACCCCTACTATGATGAAGGGCAGGCGCCGTGCTGCGTGCCTCCTGTCCCTATTTGGCTCCAGCCCCGAGGGCCACACCTCACCCAGGGCCCCTACAAAGAGAGGGCCACCCACCACTCCGCCCATCAGCTCCTGTAGGGCCCGTGGTGATCCAGACAGTGACCCACCATGGGAGCACACACCCGACGGCCCACCCCTTACGCCCAGCCGTCACCGGCGACTTCCTGTATAGTGGGCCTCACACCACGCCCTGGTGTCCCTCTCTGCCTGTGTCCATGAATAGAAAGACTCTAAGGTTGTGGTTCCATCCCCTGGTGGTATTAATGTTTAAAATCAGACCCTCCCCACTGCCCCTAGTGTTGCCTCCACCCCTCCCCCTTGCTTGGACCAGTGAACTTGTAACCCCAGGGGAAAACTCACGTTGATAGCCAGTGCAGGCACGAGACGGGAGGTCCCAGTCGCTTTCCCTAGTGTGACTCCCCCTCCTTGCAATACATGACGAACTACCTCTAAGAACCAGTGTTGTGTCCCTGCCCCTATGTTGCCATATACCCCCCCACCTTCCCAGTCTTATTGTGACTCTCTGTTCTTGTAATAGGTGAGTCTTGAGTTTTTATTATTATTTTGATAATTGAATAGCAGTAGGAGTTAAAAATGAATACAGGGAGTTGATCTTGATTTATTATCTTCAGAGAAAGTCTTAAGTTGAGCAGTGTATGTATTACAGAGACTTAATATACTAAGTAAGTCTAATTGGACACCTCTTCTTGTTCACTTTCTCCACTACCTGTCGGTTCCATAGCTAGCCTCCTTCTGAGCTCTGCTTCCTAAATTCTGCTGTAGCAGGGGTCGTGTCACGTGTGTTACACTGTTGTTGAAATGTTCTAGAAGCCTGTGTGTGAGTATGTGTCTATGTGTGTGTATGGTCACTAGGCATTGTTCGTATGCTTATCTCGCCGACACACTACCTATCTCATCCCCTGACTTGCTGCTTCTGGTGTATTGTCAACATTTCCTCACTTACACTTGCAAGCTCATCTCCCGTTCCCAGGCTTGCCTGGTGCTCTGTCTATCTATCTATCTATCATGTTTTCTATAATTAATTGTATTTATAATATGGAGTCCTTACACTGCTCGGTCACGCGCTGGAGATCCTCCAACAGTAATTATCATTGACATATGCTAATCTATTAGTACATAATATTGATTATAATATTGTATACATATAATATTCATGGTAAATTGCAATGATCTAGTAATATTACATTTTAAACAAGTTGTATACGTATTTGAATAAATACACTAAAGTTAAATTATTTAACTGTAATACAGTGTGTACATTGGTTATTGTAGTGAAATGCATACATGCAGAAAAAAAAATAGTTTAAAATTAAGATTATGGTACGAGCTATTAATATTTCATTTAAAGATACTGCTACTGGTATAGCATTCTTCTATATCATGGGTCATTCTTCTTTGTAATATATATATATATATATATATATATATATATATATATATATATATATATATATGTATATATATATATGATTAATACTATATACAAAATATGTACACTTCATTCAGGGGGGTTAACTTGGATGTTAACTCTACCCCCACTAAATACTGACTCCAAATTTGCAATTCTTGCATGCATTCTGTGCATTGCGAACAGCACTACTGCAAATACAATGCAGAAGATTATAAAGACAGTAGGTGCTGGGCTATACACATAATATGGGTTGACCATACTCAAACTCAAATCTTCCCAGGGCTTCATTGTTTCATTGATCAGCTGCATAGTTTCAAACTTAGGTGAAGTCAACTTAATACTTGTGCTCATGTTTAAGTCCATATCAGGCAGTTGGTGGAAATGTTTGTGTGTATGATTGAGAATGGCATAGTGATTGATGGTGGATAAAGTGGACATGGATGGTGTAAATACCGCACAGTAGTCTGGTGCTATGTATAATCCTGAGGCTGAAGTATGAGATGGTGGTATATCTGGACAGACTATGTAAACTGATGTATTATGAGTGAAATAAAAAAAAATGTGAGTGTCCGATGCATTGATGGTGTACAAGCTTATTTGGAGCAAAAGTGAAGTTACAATGATGATGCATATTGTTATTTCTGATGATAGCCATTTCATAAGGGACCGTATCAGTAGGCTGAAACGTGAAAATGTACGCAGGACAAAGATGAACAGCATGTAAGGATGTGCAGCACTTTCGTTCAATCGTTGATTCACTTGCGAAAGTGACAGTGTTCCATCTCTTGGAGACCATGATGAGGTCGGTGTCTGTGTTGATGTTGATGATGACTAAAGTGTTCTTATTTTTAGAAGGGAAGGGGTGTATTTGATATACTGTGAACAGGTCTTCAGTCATGATTGGTACATGAACTACTACTGATGTTGGTGTTAATGTTGCTTCTAATTATCTGACAGAGCTCATGAACTGGAAGTAAGTCAAATGTGATCTTCCATCACCAGCATTCGAAATTCCTTGCATAAGTACCCTTTAACGAACTCTAGTGTTGTCTAATTGTAGTAGAATCGTGTCAATATGTTCTGTGATGATGGAGAAGTGTTGGAAAAGTGTTATGTTACCTTCCATTTCATTTATTTTATCTACACTTTCGAGAGCTATGTTTTCTGCCTTTTTCATATTTTTCACAATTGTCTTCATTGCTGAGTTATGTCCTGTGATGAATTTATCTTGGTATGTTAGTATCTGAGCTATTTTATTAAATTTGTTGTTTATTTCTTTAATGTCTTCCTCTGTAGCCAATCCAAAGATGTTCCCAAGAACTGCGCCACCCAGGTCGAACAAACCGCGCTTTTGGCGAGTACGTGTGATGTTCTTGTCGCTCAATACCTCCATTCCATAAGATGGGAGATCTTGGATCATGATGAGCATAGTTGACTTAGCCTGTTCTATTTTCCGCTTCGCTAACTTCACTATTTCATTCACTTCCTTTGTGTTATGTGCTTGTGAAACATAGCCTCCTATCATGAAGTCCAGGGTTCACATTGGGTTTGCGATATTTTCTAGGTAAGAAGGTAATTCATATAAGTAATCCAGACTTATTTCAGTACTCATGACGTCTTTTACGCTTGAAGTCGTGGCCTTTGGAGCTATGAGGCATCCTTGTCGTACAATGTGTTGGGGGTCTAAATGCGCATATCCTCTTGCTATGTAGAGGAGAATCCATAGCATAAGTCCCTTCATCGCTACCTACCGACAAAAAAATCTATAAATTTCCTAATATGGTCATGCTGTGGTCGATGATAGTGATGATGTGCTTAACGGTTGATTGTTATTTCATTTATAGAAGGAGTTTAAATCGATATTTAATTCTCGTAAATGATGTACTGTAGATTTTATTGGAACAGTTGTGCCTATGTTTGCTTGTTTGGTATATGACCTTAATTTATTTTTGTAATTATTGTTGTTTTCTTGATTGGTTTCATGAGTTACGTTCGTTTGTTCGGTTGTATCCGAGGCTGAATAATTATTGGATAGTTCCCTTGAAACTCGTTTTAAATGGTCAATATGAACTTGTTTCTCTTCACCACTAGGCAGTGACTTAACTAAAACTTTGTTTGCTTTTATGTTAATTACTCTGTATGGGCCCTCAAATTTTGAGGATATTTTATTGTCTCTCGTATGAATGATAACATAAACAATGTCTCCTAAGCTGATAGGTGAATCTCCTGCCTTCATGTTAAATGCCTCCGTCATTTCTTCCTTGGACATCGTTAATGGTTTTTTGACTCTTTTGTGTATGTCCTGGAATTCACGTAAACGGAGTTTAGAGTAATCATCGTAATTGTATATGGGCAGACTGTCACCTTCTAGGAGCTCATATGGTAGTTTTTTATCTGTTCCATATATAATGAAATGTGGTGTGTCACCTATGGATTGATTTATAGATCCATTAATTGAGGCTTCTACTCTAGGAATCCAATCATCCCAGCTTGCATAATTTTCATTGAGAATGTGTTGTAGCACATCTAATACTTTTTTGTTTTGTCTCTCTACTAACCCATTAGATGCTGGGTGATAGGCTAGAACATTAACCTTTTTGATATTGTATTGTTTACATATTTCTTGTAAGATATCAGAATTAAATTCTCCTCTATTATCACTTATTAGTACCTTTGGGGTAGTAAAGCGACATATTACATTATCTGTTATTGCCTTTGCTACTGTCTATGCTGTTTTATCTTTAATTGGAGCTAAAATGACATAACGGGAAAAATGATCCGTTGCTACGAGTAGGTATTGGTTATTATTGTATGATAATAGCATCTTGAGTAAATCAACAGCGATAACGTCCCATGGCTGATGTGGTACAGGGTAATTACCCATCGGTGCAGGTGTGATTGGGTATCCTTTGTGTTTTGCACATGATTCGCATCTGTCTATATGATTGTTTATATCTTTTCGTAATGAAGGCCAGTAATATAACAGCTGAGCTTGTTTGAATGTCTTATCCTTTCCAGAATGTCCTGCATTTGGACTATCGTGTATCGTTCGTAATACCTGGGGTATCATGTCATTAGGTACTACCAACTGGTTAGTATTTCTTTGGCGTTTTGGTTGTTTCGGGTTGATCTTGTATAAAGTATTATTGACTATTGTGAACTGTTCGAGTGGTACATGCAATTTGGGTAATTGTATGTCATCTCCACTTTCTAACTTGAATATAACTTTAGATCATATTGGGTCAAGTCTTTGTGCTTTTGAGATATCATCGTGGTTTGGGATATTTCCTTTGAGATCTAATGCCGTGACCTGAATTGTGTTCGGGTTTCTAGATAATGCATCAGCTACTATGTTCATTTTACCTTGTATATAATGAATTTGTACATTGTAGTTTTCAACTGTACATTTCCATCTTGCTCTCCACCCAGAGAGGAGTTTTTCTTTAAACATACCCACTAATGGTTTATGGTCGGTGAATAAGTGGATTCCGTAACCATATACCAAATCTCGAAACTTTTGTAATGCAAAAACCGCTGCAAGTGCCTCTAAGTCTGTAGTGCAATAATTTTTCTCTTCACCTTTTGTTTGTCTGCTGGCAAATGCAATTGGTTGATTCTTTCCTCTTTTATCTTCCTGCATCAGTACAGCCCCTAATCCTTTAACTGATGCGTCTGTACAGATAAGAAATGATTTTGTGAAATCCGGATATGCTAAACAAGGTGCATTTGTAAGTTTAATTCTTAGATTGTTAAATGCTTTTTTTTGTTCTTCTTCCCATTGGAATAGAGCATCGTTTTTGAGTAGTTGGAGTAGAGGAAAAGCTATATGAGAGAATTGTGGTACGAATGACCTATAGTACCTAGCTAGACCTAAAAATTGTCTAACTTCGTCAGTCGAATTGGGTTCAGGAAAATCTCTCATTGCCTGTATTTTGTCGTCAGTGGTGTGAATACCATTAGAACTTAATTTGTGGCCTAAGAAATTTATTTCCTTAAAGGAAAATTTGCATTTGGAAAGCTTAATTTTTAAACCAGCATCACAAAGCTTTTGTAAGAGTAAGTCTAATTTCTTGAGATGTTGTGTGATATTTTTCGTTGCGATTATAATATCGTCAAGATAAACAAATATTCCTTGTCCTAAAATTCCGGACAATACGTAATTCATAAGACGCTGGAAAGTGCCTGTGGCTGTCCTCAGTCCCATTGGCATCCTTGTATATTGGTAGTGTCCTCTATTTGTGGAAAAGGCAGTGTATTTACGTGACCCCTCTTCAACCGGTATTTGGCAATAGCCATTTAATAGATCGATTGTGGAAAATATATTATTTTCCGGTCCAATAATCTGTAGATATTAGGTGGAGTAGACTGTAGCACCAGTCGAGCAGGGTAGTACTCCCGAGGTGGATGGAAAGCTGATGACAGGGAGTGCTGGAGCTCCCGTTTCATCAGCCCTCAGGACTAGTTCCTGACCATCCCCCTTTGCTGAACTTTTTCAGTGTCTCAGTTACACAGAGAGTAGGCCAGCATGCTCTCCAGTACAAATTTCTCTAACTATCTTCACCAAACTACATGCACAGTACACACTACACTTCCTATTCAAAATTCAACAAAAATGGCGTCGATTAATCAAGCCTCGGATTCCCCAGGGGGGGGAGGACCATAAATGCCCCCGCCATCTGCCCCTCTCCCAGTGACGATTCGAGGTGCCTGGAACCACTGTCTGACTCTCTTCTTCTTCATTTCTGCAACATTCGCGGCCTTTCATCTAACTTTCGCTCTGTTGAGCACCACCTCTCCTCCTCTAAACCTCACCTTCTTTTTCTGACGGAGACTCAGCTGTCTGAGGCAACCGACAGCAAACTCTTTTCTGTATCCTCCTACTTTCTCTATACTCATTTCAAAGCCAAAGGTGGCTGTTGTGTATACATACGCAACGACTTATCTTGCTCTCGTGTTCCTGAACTTGATTCTTCTGAATTCTCCACACTCTGGCTTCGGCTTTCCTGTCATTCTCTGACTAAATATATCTGTGCTGTTTACTTATCCCCTAATTCTACAGACTATCAAAAATTCTTCGACTATCTTACTTCTACGATGGAACACATTCTGTCCATTTCTCCTTTCTCTGAAATCTCCATTCTTGGAGATTTCAATGTTCACCACCACCTTTGCCTCTGCTCTCCTTTCACGGATCCACCTGGTGAACAAGCCTACATCTTTTCTATCCTTAATGACCTAGAGCAGCTTGTACAGCACCCTACCCGTATCCCTGACCGCCTTGGAGAGAGCTCCAACATACTTGACCTCTTCCTGACAACTAATCCTTCTTCTTACTCGGTTAATCTTTTCTCTCCGTTGGGCTCCTCTGTTCACAACCTTATTACCTTAACCTGTCCTATCACTCTGGTACGGCCTGTGGACCCTCCAGGGAAACGTCGTCTGTGGCATTTTGGAGCCGCGAACTGGGAGGCCCTCAGGCAGTACTTCTTTGATTTTCCCTGGAATGATTATTGCTTCCATGGCCGTGAGCCATCTGAGTGTGCCTTGCGCATTACGGAGGTTATTCTCTCGGGCATGGAAGCATACATTCCTTTCTCATATCCTTTGACTAACGCAAGAAAGCCTTGGTTTAATCACGCTTGTTCTAATGCTGTCTGCAACAAGGAGAAGGCCTTCAAAAGGTACCGGAGCCAACCCACCCCTGAATCACATCATCTTTACGTTTCTGCCCGGAATCGTGCTAAGTCTGTTCTTTGCTCTACTAAAAATAATTTCATCCATACTAAATGCTCTCAACTCTCCAACTCGAATTCTTCCCGCTCCTTCTGGCACCTTGCCAAAAATCTTTCTAACAACTTTACCTCATCATCCTTCCCTCCTCTTTTCTACTCTGATGGTTCTGTAGCTATTTCTTCTACTGATAAAGCAGATCTCTTCGCACAGACTTTCTCCTCCAATTCCACCTTAGACGATTCCGGTGCTGTTCCTCCATCACTTCTCCCCTCTGACTTCCTCATGGCTGACATTAAAATTTCTTCAGTTGATGTATTTTCTGCCATCACTGGCCTCAGTATTAACAAGGCATATGGGCCTGATGGGGTCCCTCCTGTTGTTCTCAAGAACTGTGCTTCTGTGCTTACACCCTGCCTAGGCAAACTCTTTTGCCTTTGTCTGTCAACTTGTACCTTTCCTTCTTGCTGGAAGTTTGCTCTCATTCAGCCAGTCCCAAAGAAGGGTGACCACTCCCAACCCTCCAACTATCGTCCAATTGCTTTAACGTCCTGTATTTCAAAAGTTTTCGAGTCAATTCTTAATAGAAAAATTTTAAGGCATCTTTCCTATCACAACCTTCTTTCCAATCGTCAGTATGGGTTCCGTCAGGGACGCTCCACTGGCGATCTTCTCACCTACCTTTCAGACTCCTGGTCATCCTCCTTTCGGGACTTTGGCGAAAGCTTTGCCATTGCACTTGACATCTCAAAGGCTTTCGATCGAGTCTGGCATAAATCTTTAATTTCCAAACTGCCCTTCTACGGTTTCTATCCTTCTATCTGTGCCTTCATCGCTAGCTTCCTTTCTGGTCGTTCTATAGCCGCTGTTGTAGACGGCCATCGTTCTTCTCCTAGATCTATCAACAGTGGTGTTCCTCAGGGCTCTGTCCTATCACCAACTCTCTTTCTTTTATTCATCAATGATCTTCTAAGCTGTACATCTAACCCTATCCACTCATATGCTGATGACGCCACCCTTCACCTTTCCATTCGGTTCCCACAACGCCCATCTCAACAGTTACTTCAAGAAACAAGGGATGAGGCTATGGCACACCTAATGTCTGACTTGGCTCGTATCTCTGACTGGGGTAAAAATAATATGGTTGTCTTTAATGCATTTAAGACTCAATTCTTACACCTATCAACCCGACAAAATCTTCCACAGGTATAACCATTAATGTTTAATAATATTCAGCTTAATCCTGCATCATCCTTGAACATGCTTGGGGTTTTATTTACTCGGGACTTATCTTGGAAAGATCATATTACATCTCTTGTAAAATCTGCTTCCAAGAGATTGGGTGTGCTAAGCCGACTCCGCTCTTTCTTTACCCCTGCACAATTGTTGACTCTATACATGGGTTTTATTTGCCCCTGTGTGGAGTACAACTCTCATGTGTGGGGAGGCTCCCCACATACAGCTCTTCTCAATAGGGTGGAGTCAAAGGCTTTTCGTCTCATTAACTCTCCTCCTCTTACTGACTCCCTTCAACCTCTGTCTCTTCGCCGCACTGTTGCATCTTTATCTCTTTTCTATTGCTACTTTAATGGTCACTGCTCCTCTGAACTGTCTGCTTGCATTCCTCCACCTCTACGACGGGTGCGTAGCACCAGTCTGGCAGCAAACTCTCATCCTTTTTCTGTCCAACTCTCTAATGCAAGAGTTAACCGTTACTCCCAGTCTTTCATTTATGCAACAGGTCAGCTCTGGAACTGTCTCCCTCTGTCTGTATTTCCTGCTGCCTATGATCTCCAGTCTTTCAAACGCAGTGTGTCCAGGCATCTCAAAATGATCGGATCCTGAATTTGGCTCTCTATTGTATTTTGTTTTTCTCTTGGAGGGAACTGTTACTGCGGGCTCATGGCCTTTGGTTCCTTCTTCCTCACATAAAAAAAAAAAAGAACGTCTCTTTGCAATGGCATGGGAAATCGGTCTGGGACTGTGTGATTGTTTAGTTTATGGTAATCTACTACCGCACGCATTTCTCCATTTCGTTTGGGCACGAAGAATAATGGGGCATTCCACGGGGAGACTGAAGGTTCAATAATTCCAAGTTTTAACATTTCATCGACATACTGATTTGCAAGTGTACGTTGGGAGTGTGGGATGCGGTAGGCTGGTACGAAAATTGGTGGTGTTTCTGGGTGCACATTAATCTTGTGATTAATCAGGTTAGTACACCCTAATTGTTCTCCGGGTAATGCTACAGTGTCCCTGTGTGTTTCCAGCAAGGTTAACAAATCATTTTCTTCATCAAATTCACCTGAGTGAATTAAATTCTCTTTTATGCTTTCTCTATCCGTAGATTTTAACTCACTTGTCACTCCAGCTATAACTATTTCCTTCACAGGGGCGGGACATTTTTCAGTATTAACTATGCAAGTCCCCTTTTTCAACTGAACTTTCCCATTCATGTGATTAATTATGAATATCTGAGTTTGCCCTTCGTCGTTCATCTGACATAATGCGTTTTCAACTGACAGTCCCTTTACTTTACATAATTCTTCTATGACAAGAACAGTACTATTCCGTAATTTGCTCTTTATGGTAACTTTCATATAGGAATTAGGTGGTATAACAAAATCATTGGTGAGATGGGCGGGAAAAACTGAAAAATCAGTACTGTTATCTAGGTCTCTAATTCTGGAGGCTGGGGCTGGTGGTGTGAGTGGATCTATACACTCATCTGTTTGTGTATGTTTGCTTAAGCTTTTAATATTACTAATTCTTTTTGGTTCTCTTTTACTAATCGGTGAGGGCTCTGATGATATTTCCTCTATGAATTCATTGTCAAAGTCTATTCCATTCATTTGTGGGAGTAAAGTTATGTTCTTTGCTCTCATGCATCTTAAGCCCAGTAATATATGAGCTTTAATTGCTATGTTTTCAACGATATAGAAATGTGCAGAGAATGGTCTTGTAGTCTCAGTGAAACTGATATTTAAGCTTATCATACCTTTTACTGTAATTTTTTTTCCATCTACCGTATATAAATCTAAATCAGCTTCTTCCAGAAAAGTTAGTTTCTTATTATTTTTAAAAATTCTATTTATTTCTTCTTGTTTGATTAAGTTCACTGGAGAGCCTGTGTCTAAAAATAAGGAAACGTTTTGATCCTCACATACAGCTGGTATCAAGATACACTCATTTCCCAACATGCCTCCTATGTGAATTTTAGACTTGCTTTTCTTTACGTTTGTTCGTTTTTTGTCATGACTTGGTCTTCCCCCGATTTGAACATAGACAAAAAATTTTCTACGGTTTTGCAGTTACTGGTCCAGTGCCCTTGGTATCTATGATGCCTACAGTAAGGACCAAATCCTTGTGTCTTTTGTCTATCCTCTTTTGTTTTGATAAATCATTCATTCCTTGTGTGTCCTGGTTTTGCACATTAATGACATGGAATGGACCTATCTCTTGACTGTGACCTATGAGGTGACTTCCCATATGTAGTGTTGTTTGTGGCGCGAGATCTGCTCGGGCTGTGCGAAAACTTATGAAACTGCCTGTAGCCTGGTGTTTGTGGTCGAGCCCTCAACACGTTTAGTTGTTTGCTCTGCCTGCTTTCGGGTCGCGATCGATTTTGTTCTCTGTTTGGGGTCGGTGTAGATGTTTTCACAGCTGATACTGTCTCAGGTACTCTCATTCTACTAGAATGTGCGTGTGTATCGATCACCCCTGCTTTACAGCGCTGCATCTCTACCTCGTTCATTAAGTCTAGTAAGCACATGCCTGGGGTGTACGCAATGGTCTTGGCGATCTTAAGGGTCCTGTCAGGTAATTTACACAAGGCAGCTACATAACCAATGATGTTCACGACGAGGCCTGGGGACATCTTTCCATCATCTGTTATCCAATTTGAGTTTTCCAAAGTAACTAGTAATGTTCTTTTGATTGTGGACACATCAGCAGTTATTTCACTGAGCACATGGTTTGTAGTGTGCTCCCTTACAAGATCTACAATGTTATGTAATTCTGGAATTATACCTGGCAAGAAGTTCATACCTCCAGAAAATTTCTTCAAAAATTCAGTTTTAAATTCATCATATGTGTTAGCCTTGAGGAGCTTATCTGATCTTGGTAAATTGCTTGCTAGACATCTTTCCTGGCTTACGCAAGATGAGAAAATGGCAATTTTCTCTTGTTCATCTAGTATGTGTCTTTTGATAAAGATTTGTTCGCACTGACTGACCAATGAAATGACGTCAATACGATCTTTTTCTGTGCCAGAGAATTTCGGGACAGTTTTATCTTCATGGTAAACATAAACATGAGGTGGGGATGTTTGATCCACGTTATTTGTTGCATTATTCATTTTCACTGTTTGATCTGTTAATTCAACTTGGACTTGTTTATTGTTGTGTGAGGGAATGGTGGAATAGGTTCGGCCAGAACGGTGAACCCTGTTAAGTATATTGTCATATGTGTGCAAGTCAGTGACAAAGTCCTCATTTGCTACGTCACAGGGGGTTTCCCACTCATCATCTAGAACTGACGTATTTGTTTCTTGATCTTTAGTTTGTGTTGAGTTTTGTACAATGGGTGTGTTGCCTTGGTGCTCTCCTAATTGTGGATCCACTGTTGGAGCTAATTGTTTATCATCTGGTATTAACGTGGGTGGTGGCGAAAATATCCCTGTCATTAAGGTATGGTGTTATGAAATACGCCTTTTGTTTATGTCCTAACCAAATAGATGAGTAAATGAGTTGTAATAAATGATAGATAGTGAGCGTATAAGTGTATATATAGAAATAAGTAAAGGAGTTGAATATACCTAATTTTTAGCACTGAGAAGAAATGAGTAAGTATAGTTTCACCCACTTGATACAGATCAGATAGGTGTGTCGATGCAACTGTCGATCTCGGAAGAAAAATGCAGGGTTGAGTGAAGATCTCTTGATAATTCTAGGGCTGTGTTGGTGGACGATATTACTCAGGAAATTCCAAGGCCTGGTGCATGTGGTGGTTAACAGCTGCAGTCACAGGCAAACCTCAGCATAGAACGTCGAATTTCCAACTCAATACTGTGGAAATAAATGAGTATGAGTAGGAGTTATGTGAATAACTGCCTGGTGTCAGACACACGTTGATTGGCGTGGCCTTGTGTCAGCAAACTCACGTGGTGATGTCATCTCAGCAGATACACATGGTGACGTCGGCTTCCCACACTCGTAGCTGTGGTGAGTAACTGAGTTGTGATGCATAACCTGGGTGAAGAAAGGTGACTAAGATGCGTTATAAATGTGGCACTGGTGTTTTGCTGTGTCTTGACCTCTGCGTCAGTGATGGAGGTAGGTGGGAGAGAGTGTTGGGGTTTTGTGTGCTTGTTGCTTTGGTCTTTCTTTTTCTTTACTTTCTTTGTTTTTTATTCTTCTTTCTGCTGCTTGAAGTTATGTGAAGATTATAGAGTTGTTTGTAGACTTGTAGGTTCATAGGCTCATAGGCTGTAGGAATTCACTGTAGAACTGAAGCTAATCTTGTTGAGTCTTGCCTGCTTTTGTAGAAATTCACTGTAGATTCATAGACGAGGTTTGTACGTTCGCTGCCTCCAATGTGACTCTCTGTTCTTGTAATAGGTGAGTCTTGAGTTTTTATTATTATTTTGATAATTGAATAGCAGTAGGAGTTAAAGAGGAATACAGGGAGTTGATCTTGATTTATTATCTTCAGAGAAAGTCTTAAGTTGAGCAGTGTATGTATTACAGAGACTTACCTCGCGGCGTCCCGTCGACGTTCTTTAACGTCCACACGTTTTGTCGCTGCCAATCCCGTCGACGTACATAAACGCGAATCAATTGCAAGGTCCCTAATTTGCACAATTTTCAATTTTTGCGAGTGATTTTTGGTACGTATACATGTGACACCTTCCTTTACAAGATGCCAGGCAGGGACAATGCCTTACCCAGCATGACCTCCTCCCCCCCCTGCATGCCATTGTCTCAGCAATTCACCTGTTATCAGTGACCTGGCCAGTAAAGCCATGTCATGCCACGTTACAAAATTCAGGGCCAGAGTGATTCCCCAATCAATGACAATGTGGAGGACAAACTTTACATAGCATTAGAGGAAGAAACAGTCAGAAATGATGATCAGGTAATGTGGCCAAAAAAGGTCAGGTATGGTGATAAGTCAGTAAGGGAAACGATGCTTATCATGCTTATATTACTGCTTTAAAACCAATATACTTTCGTACTACATATAAATTCGTACCAAGTAAATAAATAAATACCGTTTATGAGTGGTGTGAAATAGTTATCATCCCATAGAACTCGTTTTCTTTGGTGCCAGCCTATTAGAAAACCCAGTAAGGTAAAGAGGTACTCCTACCTGTATCGAGTATTTTAAACCTCAGGTGAGCGATTTCGCTATGATTTTTCGATGTTTCTCACGAAAAGCAGAGGTTTGAGCCAAAAAAAAAAAATTTCCAAAAATGGTTGGGATTGGGGGGAGTCAGTGGTGGAAAAGTGGTCGGGATGGGGCGGGTTAATATACTAAGTAAGTCTAGTTGGACCTCTCTTCTTGTTCACTCTCTCCACTACCTGTCGGTTCTATAGCTAGCCTCCTTCTGTGCTCTGCTTCCTAAATTCTGCTGTAGCAGGGGTCGTGTCACATGTGTTACACTGTTGTTGAAATGTTCTAGAAGCCTGTGTTTGAGTATGTGTGTATGTGTGTGTATGGTCACTAGGCATTGTTCGTATGTTTATCTCGCTGACACACTACCTATCTCTTCCCCTGACTTCCTGCTTCCAGTGTATTGTCAACATTTCCTCACTTACACTTGCAAGCTCATCTCCCGTTCCCAGGCTTACCTGGTGCTCTGTCTATCTATCTATCTATCATGTTTTCTATTATTAATTGTATTTATAATATGGAGTCCTTACATTATTCTGTATACACCAAGTGTCTATAGTACGGGTTTACTCTTTGTGATTGGCCCGCATGAGAATGCTATGTAATAATAGTGTCCTTCGTCCCTGTCAAGCGAGTAGATTATAAGTGGTGTGTTCCCTCGTCCCATGTCACGCGAGTGAAACATAAAATAGCCTAGCCCTCGTCTATGTCACGCGGATGTGTCATAGCTAGTGTACGATTCCGTCTACGTCACGCAAATGGTTGTGGAATGAGAATGTGCTTCCTTCCCTGTCACGCGCT
This sequence comes from Coenobita brevimanus, assembly GCF_032717465.1. Classification (NCBI taxonomy): domain Eukaryota; kingdom Metazoa; phylum Arthropoda; class Malacostraca; order Decapoda; family Coenobitidae; genus Coenobita; species Coenobita brevimanus. The sequence continues at coordinate 8,833,817 of NC_137001.1, forward strand.
GTGTACAGTATACTGAAGTAGATTGTATTAGGTGTGTTATATGTATACAGGAACAGGATATACCTGAACTACTGTATGAATTATATGTGTATTGCAAAGTGAGATGTGTATCTTGTAAGTGAAGATACACATCTTGTATTGGTCAATACTCTGTATGAACTAGGTGGAGACATTTAGTGTATGGCATATTGTTCTGTGTCAGCTAATATTCTGTGTTCAATAGGTTTGGACACAGACTGTAACGTGTGATATATTGTAACCCAACTTATAGTTAATATAAGTGTGCCTGTGCTCAGTCAGTGTTTAGACTTCCCCCTCGTTGTCTGTTAACTCTGATCCGGTCGTAAACAGAGAACCCAAGGCCTGCACTGTAGCTGGACCCGAGAAGTCAGAGCCCAGACTACGCTACATAACATGCACATTTGTATTTTATGTAAACAATGAAAATATAAGTTATATACAAAAAAAATATGGGGTCACATATAATATAGTGCATATATAATTAAACTAAGATACAAGTCTCCATTTTATATAACAGTATTAATAAATCTCATATATATGCATATAAATTGCAAGTACCTTACATGTAACTGATTCTTGATACATTTGACTATTGTAGACTTGCCACTGTATTACTGACGTATTACTGTTGTACAAATATATATGGATGTCTGTTATGCATATGTCTGTTATGTGTCTGTGGGGGAGGCAGTGGCTGAATTGGTAGAGAGGCAGCCTGCAGTCCCAGCGGACCCAGGTTCAAATCCCGGCTGGGGCAGGGAACAGTTTAAGGATTTGAATTTTATAAAAGCAGACTTTCCTGATCTACCAGAAGACCTGCTGACATGTCACAAAAGTACCCCTGCTAATACCAGTACACCAGTCCTGTATAAGACAGTCCTAGCATGTACTGAATATGGACGGTGGGTGTTAGAGCCGAAGTGGTGACATGTGGAGGTGTAGGAGGACTACTGGGCATTGGGAAAGGCCACTGCCCCCAAGAAATAGGTCCTGAAGCCTTTGCCAGGAGTTGGACACATAACAAAAAAAATACATACACAATTATGCTACTGCAATATATCGCTACTATATATTTATATTATATTTCTACAATATTATTACATCATTACAATATTATGATGAATACCATGTATTTACTCAAATGTTTGTTCGGTATATTCATAGCAATGTACCATGCTACTTTTTTGATTTGTAGAACTGTAATGTAGACATAAGTTGTAGGTATGACAGATCGCCCTCTACCTACACAGATCAAAAGCCCTCAGGAGCAGGGGGGTGGTTGCTTTCTCCGGCAGAGGAACTCCTTGAGAGTGAAATGGCTGGGAAGCATGCCGTCACGTGACTGGCTACAGCATAGCTGGGTCTTTCGGGTGTGGGCAATCAGGCAAGTTAGCTGCCTACTGCGACTGCAACACAATGGCGAGGTGTTCATGAAGTTAGCCAAAGAAACCTTGATGGACTCTGAAAGAACAATAATGGCCCCCAGTCCCGTGCAGCCCTTAAATGGGCAGGGGGTGCTAAGAATCTCACGGTTGCCTCAATTACAATCTAATTCCTTTGTCAATGCAAAAAATACAATTAAAATTGGTAACTGGAATGTGAGAACGCTAAATCATGACGGTAAAATCGATGAGTTAGTGAAGGTTTTTCAAAATTATGGACTTGATATTTGTGCTCTGACAGAAACTAGATTAACTGGAGTCGATAAGTTAGATTTGGAGGATGGTATACGTTTATTGATATCTGGCTGACAGGACGGAATGCATTATCAGGGAGTAGGATTGTTGCTGGGTTGTAAGGCAAATAAGGCTTTATGTGAGTGGGATCCTATAGATGAGCGATTGTTATATGCACGGTTTAAATCAAATCATGGCAACATCAGTCTGTTTGTGTGTTAGGCACCTACTAATGATGCACTCGATGAAAGGAAAGACACATTTTATGAAAAGTTGCAAGAAGGAGTAGGAAGGGTACCTAGACATGATGTTTTGATCTGCGTTGGAGACTTTAATGCAGTAATGGGCTGTTCAAATGAGGGATTTGAGGCATGTATGGGTAAGATGGGAGTTGGTAGTAGGATGAGTGAAAACGGAGTGAGGTTTGGAAGCTTCTGTCTAGCAAATGACTTAGTCATCGGGGCACACTCTTTCAGCATTGCAATATACACAAGACAACTTGGGTGTCGCCGTGTGGAAAATATAAAAATCAGATTGATCACATTGCTATCAGTAGGAGGCATAGAAGTTCTCTGCTAGATGTTCATGTTAAACGGGGAGCGGATATTGGTAGTGACCATCAACTCAGCATTGCAAAAATAAGGTTTAAACTTAAAAATCAGAAGAAGGAAAAATCTGGTGTTGGTAGATACGATATTGTTAAGCTTAGAAGGGAAGGAGAAGAAAAGGAGGAATTCAGATTAGAATGCAGAAATAGGTTTTTGGTGTTGGAAACGTTGGAAGAGGGGAAGATAAGTGTAGATGAGATGTGGGAGGATGTGAACAAAGTTTTGCATGAGACTGCTGAATGTACGATTGGAAGGAGACATAGATTCAGAAGAAAGAAATGGATATCAGAGGAAACGTGGGATATGATAAAAAAGAGAGGTGAGGCTAAATTGAGGCGTGAGATGCAATGCGTTGATGAACGAGAGATTGAATTAGCAAGAGCTGCGTACTGGAGATTGAATTCAGAAGTAAGATGGTTAGCTAGGAGAGATAAAAGAAGATGTGTGGATGAAAAGGTTGCAGAGACTGAAATCTTATTAAACAAAAATGATGGACAGAGTCAAAGAATAGCATATGAATCGATTAGAGAACTGAGTGGTAATGCAGGTAAACGCAAGGAAATACCAATTAGAGACAGGGAAGGAAATTTATCGACCAAAGATGGAGATATTAAAAATAGATGGAAAGAGCATTTTGAGACAGTTCTTAATAGACCAATACCACCAGAAGAGGATATACCGTCTGCTCAGGAAGATTTAAATATAGAAACAGGAGAGTTGAGGCTTGCAGAAGTGGAGAAAGCAGTAAAACAGTTAAAGAATAATAAGGCACCAGGGGAGGATGGTTTATTTCCGGAAATGTTTAAAGTGGAGGGGGATAGATTAATAATGATCTTGACCAAGCTATTCAATAAGATATGGGTGACGGGGTTACTACCATCAGTTTGGAAGAATGGTGTAATTGTTAAAGTTCCGAAGAAGGGAGACCTGAGTGAATGTGGTAATTGGAGGGGAATCTCTTTGTCACCGATAGCTTTGAAAGTTTTCAGTAGAGTGTTGTTAAATAGGTTGGAGCCGGTGGTTGAGGGTATTCTGAGGGATGAACAGGCTGGTTTTAGAAAGGGGACGTGGTTGCAATGATCAGATCTTTATAGTTAGGCATTTGATGCAGCAAGTTAATGAAATGAGAGTACCGTTAAGTCTTTGTTTTGTTGATTTTGAAAAGGCTTTTGATAGTGTTTCGAGAGAGACTATGGGGAAGATCATGAGACATTATGGAATACCAGAGGAGTTTGTGAGGGTCATTATGAACATGCATGAGGACACATTTTGTAAAGTGATGGTTGATGGTTGTCTGAGTGATTCGTTTGAAGTCAAGTCCGGAGTAATTCAAGGTGGTGTTCTATCGCCTTTACTATTTATATTGGTCATTGATTACATTATGAAACGCGTTGGAACAGAAACCGGTGCAGGTATACTTTGGGGAGAGAACAGGAAACTTTTGGATTTAGATTATGCAGATGATATAGTTTTGATTTGTGATGGGCCAGAAGAGATGCAGAGAGTGTTGGAATGTTTGGTGAGTGAAGGTCGCAAGGTGGGTTTGGTTATTAACTGTGGAAAAACTGAAATAATCAATATGAATATGGAAAATGCACAGGAATGTGTAATTGGAGGTATGGTTGTAAAGCAAGTTGATAGGTTTAAATATTTAGGTACTTACTTAGCCAAGGATGGTTCTTTGAAATTTGAATTCGAGGAAAGGTTAAAGAAGGCTAATCAGGCAATGGGAATGCTTAAAAATATTTGGAATAATAACAATTTCTCTGTGCATACAAAAATCAAACTTTATAAGGTAATGGTTAGGAGTATCTTAATTTATGGACACAAGTCTTGGTATAGCACAGTGACTATGGAAAATAAATTCTTGGTGTTTGAAAATAAAGCACTTAGAAGAATATTAGGAGTTAAGTGGTGGGAAAGGATACCAAATAGTAGAATTAGAGAAATAACGGGAGTGCAGCCGATCGATGAATATGTTAGATTCTCACGATGGAAGTGGCTAGGACATGTGTATAGGAGACAGGGAATAGTACGAGGTACACCAGGGTGGGTGGCACTTGGTAGGAGAGGTAGAGGAAGGCCAAAAGAGACATGGGTGAGGACAATGAGACGGGAAGCTGGAGATGAGTGTTGGGGAGATCTTGAGGAGTTAGCACAAGATAGGATGTGGTGGTGTGAGTTCATCGAGGCCCTATGCATCCCCGAGGGTGCTACAGGAAATGATTGATGACAGTTTAGCGTGACTGAGCAATATAGAGCATTAAAATACTTATAGGCATTCATAATTATGTATCAGTTGTTAACATGTAGCAGTATGTAATGGACAGGTAGTTATATCTGAGTTCTCCAGGATGAGGTTAATACACTTCCCCGTAGCTAGACACTGAAGTATTCCAAACACAGGTGAGGTCACTGATCAGGTGACGGAAATGTGGCCGACACACACACATACACATACCAACGCACACATACGCCCACATGTCAGTTCACCGTAAGTTTCAGCAGCAATATATGGTCAGAAAATCAGAAATAGGGGTCAGCAGGAGTTGGCGTAGGAGAGAGAACCAGAGACAGCCAGGGAAGAAGGAAAGACAAGGAGAGTAGGAGCTAGAGAGAAAGAGAGAGTGGGATGGCGGCTACTAGCACAAACTATTCGACAGTACAATGGGTCATGTCAAGCTCCTTAACTTCTCAGTCAAGCAACTGTCTCACAATAAAACTCCATCGACTCCAATCTGCCTATTCCATCACCTCACCTCACTTACAACATGAAGAGGATAACGTGACAGAGAAGTCCTACCCTGACATTCCCCTACCATGCTAACATTGATTCTCTGTCTCCTCCTGGGTCTCTCCAGTCAACCAGAAAAGATAAAACTAAACCTTTCTGTCAGTTAAATAAAAAGATAAAGGCCCCATAATCCTGACATGTGGTGGTCTTTGACACACACACACACACACACACACACACACACACACACACAAAACTGGCCACACCTAATTAGTATCATTATATAAGTCAGGCTCTGTACTATGTTAAGCTATATGATGTTCTAATATCATACAGAAAGTATAAGCAAAAGTGTTGTCCAAATAATAGAATACATCCAATTAGTGTAATTCACTGACACAACGCATCATCAACTGGGTGTCGTCTGCCACCAGGCTAACAAACTACTAAACAAACCAAATGATAACAAAATATTCTGGTCAACCCGTAATTCATTCAAAACTAACTTCACTACCATTTCTTCCATTCCACCTTTACAGTCCCCCAATGGAAATGTAGTAAGTGTCCCACGTGGAAAAGCCAAACTTCTTGTTGACATTTTTTCAACAAACCCAACCCTAAATACAGAAAATCACAGTATTCCTGTACTTGATTTTGACTCCCCTCAAATACCTCCTTTCATGATTCACACCAGATACGTACAAGCTGTATTACAGAATCACTCAGTAGACAAAGCTACTGGTCCAGATGAAATTCCTTCAATAGTACTTAAAAATTGCTCCTCAGTGTTGGCTCCTGTATTGGCAAAATTTTTCTGCTTATGCATCCGTATCTCAAGTTTCCCAGCCTCTTGGAAAGAAGCAAATATCCATCCTGTTCCTAAAAAGGGGGCAACTTCTGATCCATCAAACTATAGACCAATTGCAATAAGTTCCATTCTCGGTAAAGTTTTTGAGACACTAATTAACAAACACATAATCAAGCATCTAGAAATCAATAAATTAATGAATGATCGGCAGTATGGATTTAGACAAGAACGTTCAACTGTAGACATTCTTTACCTTCTTACCCATCAGATTAACAAAACAATAGACCAACACGGTGAAACACACACAATAGCACTTGATATATCAAAAGCATTGACATAGTATGGCACCGGGCCGTATTGTCTAAGATGTCAGTACGGCCTTGTATCACTGGTTCCTCTAATTTCTTCTTACCTTCATAATAGAAAAATACGTGTCATGGTAGATGGAATTTTTTCTCAGTTTCATTCCATAAATGCTGGCGTACCTCAGGGATCAGTTTTGGCACCAATCCTCTTTCTCATTCTTATAAATGACCTACTATCTGTCACTCACAACACAATACACTCTTATGCTGACGACTCGACCCATCACAGTTGCATCACATTTAGTACCTCCTTTACACAATTTGATATTATAAATTCCCAAATAAACACAGCAATTTCTCTGAACCAGGACCTTTCTAAAATTAATCAATGGGGACAAACAAATCTGGTCTCATTTAATGCTTAGAAAACTAAATACATTAATTTCTCCAACAGAAAGAATCCCTCAGACTCTCACATAATTTTAAATGATATCAATATTCCCATATCCACTACAATTGATATCCTAGGTGTTACTCTAAACCCCAACCTAAGCTGGACAGCTTATGTTAAATCCCTTGCTAAAAATGCTTCCAAAAAATTGGGACTTATGTACACAGTTCGTGATTTCTTCACTGATGAGCAGATGGCCACAATGTACAAAAGTCATGTGCGTTCTCAGATCAAATACTGGTCACCACTGTGGAGTGGATGTGGAGCGGTCGCACTGAGGCAGTTGGAGAAAAATCAACATAAAGCCATTAGATTAATCAATAATCCTGCTATTACTCAGGACCTTCCATCATTATCAGTACATAGAATGTTGCTTCTTTAGCATTATTTTATCGATATTTTTACCGTAAGTGCTCTAACGAACTAGCTTCAATTGTGCCTCCCCTTTACATTTTCTCCTGAAATACTCGGGCAGCTGGGAACACCTATGAACTCATACTCTCTCCCCCGCAATGCAGAACCTCTGCTTATCAAAATTCATGTATCCCCAGAACTACTACTTTCTGGAATTCACTTCCTGGGAGTTGTTTCCAACAAACATTTAATCCACTTCAATTTAAATCCAGTTGTTATAAATATTTTATGAATGGAAGATGCCTTTAGGCACATGGACTTATTTTTTTTCCTTTGTTTTTCCTTCCTCCATTCATTATCTAAAAAAAAAAAAAAAATCAGTAAAAGTTACCTGTCTAAGTGAAAATTGCCACAAGATGAGCACCATCTTTAGTAGAGTGAACATGGAAGGAGTTAAGAGAAGGGATAAAGCTAGAAAACAGGATGATGATTTCTACCCAGAAGTGGTTGAAAGAGAAACATAATAAATTAGTAAAGTGAATAAACTGGAGAAAACTTTTCAAGGTGAAACAGAAAAAATTCAGAAGCAATTACGCATGCAGAAGGAAGAAAATGAAAAAGTAGTAAAGAAATTAAACAAAAAAGACAACAATAGGTGAGCTGTCGGTCGAGGTAGGTTCACTTAGAAGGAAGATTAGTGAAACGGCAAGTACAGCTGTAAACCATGAGAGTATTATGGAGGAATTCAGAAATAATACAGAGACAGTCAGGCAAGCAAGCGGTCTGACAGAACAAAGCAGTGGTATTGAAAAGAAGATAACCCAGGCGAACGAAGTAATGAATTGTTGCATAGATGAAGTGGAAAGTATTTATGCTAAAATGGTGAAATTAAGGAAAGACATAGACACAAAAGTCGAAGGGAAAAAAAAACATTGGAAAGGAAGTGAAAAAAAAAATAATAATAACCCTAAACTGGTCAAAGATTCAGCAGATATCAATATATCTGTAGTAATCACTCGTACAGATGAACAAGAAAAAAGAAACAAAATTTCGAGACACAAAAAGATTACAAATATAATGAACATACTGAAGCAAGTATCAGAGGAAATCTGTGATAAAGACATAGAGGAACACAAAAGGCTAGGGAAATATAAGAGAAATAAGTCAAGGCCCCAGCAGTTAAACTTCCAGAGTGTGAAAACTGTGGAGGAAGTACTAAAGAATGCAAACTCATGGAAAAAGAGGAATTTAAAAAAAGTATGGATAAAAGAAATGCCTAACGAAAGAGGAATTGGGAATACTAAAGGAGAAGAGGGAGGAAGCAAAAACAACGAGGAAAGATCACAGGAAGAGTGAATTTTTTTTTTTACAAAGTAATTGGATTCCAGGTATGAAAGTGGTACATAACCAACAGGGCATAAAATGAGGGTAGGTAGTAGACTCAAGCTATGGCAAGTATGTAAACAAGATGATTACGTTGATGTACTCAAATGTGGATGGAATGATGTCTAAATGATCAGAAATGGAAGACTATACCTACGAAAAAGAACCACATATTTGCCTAACAGAAACAAAATTAACTTCAAAGATATCAGATAATACCCTAAACTTAGAGGAATACAATATATGAAGAAGAGGGAAATTTAAGAAAAGGAGGAGGAATTATAATCTTAACAAAGAAAAATCTACAAATCAAAGAAACAGAACTAGATATACCCTCACAAGTAGAACTGATTGCATCAGAGATTAACGCATCTGAAGGGAAACTATTTGTGGCATATTTGTACATGCCACCCAAAACAAACACATCGGAAAAAGGCGAATATGAAGACCTGGCAGAAAGTACAATTCAGAGTTTAAGAACATTACTACATAGAGCAGAAAAGGAATGTAACAGAATTATATTAACAGGAGATTTCAATACAAATATAAATTGGAATACTCTAGATGTATGAAGCCAAGAAAGATGGGATCAAAAGCTCCTGGATCTTGTGGAGGAGTTTTTCCTAACACGGCATGTAAAGGAAAACACCAGAATATAAGGACCTCATGATCCATCAGTACTAGATCTAATATTTACTAGGCAAGAAAATGAAACTGACAATGTATCACCCTCCATTTGGTAAAAGCGACCATGCAGTATTAAACTGTAGCTTCATGGCACAGTTACCAGTAATGAGAGTTACAAAAACAGTGTAAACTACAAAAAGGGCAACTACCTTGACCTCAAGAAGTACTTGTTAGAAATAGATTGGGAAAAGGTGCTTAGAGGATAAGATTTAAATGTTATGTATAGAAAATTCTGTGATTTTTTTATTAAACAGGAGTCCAAAATTGCATCCCACAGCACAAAGAAACACAAATTAATATAAAGAAATGGTTCAATACAGAATGTAAAAAATCAAAAGAAAAAGACTTGCTGTGGAATAGACACTGAAGACACAATAGTGACATGGCATATAACAACTATAAACAAGCAAGAAGTGATTATACAAGGATAAGGAGGGAAACCCGAAGACAGTTTCAGCAAGACGTTATAAATAAAAGTAGTGATCAACCTAAGCTTTTTTACAGCAGCATCCGAAGCAAAGCCAATGTTAAAGATAAAATACAGTCCATTACGGACGAGAGGATTTTCTATACACAGGAGAAAGATATTTGTGAAGCACTAAATAAAAATCTCCAATCAGTTTTTATAGAAGAAAATTATTTCGAAAGAGATGATATGGAACATACATGCCGACACATATTACCAGATACACAAATATCAGAAAAGGAAGTACATGAAGAGTTAAGTAAAACAGAGAAAGGAAAATCATACGGACCGGACGAAATTCCAAGTTGGGTGCTACATGAATGTGCAGAAAGTTAAGTAGACCAATATTATTAATATTCAAGGAATCCTTAGGTCAAGGTAAACAGCCTGCTATTTGGAAGAAAGCAAACATTGTTCCCCTATTCAAGAAAGGGAATAGACAGAATCCGCTCAACTACCGACCAGTAACACTGACCACTGTTGTAAGATACTAGAGAAACTGATTAGAAAAGTTTGGGTAAACCATCTAGAACAGAGGTGGGGAACCTTTCTCCTATTAAGGTCCATTAGGATATTTCTAACATCATTTGTGGGCCGTACAAAATTATCAACTTAAAATTAACTGTAGCCCAGTACATACTATATATATATATATATATATATATATATATATATATATATATATATATATATATATATATATATATATATATATATATATATATATATATATATATATATATATATATATATATATATATATATATATATATATATATATATATATATATTCTCGTTCATGAGTTTATGAAATTGCATTTATGAATTGGCTCGTGGGCCTGATCAAATGGTCTTGCAGGCCTTATACGGGCCAGAGGCCGGACGTTCCCCACCTCTGATCTAGAACATAGTATGATAACAGAAAGTCTGTTCGGTTTTAGAAAGGGAAAATCATGTGTTACTAATCTGTCATACTACTATAATAGAATTACAGAAACATTATAGAAAGGAGAAGGATGGGTGTGTGTGATACGAGAATGAGTGAATGAGGTTTCGGTATGAGTCAGAATGAATGGTTCATTTAACTTGGTTATCTGAATGTTACTTTCCATTCTGATAAGAGTTAATGAAGCACAAAGTAAATGAAGCATGATTGTGAGACTTAGAGAGGTTATATATCGAGGACTGAATGGGCTCGGGAGGGGGGATATATATATATATATATATATTTTTTTTTTTGCCTTAATGACCAGGGGCTGCGGCCTCAATGGTCGATAGGAAAAAAAAAAAAACTCGGGAGGGGACTTTTGATGAATGGTTGCGGAGAGTGCAGTCGTGTATTCGTTGCTCTCTCCTCTAGCGATCTAGGGCTGCCTCACCGGCAATAGTTTTGTAAATAGGGAAATAAAAGTTAGGTTAGCTAGATCTCATTTTCCTCCCTAGCCTTAGTAGATATAGTAAGTGTCTATATCTGTTTCCTGAGATTGCCTTTGCTTACTCACCTCTGGAGTGTACTCTCCACTGATCGCTCTGGGGTGTGAGTCACACACAGGCGCGTCCTCCCGAGAGTGGTTTGAGAGAGTAATCTCAGACTAGGTGGGTCTTCCCCAGGTACTTTGCCCCTTGGTCGTTTTTCTCTTTCTTCCCACTTCCCCCTCACGGGGGGAGGGGTCACTATGACGGACGCCCCTGCTGCCTCTCCCCCCTTCAGGGGGGGAGGTGGTCCTGGCGATTGTAGGAATGACCGGACTGACCACCCCCAGACTGACGGACGCCAGACTGGAGCCCCACTCGACATCCCTGTAGCAAATTCAACGTACGTCACGATTCATGCGCTGGGTTCCACTCCCCTGTCCGGTCTCAATCCCTTCCTTATCAAGAAGGTGATTGACCACTGTGCAGGAGAAGTCGAACAAGTTAGAAAACTTGCTAATGGAGATCTTCTGGTAAAAACTGTAAACTCGGTACAGGTAAAGGATTTGTTGAAACTGCGCAAATTCCATTGTTACGATGTCGAAGCCAAAATCCCAGTCTCCATGAATTCTTGCAAGGGTGTTGTCACTCGCAGGGATCTCATGGTGATGAGCGAGGATGAGATCGTAAGTGAATTGGCGTAGCAAGATGTCATCGAGGCTAAATTCATAACTCACTACTTGGAAGGCATAAGGACAAAGACAACAACTATCATCTTGACATTTGCCAAATCTTCTCTTCCTAGTGATATCAAAGTTGGTTACGAAATTATTCACGTTCGGCCATACATCCCTAACCCTTTACGTTGCCTGAAATGCCAGCTGTATGGGCATGGTACAAATACTTGTTGGGCTCCCAGCCAGTGTGCGGCAAGTGTGCAAGTCAGGGTCATGATGCGGAAAGTTGCACATCAGAGACAGTACGTTGCTTTCACTGCAAGGGTACTCACTCCACTTCCTCTAGGGATTGTCCCAAGTGGAAGGAGGAGAAGGAAGTCTGCACAGTGAAGGCAACTGAGGGTATTTCCTACTACAAAGCTAGGAAAAAGGTGAAGGAGTTGCATGTAACTCCCATGCCGAATAGGTCCTATGCTTCGGCGGTAATGTCCCGTCCTGTGATGTGCTCTGTCGAGACGCAGACTGACCCTGTCTTTCTCCCTCCTGCCACTCACAGTACACCTCCATCTCGACCTCCTGTCCGTTCCAACTCTCTCACTGACATCCCTAAGGCATCAACTTACTCTCAGGCTGCTGCTGCCTCTCCATCACTACGGCCTAAAGCGAAGCCTGACAAGCCTACTAAGAAAAACATGACCACCCTCACGAAACAGTCACGTCCTCATGTCCTTCCGGTTCCTACTCCAGTGAGGGAGAGAGAGGTTAGCTCTTCCTCGGGGGAGGCAGGGAACCTAGTTATTGATGAAAATATGGAGGTTTCCATCAACAAGCACCGGGATAGGTCCCCCAGTAGTTGCTCGCCTACTGGCGGGCGACAAAAAAAGACGAAGCACACTGGCCTCCAACGAAAATCTTAAACCGCTGCATTCACTCTATTACAGTGGAACTGTAGAGGTATTGGGAATAAGTTACAAGATATAGCAATCTTGCTGTCAATACACACGCCAGACGTTGTTTGTTTACAGGAGATGCGCCTGGAGGATCATCATGATCCTCCACAGTTAAAACACTACCACTCGTATAGAAGATATGAAGGTCATGGAGTAGCCATTTACACACGCAAATCACACCAACAAACGGAAGTGATTCTAAATTCTACTCTGGAAGCGGTCGCGTGCAGAGTAAAATTTAATAACACGTATCTGTCTATTTGCTCTCTGTACTGTCCTCCACATGGCCTCATTGATAGTGAAGCTCTATATTCACTATTTGAACAGCTGCCTGGGAATAAGTTAGTGTTGGGCGATTTTAACGCCCATCACTATAAATGGGGTAGCTTGAGGATTGATGGTCGTGGGGAGCAAGTAGCGAACCCCCCCACTGTAGGGGGTCACCTTGACGTGGTGGTGGGGCTTGAAGCATGGTTGGCAGTGCCGCCTACTGTACTTGGGAGGCAAGCCTACCTTTGTAGGGTTTGGCATTTGTCGGGCTTGTGGACCAAGCACCCCCTACATCACTGGTAGAGGAGGCCTACTGGTGATGTCAGTCCCTGCCCATTTGCCATCTAGGCCGGGACTGTTGCCTCCCCACGCGTTTGCCGTGCGTGGCGTCCCGTAATGCTGGGAGACGGGAGTCCTGGAGGTTGAGTGATGTTGCATGGTGCGCCCTGCAGCTAGCAATACACCTCTTTGGTCCCTTATTCTGGCTAGACGGGTGGCCTGGTTGGGCCCGACCAGGTCAATCGGCTGGTCACTGGCTAGCCATCCAGGCTAGTCACCTAGTGGCTTTAGGGTCAAGCGGGCACTGGGGGACCTGGTGGCTCCTATCGTCCTGGAGTCACCCTTGTCAGGGTCCCTTGGTGGTTACCTGCGTATACTTTCCCACTACCTCTGGGGTCACCCGTGGTGCTTTCCCTGGCATATGGCCTCCCCTTGTTGGGCTCCATGGTGGGTGGAGGGGTGGGGGAATGAAGGTGGTTTATTTTGAATATGGCCTCGTTTAAATCTTTTACAGCTGACGACCCTGGTTCCGTCCCTGACCATCCATTACAGTCTCCCTCCTGTGTGCCTCCTGTGCCTCTGGCTGGTGAGGCCCATATTGCCACCCTGGAACCATACCTTCCTGGTTCCAGTGGTTTACGGTCAGTGGCCACTACAAAGAAGAGCCGGCAACAGACAACATATTGTGGACATGCCCGTGAGGTCCTGCCAGGTGTCTTTGAGAGGGTTGATTTCGCAAGGTACTACACCGTTTGTACTTTGGATGGTCAGCCTATTGGTAATCTGGACATATTTACTATTCATCGGCACATTGTGTCAATCTGTGGGAGGGAGCCGAAGATCTCACCTCAGGGGGATGGTAGTCTCCTAGTGGAGGTTACATCCCCTGAGGAGGGTTCCCGGCTGGCTGCCCAGTGTAAGGACCCAGATGCACTGTTCACTTGTGTTCCCCATGCCTTTTTTAATCATAGTCGAGGTGTTGTTTTCTCAAAAGACTTATTGCGTTACAGTGAAGAGAAGCTGCTTGAAGAACTCCAGGTCCACAGGGTTGTTAAAGTGGAGAGGTTTCAGAAGAAGGTTGATGGTGTTCTTACCCCAACTCCATCCTTGTTGCTGACGTTCGACTGTACTGTTCTGCCTTCATCCATCAAGGTGGCTTGGTTGTCCCTTAGGGTCAAACCCTTTGTCCCAAATCCACGACGCTGCTACCACTGTCAGATGTACGGGCATGTTGGGCGAGCCTGTCGTCGTTTGCAGCAGGGCCTCCCAGTGGTGTGTGTCAGTTGTGGAGCATCCACTCATGCAGGACAGGACTGTCCTGGACCTGTTTGTTGTTTGCACTGTGGCGAGGCACAACCTGCTTCATCTAAAGACTGTGCCCGGTTTTGCTTGGAGAAAGAGATCCTCCTCATCCGTAATCGGGATAAAATAAGCTTTCCTGAGGCCAGGAGTAGAGCCATGTCATCTGTTTTCCGTAACGGAGTGTCTTATGCGTCAGTTTTGTCCGGTCATAGCCGTCCTCATCGTCCTGTCCAGCAGCAGACTCGAGTTCCTTCTGTTGTTTCAGCTCCTATGCCTTCATCTGTCGATCCCATGCCAGTGCAACAATCTCCCGCACTTGTGACGGTTGCCACTACAGTTCAAGACTCGACCTCTACATCTATGGTATCCCCTAGTAGTCATGGTGCACATTCTTCATTTGCTAAACGTCATCGTGGTTCCTCAGAGTCTTTGAGTCTTGAAGATCCTCCAAGCAAGGTGTCGGTCGTGGAGTCCACATCCTCTGTAGTTAGTCCATCTGTGCAACAGCCCTCGGACCCTGCTTCTGGGTCTTCGGGGGCTTCTGGGGTGTCAGGTCAGTCTGGCACCTCTTCCTCCGGGGAATCGGATGTTCCTCCTCCGGTTACCTCTGAGGATCCTGTCCTGCCCCCTCCACGTTTGGAGGCCAGGACCCCAATCCCTCCTGCTCTACCTCTTGGTTCACTGGGGGCCCCGGGCAGGGTTCGGAGTAGCTCTTCCTCTCCTGCTGGGCAGCGACGGGTGTCTGTGAAGTCTCCCAACACTTCGCAGACCCCAGGCCCTCGCTCTAGCCATGCTGCTGCCCGTGGCAAGCCCCTTAGTGGGCGTATCCGCATTCCCAAGAAGATTGTCTCCCAGGGTCGCTCAGTGGTTTCCACTAAGTGACCCTTTCTTTTGTGTATATAGTTCCTCCATTTTAATATTTTTAGTATTTTTTTTTATGGTTTTCTATTTGTCCCTCTCCCCTGCCCCTTTTTTTTCAATAGTTTTAATGGCTAATATTATTCAATGGAACTGCCGTGGTTTACGAGCCAACTGGGAGGAACTCCGTTGGCTTCTGGCTGAGTATTCACCTGTGTGTGTTTGCCTACAAGAGACAATGGTTGGTGATGCTGCACCTCCCAGTCCACCTGGTTACCAGGTTTTTTATTCAGATCCTCTTCCTGGACAGGGTCATGGTGGGGGTGTGGCTATTCTAGTACGCAGTGACATACCTTTCACTGCTGTGAATCTTAACACTCCACTGCAGGCTGTTGCTCTCCAGATTTTCCTTCCCCGTCGTTATACTGTGTGCTCCTTGTACCTCCCTCCTAGTGCCACTATTAAGAGGGTTGATCTTGAAAATCTTATTCGGGCACTTCCCTCACCCTGTTTCTTGCTGGCTGACATGAACAGTCATCATCCCCTGTGGGGTGGCTCCACAGCTGATGCTAGAGGTACTATGTTAGCCTCCATTGTGGAGGATGTGGACCTGTACATTTTAAATTCTGGTGAAGTTACTTACTTCCATAGTCAAACGGGTATTTTTTCTTCTATTGATTTGTCTCTGTGCTCTGCAGGGATAGCCCTGAATTTTACATGGGCTGTGTTACCAGACTTACATGGCAGTGACCACTTCCCTATTTTATTAAGATCGACACAGAGTGTGCCTCGGCGTCGTCTTCCCCGCTGGCGCTTGGATAGGTGGTCTGGCCGGTTTTTGAGGAGCTGTGTTCCCTGAACCGATGTGTGGAGGATTTTGTCAGCACTGACGCTGCTGTTGAGTATTTCACAGACTTACTACACTCGGCGGCACTGCAGAGTATTCCGAGAACAGCTGGTCACTTTCCTTGCCGTCCAGTTCCCTGGTGGCCTGATGAGTGTGCTTCTGCTGTTCGGGCTAAACGTGCTGCTTTCTCCCGACTTCGTCGTCACCGAGGTGACCCTGGTTACTTAGCAGCATATAGGAGGGCCCGAGCTCATGCCCGGCGGGTTATGAAGGAGGCTAGGAGGAAGTCTTGGGCATCATTTGTTTCTTCAATTTCTTCACAGACTCCTCTCACAAAAGTGTGGAAACGGGTGAGGAAGATTTCAAGGAAATTTCCCATTCCCTCTCCTTCTGTTTTATCTCATGCAGGTGTGGTGGTGGCTCATTCTTCGTCTGTTGCCGAGATATTTGCAGCTCATTTTGCTAATGTCTCTAGGAAGGACACCTCATCCCCATCGGCACGCCGCCGACGGCACCTGGAATCTTTGGGCATTAGTTTTCCATCTACTGCGGAGGAGTCATATAATGTTGCTTTTTCTGCTTCTGAACTTCAGATGGCATTGTCGCAGTGTCGCGACTCGTCTCCAGGCTTGGATGATGTCCCATATGCTTTCTTACACCACTTGCCTGATGCAGCCCTTCATTTTCTGTTGTCACTGTATAACAGAATTTGGTGCAATGGTGGGTTTCCGACCTCATGGGGTGTTGCTGTGGTTCTCCCCATCCCTAAGCCAGGTAAGGATCACTTGCAGGCCACTAATTATCGCCCTATCTCGCTGACGTCTTGCCTTTGTAAGGTCCTCAAAAAGATGGTGAATAGCCGGCTTGTGTGGTACTTAGAGAAGGGTGGTTACTTGTCTCCAGTCCAGTGTGGGTTTCGGAAGATGCGGTCGACCACAGATGCTCTCCTTTCTTTAGAATCTTCCATCTGCCAGGCTTTTGCAACTAACCAGCATCATATCACAGTGTTCTTTGATTTGGAGAAGGCGTACGACACTTCCTGGCGTCATGGTATATTGCAATCTCTTTATGAGTTTGGTCTCCGTGGGCAACTCCCCACTTTTATCCGGGAGTTTTTATCTAATCGTTTTATTCGGGTCCGAGTCGGGAGTGAGCTGTCTACTGCACGTCCCCTTGAGGATGGTGTGCCACAAGGGAGCATACTAAGTGTTACCCTTTTCGCAGTGGCAATTAACAGCATTATTTCTGTGCTCCCTGATGGTGTTCGTGGCTCTCTCTATGTTGACGATTTATCAATCTCTGTCACTGCCTCACGGATGTCAATGGCAGAAAGGAGGATGCAGATGGCTCTCAACCGTGTCTCTAGATGGGCTGATGAACGAGGTTTTCGATTTTCCTTCAAGAAGACCGTTGCCATGCATTTTTGCTGCGTTCGTGGAGTCCACCCTGACCCAAACCTTTTTTTAGATGGGCGTCGTATTTCGTGTTTAAAGGAAACCCGGTTTTTAGGGCTGATTTTTCACAGCCGGTTGACTTGGGTCCCCCATTTGAGGTACGTAAAAGCTGAGTGTCTCAGAGCATTGGGTCTCTTGAAAGTTTTAGCGCACACATACTGGGGAGCTGATCGCAAGACCCTCCTCCTCTTGCATCAGTCTCTGATTTTATCCAAACTTCATTATGGATGTGAAGTTTATTCCTCTGCCTCAGAAGCCCGGCTTCGTATTTTAGATTCCATACATCATGCTGGTGTTCGTCTCGCCACTGGGGCATTCCGATCTTCCCCGATTTCGAGTTTGTTGGCTGATGCTGGTGTCCTTCCTTTAGACTTGTTCCGCTCTTCCCTTTTGATGAGATGTTGGTATCGCTTATCTCGTCTCCCAGACTCTGTGCCCTTTGTCAAGGTCTCTCAAGATTCTCGGTCACCTATTTTTGCCACTCGGCCATCCTTTCCAAAGCCCTTTGGTTTCAGGGTGCAGTCAATTATGTCTAGCTTCTCTGTTCCTTCTGTGCCGATCACTCCCCATCGTGTCCCGAGGGTGGGCTACTGGCTTCTCCCCAGGGTGACATTTTGTCGTTTCTTCTCATCCAGTAAGGCCTCCCTTCCTTCTCAGGTTTTATTTTCTCTGTTTTTAGAGCATGCCTCTTCTCATGGGGACTCCATACCAGTTTATACTGATGGATCTAAGTCTGATGTGGGTGTGGGCTTTGGTGTGGTGTTTCCCACCTTCTGTCGAGGTGGGAGCCTCCCTGTGACTGCTTCTGTTTCTACGGCTGAGCTGACTGCTATTTTATTTGCCCTTCAGATTCTCTTCACTCTCCCCCACACTGCTTTTACTGTTTTTAGTGACTCACGAAGTGCTCTTTCTGCAATGGAGTCTTTTAATCCCTCTCATCCTTTGGTTTTATCCATTTTAGAGTGGCTTTTCCTTTTAGGGCGTCGTGGACGTCGTGTAGACTTCTGTTGGGTTCCAGCTCATGTAGGAGTGGCAGGGAATGAACGAGCTGATCAGCTGGCCAAGGTGGCAGCGGCTCGTCCCCCTCTTGCACAGTCCCCTCTGTATCGTCTGCCTGGTGCAGATATGCGCTCCTTTATTGCCTTCAGGGTTTGGTGCTGTTGGCAGGAGCAGATGCTGTGGGTGCCAATAAGTTGAGCTCGATTTGCCAGAAGGTGGGCTTATTCAGTTACCAGGGCTTCCCTCGTCAATGGGAGACTGCTTTGTGCCGCCTCCGCATTGTCCACACCCGTTTCTCTCACGGTTTTTTAATGGAGAGGGCTCCTCCTCCATTCTGTGATGACTGTCTGGTTCCCTTGACTGTTCGGCACCTGTTGATGGAGTGTCCTAGTCTTGAGGATTTGCGGCGTCGGTTCCTCTCTGACCACCAATCAGATGGTGGTGTGTATCATCTTTCCTCCGTGCTTGGGGAGGATGCCTGTGTCTTGGGAGGGGCAACCCTCTCCTTTGTGAAGGAGGCAGGACTTCTTAAGGATATTTAGAATTTCTCCTTTTTGATTGTGTGGCTTATCCTCTGTTTTTTGTTTTTTGTTTTTTACTTCTTTGTTATACGGCGGCATATGACCCTGGCAGTTGCGCCGCCATGATCATTATTTAAAAAAAAAAAAAAAAAAAAAGTAGCGTACCTAATACTACAATCCAACCTTTGTCTTCTGAACGATGGTAGAGCGACCCATGTAGATGATCGTACTGGTAACTTTTCGGCCATTGACTTATCTTTGGCCTCCCCTGGTATACATCAAGATCTCTCATGGGACCCTTATGACGACTCCTTGGGAAGTGATCATTTACCCATCTGTCTTTCTTATACACGCGACATCGTTTCGGACCCTCCACCTCCAAAATTTAACTATAAGAAAGCAGATTGGGGATCCTTCTCAAGGATTGCCAGTTTAGATATATCTGGGGAGACCATAGATGTTAAGGTCGAAAATATAACTACTTCCATATTACACACAGCTGAGGCTGCTATTCCCAAGACTTCTACAGTTCATGCGAAGCATATACCATATTGGTGGACGCCGGATTGCCGACAAGCATTAAGAAAATAGGAGATACAGGATATTTGATAGTCAGCCCAATGAGGAAAACTTTATTGTATATAAACAGGCACGGGCTGAGGCAAGGAGAATAATAAGAAGGGCCAAAAGTGACTCCTGGCAGTCCTTTGTGTCCACGGTGACTCATACAACACCATTACGTAAAGTCTGGTCCACTATTAGAATATTAAATAATAAAGGCCCAAAAATCCCTTTACCACCCTTCAGGTAAATAATAACATCTATGACGAGCCCATTGATGTTCTTAACATCCTCGCCAGGAGTTTTTCTCATGTAAGTAGCTCAGCCAATTATGATCCGCGTTTTCAACATCATAAATGCATGGCTGAGTTACAGATATTAAACTTTGCCACAGAAGACGTAGACTCCCCGTACAACCAAGAGTTTACGCTAGATGAACTGCTTCTTGCCCTTAAATCCTGTAAAGACACCAGCCCTGGACCAGCCACCATCACATACGGTATGATCCAGCATCTTAATCAGGACAACCTGATTAAGATGTTAGCATTGTACAATGAGATTTGGGCGTCTCGAACGTCCCCAAACTCATGGCACTTTGCGCACGCCATACCGATATCCAAAGAGGCTGGTCGTCTTATGAATCCGACTTCATTTCGTCCTATTGTGTTGACTTCTTGTCTATGTAAGGTTATGGAACGTATGGTAAACAATAGGCTTCTTTTTGTTTTAGAGTCGAAGAAGTTGTTAAACGATCAACAATGTGGCTTCCGTAAATACAGAAGTTCACTAGATCATTTAATGAATTTGGAACATTGTATTGCAGAGGCATTTGCCAATAAAGAATTCATGATAGGGGTATTCTTGGATATCCATAAAGCCTATGACATGACATGCCGACTCGGTATACTAATGTAGCTCTATGCTTATGGTTTAAGAGGAATTTTGCCTATTTTTATTTCAAATTTCTTAAGGGACAGAACTTTCTCTGTCAAATTGCCCCGTAACGTAACATCGGATATATTTATCCAGGAAAACGGGGTGCCACAGGGAAGTGTGCTTAGTCCTACTTTATTTAGTATTATGATCAATGATATTCTGTCATCAGCTCCCATCCCGAGGAATCTTAAATACTCGCTCTACGCTGACGATTGTGCAATATGGCACTCCTCCCTTTATGCACAATTTTCGGCTGGGCGGATTCAAGCAGCCCTTGACTCCGTCCACCAATGGGCCTTGCAGTTGGGAGTTAAGTTTTCCGTCCGTAAGTGTGCCGCTATAGTCTTCACTAATCGTAACGTACCTAATTTGTGCTTAACTTTGGATAATCAGGCGGTACCTTTTCAAAATTCTGTATAATTTTTAAGAATACATTGTGATCGTAGAATGAATTTTAAACTTCACGTTAATACTTTGCTTGCTCGTTGTGATAAACCGTTAAATGTCCTCAAGTACCTAGCGGGTACTACCCGGGGTGCCGACAGAAAATCTTTATTAATGGTGTATAAGTCTCTTATTCGATCGAAGCTAGACTATGGTGCACAGGTGTATGGCTCGGCATCCTATGCCACGCTGAAAGGATTGGATGTGCTACAGAATAAATGTTTGTGAATGTGTCTTGGAGCCGTCCGGTGTACCCGTGTGGCTCGTATGGAAGTGGAGGCAAATGTGCCTCCCCTCCGTATTTGCCGTGACCACCTGGCCTTGTCCTATGGCATAAAGACATTTATGAAAAGTAATATCGGCAATGTGGCCTGTACCCCCCTGCGTCAATACCTCCACCTTCTGCGGGGGGTGCGTCGGCCACTTGCCGTTCGCTCCACTTACTGACTCAGGAGCTTGGTGAGGACCCCAGTGACTGTGACAAGTTGGTGTTAAAAAATATAGCACCTTGGGAGGCACCCGGCTTTACAGTGGATGTCTCATGGCTACCAGCACGAAAGGCCAAGGCGCCGGAGGCGGAGGTCCACCACTTGTTTCGTAACATCATTGTTCGTCACTTGGGGTCCCATCTATTGTACACTGACGGCTCCAAGTCGAGTGAATGTGTGGTCGACTGACTGTGCATTTAGGTATCGGTTGCCGACTCATACATCTGTGTTTACCTCCACACTTTTTGCCATTGACAAAGCCATAGACTATGCTCTGAATTCTAGACATAACTCATTTATCATATTTTCAGATTCAAAATCAGCCCTTCAGGCAATTGCATCTTGTACTACGGATTCTCACGAGATCCAGGGCCGCATCATTAATAAGTTGCATTTATGCAACAAGTCATTCACGCTTATCTGGGTGCCTAGTCATTGTCGTATCTACGGCAATGAGCAGACTGACTTACTTGCAAAGTTGGCTGTGGAGCTCGAGGAGACTTGAGACGTTCCTCGTGATCTACGGTCGAGTCTATCTCTCGGAAAGAAATCAATAAATCTTCTGTGGCAAGGTCAGTGGACCAGACTAAATATTCCAACTTGTAAGCCGCTCCTAGGCGACTAGGACACCGCCAACCGCCCTAGTCGCCTTGAGGAAAAAGTATTAGCACGGCTACGGCTCAATTCCACCATTTTAACTCACATGAAACTATAAATGGAAAGACGCTTCCCACCGCACTGTGACATCTGTAATGTGGTGTTATCTATCAGTCATATCATCCTGCGATATCGGCGATATATTCGTGAACGTGCTTCACTTATAAATTACTGCGGTGCAGCAAAGGTCCCCTTCACCCTTTCCACCATCCTGGGTGATGGGAACATTGTTATGACTGATAAATTGATGGCTTTCCTGAGAGAGACCGGACTGATCAGAGTGATGTATTGTTATAGTTTTTATCACCTGTAAATATGTATATATAGTACTGTTAACTAGGGTTGACAGTTGACGTATTTGAAATAGTTCCTCCACTCACTGATCTATTTCTAATATTGATGTCCCCTACATTAAACCCCGTTCCTCGAGTAACAGTCACCAGCTGATGAGTGCAAGTGTGCAATATAGGAAGGTACTGGGCACTTGCAGTCGATGGTGGTCTGCTGGGCGAGGTTCTTCACTTTTTGTACAAATTATGTAAATACATTATACCATCTTGCTTAAGTTATTCTAATTAGGGATGACAGCTGACGTATATGGAAATGTTCCTGACTCGTCTGGTTCCCTTTCATATATTGATGTCCCCTATATTAGGTTGTGCCTCGACTGACAGTCACCAGGTGATGAGTGCAGGTATGTACTGTAGAAAGGCATTACATATCTGCAGTCGATGGTGTTCTGTTAGTCGAGGTATTTTTACCATTAGTGTAGGTCTAGCTATTTGTCTTTGTAGGATTTAGTATAGGTTAGCGATTTGTCTGTTACGTCATTAGTTTTAGGGTCTTTACATTAGTTTTCCTTTATAATATAAGGTATAAAAAGTATGAAACCAAGAAAAAAAAATAAATAAAAAAAAATAAAAATAAAATTATTATATATATATGTACGTTTGCATGAAAGTGTGTCTGTATGTATGCATGGAAGTGTGTGTGTGTGTGTGTGTGTGTGTGTGTGTGTGTGTGTGTGTGTGTGTATGTATATATATATATATATATATATATATGTTTGTATATATATGTATATATATGTTTAAATGTATATACATATATATATCCGGCCTTAATAACCAGGGGCTGCGGCCCCAGTGGTTGATAGGCCAGGAAAAATAAAAAATAAAATAAAATAAATAAAAAAGCTCAGGCAGGAGGTGGAATTTGATGAATGGTCATGGAGAAGCAAGACGTGTTTCTGAGCTCTCCTCTAGCTCCAGGGTTGCCTCACCGGCGTTAGCTTTTTCTTTTGTTCGCCACTAGGGCGTTTTTCAATAAAGTTAGGTTAGCTAAACCTCATTTTCCTCCCTGGCCTTAGTAGATATAGTAAGTGACTATATCTAATTACTAACATTGCCTTTGCTCACTCACCTCTAGAGTGTACCCCCCACCGATCGCTCTGGGGTGTGAGTCACACACAGGCGCGTCCTCCCGAGAGTGGTTTGAGAGAGTAATCTCAGCCTAGGTGGGTCTTCCCCAGGTACTTTGCCCCTTGGTCGTTTTTCTTTCTCTTCTCACTTCCCCTTCATGGGGGAAGTGGTAACTATGACGGACGCTCCTACTGCCTCCCCCCCCCTTCAGGGGGGGAGGTAGTCCTGATGACATTCCTCCCGTGACTGACCGGCCCCAGACTGACGGACGCCAGACTCGTTCCCCGCTTGACATACCTGTAAATAACGCGACCTTCGTAACGCTTCATGCACTAGGTTCCACTCCCCTGTCCAGTCTCAATCCCCTCATTGTCAAGAAGGTGATTGACCACTCTGCTCAGGTTAAAGACTTTCTAAAGCTGCGTAAGTTTCACTGTCATGATATCGAAGCCAAGATCCCAACATCCATGAATTCCTGCAAGGGTGTTATCACTTGTAGGGATCTCATGGTGATAAGTGAGGAAGAGATCATACAGGATCTTGCTCAGCAGGATGTAATTGATGCCAGATTCATCACTCGTTTTCAGGAAGGTGTAAGGACGAAGACAGCCACTGTTGTCCTCACTTTTGGCAAAGTTTCTCTACCTACAAATGTCAAAGTAGGATATGAAATTGTAAATGTCAGACCGTACATCCCCAATCCCCTTCGTTGTTCAAAATGTCAGCTCTATGGACATCATGAAAAGGCTTGTTGGGCTTCCAACATCGTGTGTAGCAAGTGTCTAGCTGTAGGTCACTCTGCTGACAACTGTACATCCGAGAATGAGTGCTGCTTTCACGCAAGGATGCTCACTCCACTTCCTCGAGGGTTTGTCCCAAGTGGAAGGAGGAGGAAGAGGTCTCCACTGTGAAATCGACTGAGGGCATTTCCTTCTACGATGCTAGGAAGAAGGTGAAGGAGTTGCATGCAACTCCCAAGCCTAATATCTCCTATGCATCGGCGGTTGTGTCCCGTCCCGTGATGTGCACCGTTGAGACACAGACTGACCTAACATTCGCTCCTCATGCCCCACGCCCTACCTCTCAGTCTAAGCCTCCTGTACGTTCCAACTCTCTTACAGACATCCCTGTTGCTACTTCATACTCTCAGGCTGCCGCTGCTCCTTCGCAGTCAGTGCGGCCAAAACAGAAGCCTGACAAGTCTGACAAAAATAATTTGACCACCCTCATTAAGCAGTCATGTCCTCATGTCCTTCCCGCTCCTGGTCCAGCGAAGGAGAGAAAGAATAGCTCTTCCTCGGTGGAGTATGGGAGCCTTATCATTAATGAAAATATGGATGTCTCCATGAACAAAAACCGGGAAAGGTCCCCCGGTAGCCACTCGCCTGGACGCGAAGGGCATAAAAAAACCAAGCATACTGGCCACCCTCGTAAAGCTTAAACCGCCGCATTCACCCTATTACAGTGGAATTGTAGAGGTGTCAGGAGTAAGTTACACAATATAGCAATCTTGCTGTCAATACACAGGCCAGACGTTGTTTGTTTACAGGAGACGCGCCTGGAGGATCATCCTGATCCTCCACATTTCAAACACTATCACTCGTATAGAAGATATGAAGGTCACGTTGCCATATACACACACAAATCACACCCACAAACGGAAGTGATTCTAAATTCTACTCTGGAAGCGGTCGCGTGCAGAGTAAAATTTAATAACACGTGTCTGTCTATTTGCTCTCTGTACTGGCCCCATTGATAGGGATGCTTTAAATTCACTTGTTGAACATGTACCTGGGAATAAGTTAGTGTTGGGCGACTTTAACGCCCATCACTATCAATGGGGTAGCTTGAGGATCGATGGTCGTGGGGAGCAAGTAGCCGACCTAATACTATATTCCAACCTCTGTCTTCTGATCGATGGTAGAGCAACTCGTGTAGATGATTGTACTGGTAACTTTTCGGCCATTGACTTATCTTTGGCCTCCCCTGGTATACATCAAGATCTCTCATGGGAACCTTATGACGACTCCTTGGGAAGTGATCATTTACCCATCTGTCTTTCTTATACACGCGACATCATTTCGGACCCTCCACCTCCAAAATTTAACTATAAGAAAGCAGATTGGGGATCCTTCTCAAGGATCACCAATTTAGATATATCTGGGGAGACTGAAGATGTTAAGGTCGAAAATATAACTACTTCCATATTACACGCAGCTGAGGCTGCTATGTATTATAATTACAAATCATAATAGATAGATAGATAAATAGATAGATAGACAGCCCTCTGCGAGCCTGAGAAAAGGAAATGAGGTTGCAGGTTACACTGAGGAAAGCTGACGACAGCGGCCAGTAAGGAGATGATGCAGTTAGCTGTCAGCAGTCCTCTCGTGAACAAAGACCTGGTGACCACACGCACATATACACACATACTCACACACAGGCTTCTTTAAACTTTCCATCCACGAGGAATACACGTGATACGTCTCCTGTTTCACCAGAATTTAGGAAAGAGAGCTCAGAAGGGGACAAGCGATACTAGAGGCAGGTCGAAGGGGAGAAGGGCTTAGCAACTCGAGAGAGAGAGAGAGAGAGAGAGGGAGCGAGACTCTATATTCCGCTCTGTGTGAGAGACTTGTTAATATTTCCAAGACAAATAAAAATAGTCCCATACTATTCTTTACCTCTCCTGTCAACTACATGACAAATGGGAAGCTACTCCAAGATATAAAAACCGCTCGTCCATAAATCTAAAATATATATATAACTCAACCAGTTCATGCAAAGCATAGAGCACATTGGTGGACGCCGGATTGCCGACAAGCATTAAGAAAACGCAATAGGAGATACAGGATTTTTGATAGTCCACTGAGAAAAATTTTATTGCATACAAACAGGCACGGGCTGAGGCGGTCCTTTGTGTCCACGGTGACTTGTACAACACTATTACGTAAAGTCTGGTCCACTATAAGAATATTAAATAATAAAGGCCCATATCTCCCGATCACCACCCTTCAGGTTAATAATAACATCTATGACGAGCCCGTGGACGTTGCTAACATCCTCGTCAGGAGTTTTTCTCATGTAAGTAGCTCAGCCAATTATGACCCTCGTTTTCAACACCATAAATGCACGGCTGAGCTACAGATATTAGACTTTGCCGCAGAAGACGTAGACTCCCCGTACAACCAAGACTTTATGCTAGATGAACTGCTCCTTGCCCTTAAATCCTGTAAAGACACTAGCCCTGGACTAGACACCATCACGTACGGTATGATCCAGCATCTTAATCAGGACAACCTGATTAAGATGTTAGCATTGTACAATGAGATTTGGGCGTCTCGAACGTTCCCAAACTCATGGTACTTTGCACATGTCATACCGATACCCAAAGAGGCTGGTCGTCTTATGAATCCCACTTCATTTCGTCCTATTGTGTTGACTTCTTGTCTATGTAGGTCATGGAACGTATGGTAAACAATAGGCTTCTTTTTGTTTTAGAGTCGAAGAATTTGTTAAATGATCAACAATGTGGCTTCCGTAAATACAGAAGATCATTAGATCATTTAATGAATTTCGAGAATTGTATTGCAGAGGCATTTGCTAATAAAGAATTTATGATAGGGGTGTTAATGGAGATCCATAAAGCCTATGACATGACATGCCGACTCGGTATACTAATGAAGCTCTATGCTTATGGTTTAACCCGCCCCGTCCCGGCCACTTTTCGACCACTGGTACCCCCCAATCCCGGGCAATTTTCGACCTTTTTTTTTTTTGCTAAAACTTTCGCTTTTGGTGAGAAACATCGAAAATTCATAGAGAAATCGCTCACCTGAGGTTTAAAATACTCATTACAGGTAGGAGAGCCTCCTTACCTTACTGGGTTTTCTATCAGGCTGGCACCAAAGAAAACGAGTTCTATGGGAGGATAACTATTTCACACCACTCATAAACGGTATTTATTTATTTACTGTTACGAATTTATATGTAGTACAAGAGTATATTGGTTTTCAAGCAGTAATATAGGCATTATAAGCATTGGTTCACTCACTAATACCTGACCTTTTTTTGCCACATTACCTGATCATCATTTCTAACTGTTTCTTCCTCTAATGCTATGTAAAGTTTGTCCTCCACATTGTCATTGATTGGGGAATCACTCTGGCCCTGAATTTCGTACCGTGGCATGACATGGCTATACTGGCCAGGTCACTGATAACAGGTGAATTGCTGAGAAAAGGGCATGCAGGGGGGGGAGGAGGTCATGCTGGGTAAGGCATTGTCTCTGCCTGGCATCTTGTTGAGGAAGGTGTCCCGTGTATACGTACCAAAAATGACTCGCGAAAATTGAAAATTGTGGAAATTATGAACCTTGCAATTGCAGGACGTTGAAGTACGTCCTCGGGATTAGCTGTGACAAAACGTGAGGACGTGGAAGTACGTCCTCGGGACGGCGCGGGTTAAGAGGAAATTTGCCTATTTTTATTTCAAATTTATTAAGGGACAGGACTTTCTCTGTCAAATTGCCCCGTAACGTAACATGGGATATATTAATCCAGGAAAACGGGGTACCACAGGGAATTGTGCTTAGTCCTACTTTATTTAGTATTATGATCAATGATATTCTGTCATCAGCTCCCATCCCGAGGAATCTTAAATACTCGCTCTATGCTAACGATTGTGCAATATGGCACTCTTACCGCAATGCACAATTTTCGGCTGGGCGGATTCAAGCAGCCCTTGACTCCGTCCACCTATGGGCCTTACAGTGGGGATTTAAGTTTTCCGTCCGTAAGTGTGCCGCTGTAGTCTTCACTAATCGTAACGTACCTAATTTGTGCTTAACTTTGGATAATCAGGCGGGACCTTTTCAAAATTCTATATAATTTTTAGGAATACATTTTGATTGTAGAATGAATTTTAAACTTCACGTTAATACTTTGCTTGCTCATTGTGATAAATCGTATGTCCTCAAGTACCTAGCGGATACTACCTGGGGTGCCAACAGAATATCTTTATTAATGGTGCATAAGTCCCATATTCGATCAAAGCTAGACTATGGCGCACAGGTGTATGGCTCGGCATCCGATGCCACGCTGAAAGGATTGGATGTGCTACAGAATAAATGTTTGCGAATGTGTCTTGGAGCCGTCCGGTGTACCCGTGTGGCTCGTATGGAAGTGGAGGCGAATGTACCTCCCCTCCGTATTTGCTGTGACCACCTGGCTTGGTCGTATGGACTTCGGACATATAGGAAAAGTAATATCGGCAATGTGACCTGTACCCCCCTGCGTCAGTACCACCATCTAATGCAGGGTTTGCGTCGGCCACTTGCCGTTCGCCTCCACTTACTGACTCAGGAGCTTGGTGTGGACCCCAGTGAATGTGACAAGTTGGTGCTTAAAAATATAGCATCTTGGGAGCCACCTGGCTTTACTGTTGATGTTACATGGCTCCCAGCACCAAAGGCCAAGGTGCCGGAGGCGGAGGTCCACCACTTGTTTCGTAACATCATCGTTCGTCACTTGGGGTCCCATCAATTGTACACCGACGGCTCCAAGTCGAGTGAATGTGTGGGTGCAAGTGTGTGGTTGACTGAATATGCACTTAGGTATTGGTTGGCGACTCATACATCTGTGTTTACCTCCGAACTTTTTGCTATTGACAAAGCCATAGACTATGCTCTCAATTCTAGGCGTGACTCATTTGTCATATTTTCTGATTCAAAATCAGCCCTTCAGACAATTGCATCTTGTACTACGGACTCTCACGAGATCCAGGACCGCATCATTAATAAGTTGCATTCATGCAACAAGTCATTCACGCTGATCTGGGTGCCTGGTCATTGTCGTATCTACGGCAATGAGCAGGCTGACTTACTTGCAAAGTCGGCTGTAGAGCTCGAGGAGACTTGGGACGTTCCTCGTGATCTACGGACGAGTCTCTCTCTCAGAAAGAAATCAATAAATCTTCTGTGGCAAGGTCAGTGGACCAGACTAAATATTCCAACTTGTAAGCCGTACCTGGGCGACTGGGACACCGCCAACCGCCCCAGTCGCCTTGAAGAAAAAGTATTGGCACAGCTACGGCTCAATTCCACCATTTTAACTCACATGAAACTATATATGGAAAGACGCTTCCAACCGCACTGTGACATCTGTAATGCGGTATCTATCAGTCATATCATCCTGCGATATCGGTGATATATTCGTGAACGTGCTTCACTTATAAATTACTGCGGTGCAGCAGATGTCCCCTTCACCCTTTCCACCATCCTGGGTGATGGGGACATTGTTATGACTGATAAATTGGTGGCTTTCCTGAGAGAGACCAGACTGATCAGAGTGATGTGACTTTTTTACTGTATGGTTATAGTTTTTATCACCTATAAATATGTATATATAGTACTGTTTATTAGGGTTGACTGTTGACCTATTTGAAATAGTTCCTCCACCCACTGATCTTTTTCTAATATTGATGTCCCCTACATTAACCCGTCACGTCCCGAGGTTTTCCGCACCTATGACATCCCCCAGTCCCGAGTCTTTTTGGAAATTTTTTTTTTTTTGCTAAAACTTCCGCTTAGGTCGAGAAACGAAGGAAAATCACAAAGAAAGTGGTTCCCGCGGTCTAGAAGGGGTCCGTACAGGTGCGGTTCCCACAGGTAGGTGTGGTGTTCTGTAATGGGCAGGATATGCGCTTACTTT
This sequence comes from Coenobita brevimanus, assembly GCF_032717465.1. Taxonomy (NCBI): domain Eukaryota; kingdom Metazoa; phylum Arthropoda; class Malacostraca; order Decapoda; family Coenobitidae; genus Coenobita; species Coenobita brevimanus. Next base: position 8,864,097 of record NC_137001.1, read on the forward strand.
TTCTATGGTAAGGAATAATGGGAGAAACAACACACAACACCTCTATATTTTTGTTGAATTTGAACTAATAAACAATAACAGTAAAAATATAAAGGATTTCAGACACATATATATGAAAAATAAGCATTGTATCACCACGCGAGCATAGCGAGTTTGGTCCGAGTCGTAACATGCTATATGCTAAGTGTCTGGTATGAGTCAACCTATCATTTTTTCTACTTGTATACTTCTGTTTCAATGACATTTTACCAATTACAACTGTTTATAAGTGTTTTCAGATGTTTTCATTCATTTTGATGACATGCAGCATAAGTTTAGCGCACATCAGCTTAGTAAGCGCACTTGCTATGACTCGTATTTCAACATACCAAATTGTTTTATCACTTTCCAATTATTTTTTCCCTTTACATAGAACCTTTCCTCCACCACTGTAAAGGTTTTCAATTATTTTCATTCATTACGAGGGCATTTAGCGATATGCTAGCGCATATTCACGTAGCAACCACTATCTCAAACACTCGTGTTTCATCATCTACTTTATTTATTCACTCCAATTATAATTTCCCACTTACATTACACACGTTTACACCCCTATAATGCACTGTACATACTTACTGCCATTATTTATTCAAGTGAGCGTGAGAATATCGCCTGAAAATACCCTCGCAAGGAATGTTTCGTCATACATAATACTCACACACTTATATACTAATTCTTCACATATATTACACACTTTACCACTTGCTCACTTTTATTTTCACTAATACGTGCCTTATTCATTCAACTGAGCGTCAGGAAATAGCATCTCTATACACACGCTATGAATATTTGACTTAGAATATATATCAGCACTTACAATAATTTGAACTTATATTATACCCGTTAGAATTTCCAATAATAATAATTATATAATTACGGGCCGTATTTATTGCACTGAGCGACAGAATATCGCATCATAAAACTCTCGCTATGTAAGTTTCAACTTAGGGCAGATTTATATACTTACATACAATGTTTGCACTTATGTTCTACCCGTATGCACTTTATACTAATATTTGGAGATCAACATGACTGATAATTTCACTGAGCGTCTGTCTGTCGTATTTACCTCATAATTTCAGCGTCCTTTCGCATTCACACCATACTAAAATTGCATCAACGTGTGATATTCACTAAAACATGGGTGAATACAGAGACCCACGTCACACTGGACGCACTCATAGCGGGTGTCCTTCCTCTGTGTCGTGAGTCTCACCTGGGAATTACTGCACACGTGACACCTGCGTTGGGGCCTAGGTCTGTTTGGCTGGGGAGGGATAGGAGTGGGGAAATGGCGGCCGGATATTCTCAGGGGAGTTTGTGCAATAGGGGCAGTGCGGGTGCGATGTTGGGGCCTTTCAACAGCATACTTTGCAAAGATTTCTCTTGTGAGCTCCCTCACAAACGCTTCAAATGTTTCCTGAACTCCTGTTGTCATGGCGTGAAGGTGGTGGCAATTCAGAGCAGTGATATCTAGCAAGTGAAGGAACAGTTTCTTATACCACTTCATCGTGGTCCTGGCACACTCTACCGTCGATATCATGGAGTCTGACTGGTCCACGAGGCGCATGTTTATATTGTAATCCATGACACACTCAGGTTTCCAAACACGACGCCTGCTCTCGCTACGGTAACCTACGGAATCAGTACGGTGCATCAAGGGGCAGTGAACCGTGGACAAGAGGCTTACTTCTCTGTTGTGGTTTCACATTGTTGCAAGGATGTTGTTGGCTTTGAAGAAGACAACCTCATTCCTTGCAAGTTTCCGCCCTACCTTGGCCATGTGACGCCGGTTCACCTTTACGGTTCTACAGACTCCCGTTTCATGCGTGTGAAGATAATGAGCGAGAAGAGGGCTAGTGTACCAATTGTCGAGGTAGAGAACGTGACCACGATGAAGGTAGTCTTCCATCATCGTCTTTACCACTGCTCCCGACAGTCCAATACTTCGATCTTCTATTATGTCTGTCTGTGCACCGGTGTACAAGACTATGTCTTGCACGTATCCAGTCCTACAGTCGCACATAACAAAGATCTTGAACCGAAAACGGTGCCTTTTGCTGGGTATATACTGTCTGAATGAAATATTGCCTCTCCACAACACGAGACTCTCGTCTATGACGAGGTCTCTATAGGAATAGAATGAGGAACGAAAGGTTTGCCTGAGGTGATCAAAGACCAACCTAATTTGCCTCATTTTATCAGTGTTGTTTGCATTTGCAGGGTCATGAGCATCATAGAAATGGAGGCGACTTAGAATTTGTTGAAACCGATTACGGCTCATCACTTGACCAAATTTTGGGGTAAACATAACAGGGTCCCTAGTCCAGTAAGCAGGAATTCTATTCTTTCTTATAATACCCATCAAAAGGACCAGGGCAAAAAATAAGAACATTTCTGGAAGGGAGACAGGGTAATCATAGATGATAGAATGCCTACTCCTTGTTCCCAATCTTTCACTCTCTAGGCGCTGGGCGCTTGCAAACAGGTTGGTTTGGCATACAATCTGATCAACAAATGCCTCACTGAAAAACAGGTGGAAAAAATCCAACCTGGTGGAATTACGGTGAATTCCTGGAGCAATGCAGCCAGATCGCCCCTGCTCAGTGAAGGGGTGAATGAGGGGAGAAAAATCACTCCCATCCTCCCAATCCCACGACACAAATCCCTCGTCGCCATCATCCCCATCACCGCCTTCGTCTGGGTGGGGAGGAGATCCTGGTTGGGGAGGTGGGGGAGAAGGAGTGCGGAGGGCTTCCCCACTGTCACTCCTCTTCCCTCTGCCTTTACCCTTTCCCTTTCCCTTACCCTTACGGCCTTGAGGAACATTAGGGGGCTGTGGGGATGAAATAGGAGAATATTGGGGAGCAGAAGACGTGCTGGGGAGTTGGGGAGTGGTTCCTCCCCACCTTCCCCCTCCATGACAACACCGCCTGCTTTATCACGCACCCTAGTTCGACCACGTGTTAGGGGATATTGGGGAGCATAAGACGTGCTTTGGAGTGGTTCCTCCCCACCTTCCCCCTCCTTCATAACCCCACGTGATAAGGAACGCACCCACACGGGCCTACGTGATCCACTACGCCACCTCACACTACGTAGGGAGAGCAATGACTCACTCACATCACTCTCACTTTCCCTAATCCTCCCTGGACTTTCCCTTTCACTCCCCACTCCCTCCACTTGACTTCCTAACTCCCCAAACAAAATGTTAGGTCCATACCTGCTCATACGACGTGGTGTGCGCTCTGGGCCACGATGTGTTATTACCTTATGTCCATACCACGTGGCAGCACGTCCCACTGCTCCGTCATCGTCCTCATCCTCGTCCTCATCCTCGAATTCTGGTTCCAAATCACGCTGGGGATAGGGATAGGATATTGCACGTGCCTTCTTTGCCTGCTGCCCCTCTCTAGCAGCACGGTAAGTCACGTACTGCCGCTTCCTGGGAGACGGAACTTCCTCGTCACTGCTGGTGGTTTCTTCCTCCTCTGGCTGCACATAATCCTTGTCCATATCCTCATCGTCCAGTGAGGAATCACTGTCACCGGTAAAGGTGTCCAGGGCGACTTGAATTTCGCTGTCTGAGAGACTTCTCTTAGCCATGTCTGAGCAGGACCATGGCTACCAGGTGAGTGGACGAGTGGTGGGCTAGCGCGGGTCACGCGGGGTCGCCGAGTGTCCCAGCCTGGTGGCAGGTAGGGGAAGGTCATGCGAGGGTACATACCGCAAATCAAGTGCGAATTTTGAAAATTTTTGAAATTATGCACATTGCAATTGCACGACGTACCGGTACATCGCCGGGACTGGCATATGCAAATCGTTGCAACGTACCCATACGTCGACGGAACGGGGCAGGTTAAACCCTGTTCCTCGACTAACAGTCACCAGCTGATGAGTGCAAGTGAGCAATATAGGAAGGTATTGGGCACTTGCAGTCGATGGTGGTCTGCTGGGCGAGGTTCTTCACTTTTTGTACAAATTATGTAAATACATTATACCATCTTGTTGAAGTTATTCTAATTAGGGCCGACAGCTGACGTATATGGAAATGTTCCTGACTCATCTGGTTCCCTTTCATATATTGATGTCCCCTATATTAGGTTGTGCCTCGACTGACAGTCACCAGGTGATGAGTGCAGGTATGTAATGTAGAAAGGCATTTCATATCTGCAGTTAATGGTGTTCTCTTGGTCGAGGCTTTTTTACCATTAGTGTAGGTCTAGTTATTTGTCTCTTAGGATTTAGTATAGGTTAGCGATTTGTCTGTCAGGTGATTAGTTTTAGGGTCTTTAGATTAGGCATTTTAGTTTATAAGTAATATAAGATTAAAAAAAAATAAAAAAAAATAAAAAATAAAATAAAACTACAAGAAAATAATAAAATAAAAATTAGTATATATATATATATATATATATATATATATATATATATATATATATATATATATATATATGTACATGTGCATGAAAGTGTGTATGTTCATATGCATGGATGTGTGTATGTATGTATATATATATATATGTTCGTATATATGTGTATAGAAGTATCAATGTATATACATATATATATTTTTGCCTTAATGACCAGGGGCTCTGGCCCCAATGGTCGATAGGCAAAAAAAAAAAAAAGCTGACATATTTTTCTAGGCTTGCACCACCATGTACATTCTGGACTGTTCCAGAATAAAGAAGAAATATTCCGCCTACTTTTATTGCCATGTCCACCTCACCTAGAACACAACATGGCACAGTGAGTAGGATCCTCGGGTGTGACATTCTTCAGTAGGATCCTCGAGTATGACATTCCTGAGTAGGGTCCTTGGGTGTGACTTTCCTGAGTAGGGTCCTCGGGTATGACATTCCCAAGGTGGCTTGGCTGTAGCAAGAAGTGTGGTGAACGTGAGCAGATCAGCCATGGAGAAACAGATGGAGCAACTATCTGCACTGCTGGTGAAACACATGGACTTGCTGGAGAGACTAGCAGACCCTCAACGAGTGCAGAGTGACAGTGGTGGCGATGCACACACTCGACGGGCAATCACATCGTCCCTACACCACATTACCCCTATCCCGCATCTTTCTTCATCTGCGTCACTTAAGGAATTCGATGCCTGGCGTCATAAGTTTGAAGGGTATGTACGGATTGCGAAAATAAATACCTTACCACCCTCTGAGCAGAGATCAGCATTAGTGGCTGTGTTGGACATCAACTGGACCAGACCTCTTCGGTATGGACTTCGAGTGGCAGACCAGGCGGATCTCGATACTACTCTTAAAGCCATGGAGGATTATTTGAGGCATCGATGCAATGTCATTATGGATCGACGAGAGTTTTACTTACGAGTGCAAGAGCCAGGTGAGAGCTTCTATGATTTTCTTTTTGCTATCAAAGAAATTGCTGCATTTTGTGACTTCTGTAATTCCTGCATGGAGAACAGATTGAGAGACCGAATTGTTCTTGTGACAAGAGATGAAGAAGCATTAAAATGCATACTAGAGGAGAAGGGTTTGACTTTGGAAAAAGCAATGGACATTTGCCGAGCATCAGAGAATGCAGTTAAAAACAGTGCAGTGATTCGTGGTGAGGGTAGTCAAGTACTGGCAAAAGTGTACAGACCTAAGGTGGCAAAGGCAGCTTGTACTAATAAATCTTTCACATCTGATAAGTGTTACAGATGTGGCAAAGAAAGGCATGAGGAGACGCAAAGCTGCAAGGCACTATAGAGGACTTGTAATCGATGTGGCAAGACAGGTCACTTTGCTGTTGTATGCAGGTCCAGTGCTGCTGTATCGCCTGCCCAAACTACCCAATCACGACCACGTTCTAGGTCAAGAGCTAAGAACCGGAGTCAAACTGTGCACAGCATCATCGCAGACGTGTATATGAGTAGTGTAACAACTCGACCTTCTCCAGAGGTGAGCATTGCTACTACACAACCTGGGGGTGAGAGAAGTGTACTTTGGACACCGGATTCAGGAGCTAAGCTACAGTGATGGGTCTTGATGTGGCGAATTCGTTATGTGTTAGTCACTCTTCCCTTCAGCTGATAAAGAGTAACACTCTTAAAGCAGCAGGCAATGTTCCATTGACTTGCCTGGGTATTTTCACATCGAGGATGGATTTGGGGGATAAGCATACGGTTGCTCAAGCAGTGGTTGTTAAAGAGATTAAGGGAGCATTGTTAAGTTGGTTTGATTCAGTGGCATTGGGAATATTACCTGATGATTTTCCTGCACAGATTCGCTCTGTGGAAAGTGTTGGATCATCACAGGCCCCTGAGGATCCACCTTCATCTCCACCGCCAGTACTTCTCAGATGGCCGCATCCTTATGAACCTACAGCAGCCCAATGGGAGAAGCATCAACAGCCATCATAGCAGCGTATCCACGTGTTTTCGGCGTATCAACAACTTTAAGGGAGATGCAGGGTGGACCAATGCGCATTCAACTCCAGGAAGGAGCCCAGCTCTTTGCAGTGACTGCCGCAGGCACGATCCCATACTGTTGGAGAGAGGAAATAAAACCTCAGTTAAACGACTTAGTAGCAAAGGACATAATATCCAGTGTGGACTACCCAACTACGTGGTGTCATCCCATTGTACCTGTACCAAAGAAGCCAACGGGCGTGAGATTATGCGTGGATCTTACGAGGCTCAACAAGCATGTTTTCAGACCGACGTATCCTGTGCCATCGCCGCATGATATGGTATCCTCAATGAGTACAGGTGCTGAATGGTTCACAGTGCTGGATGCAAAGATGGGTTATCACCAGATCAAGATCGCAGAGGAGGACCAAGACCTTACCTGTTTCATCACACCATGGGGACGCTACAAGTTCAAGCGAGCTGCTATGAGTTTAGTTTCCTCAGGTGATGAATATATATAACCAACGAGGAGACTTGGCACTTGGTCATATTCCACAGACTATAAAGATCGTTGATGACGTGCTTGCCTATGACTGAACATATCAAGAGCATTTGACCCATGTTATCAAGATTGTACAGAAGTGTGATGACAGTGGGATCACTTTGAGTGCAGACAAGTTTAAGTTTGCTAGGGAAAGTTTAGAGTATTGTGGGTATGCTATATCTCGCGATGGGTACACAGCTGATAACATAAAGGTAAAGGCCATATCTGATTTCCCATGTCCACAAAACATAACAGGTCTAAGGTCATTCATGGGTCTTGTTAATCAGTTAGGACGTTTTTCCTCAGAAGTTGCAACTGCAGCATTGCCCCTGTGAGATCTACTGCGTCCTGGGAATGAATGGTGTTGGACAGCTCAGCATGACGATGCGTTTGCCAGAGCGAAGAAATCCTAGGTGGGACCACCCGTTCTTGCACATTTTCACCCAGCTCTACCCACCATGCTACAAACAGATGCTTCACGACTAAATGGGTTTGGATTTGTATTGCTAGTGTCATGACAAGGTATGGAAATTAGTTCAGTGTGGTTCAAGATTCCTATCAGATACAGAGTCAAGGTATGCCATGATAGAATTAGAAATGGCTACAGTAGTGTGGGCGATGAGGAAATGCAGGGTTCCTCATTGGTCTCCCACACTTTGATTTGATTGTTGATCATAAACCATTGATACCAGTGTTCAATAACAAGTTGCTAAGCGAGATTGAGAATCCAAGACTACAGTGCATGAGGGAGAAGTTGACATCATTTTCTTTCACAACATATTGGCAAAAGGGATCATCTCACTGTATACCTGATGCTCTATCACGTTCTCCAGTTGTGGATCCTGGTGAGGATGATGATACTGCAGATCCATCTACTGAGGACCCACTACATGAATCTGTTGTTGCAGCACTGACCGCAGTAAGTGACGACATAAGAGTATCGCCTCTACAGGATCATACAATATCTAAGGTACGTGCTGCTGGGGATGCAGATCAAGAATACATCGCTCTACGTCATAGGATTTTGTCAGGATTTCCTTACTGTATCAAAGATTTGAAGCCATAGTTAAAACCTTACTGGGGTGTACAGAGTATGCTAGCAGTGGATAATGATTCGATTGTATATGGCCCCAGGTTGGTCATACCCAAAGGACTACGCAGAGAAGTGTTGGAGCGACTGCATGACGGACATCAGGATATCGACAGAACCAAACGACGTGCCCGGCAGGCTGTCTACTGGCCTGGGATGGATGGAGACATAGAGGGCATTGTTTCAGCGTGTTCAAGATGCCGCAAACTCCTTGCAAGTCTTCAGAAAGAACCTTTGTGGCAGGATAATGAGCCACCAACCCATGTTTTTGAGTCAGTCTCTGCTGATTACTTTCACTTTGCAGGGCGTACATTCCTTGTATACGTGGATCGTCTTTCTGGATGACCATGTGTTTTTTCATGCCCCAGAACAGCTTCTGCCTCACATCTGATAACTTCCCTTCGTTCTGTGTTTGCAGACTATGGAGTCCCTGTGATTCTACGAACTGATGGTGGACCACAGTTTACATCCTCTACAGGTAGACGCTTCCTGTCCAAAAGATGTGTTGAGCACCGGATAACTTCGCCGTACAATGCTAAGGCTAATGGACATGCAGAAGCCACCGTTAAGACTGTGAAGAAACTGATAGAAACCACCACAGTAAATGGCCAGTTGGATAATGATGAATTTGCTAAGGGGTTGCTTGAGCTGAGGAACACTCCGTGAGCTGAGGGAAGATCACCAGCACAGGTATTGTTTGGACATCCCATTCGGTCACTAATTCCTGTGCACTATCGTACATTTGCAGCAGAATGGCAGCTTGCAGCGGAGGTGTGTGACGCTAAGGCAGAAAGACTTCATCATCAGGCCAAGGAACATCATGATGCAGCAGCCCGGCCTTTATCTAAACTACATCTTGGTGCATATGTCGACATCCAAGATCATTCAACAGGACGCTGGAATTGCCTGGGTGTCATTGTTGGCATTGGGGCGTACCGTGACTACCTGGTCAAAACTGAGTGGGAGAATCCTGTGGAGGAACCGCAAATTCCTTCTTCCTCACCGACCCATCATGCCTGTGGATTGCGGGAAAGATGCCAGTAAGTCACCACCAGCAGACAACGCTGTGGGCACTTCTGTTCCTAACCCTGTAGAAACAGATTCCAATGCCCATCAGACTCGATCTATGTCCACATCACGTAGCAGTGCCCGCCAGAGGAGGGAACCACGACGATTATTAGAACGATGGGATTCAGTTACCTATGATAAGCCAGACGGCAGAGCTTCATTGGTCACCCCTACTGTCTTGGGGGCAGGTGTGTGATACAAGACTGAGTGAATGAGGTTTCGGTATGAGTCAGAATGAATGGTTCATTTAACTTGGTTATCTGAATATTATTTTCCATTCTGATAAGAGTGAATGAAGCAGAGTAAATGAAGCATGATTGTGAGACTTTGAGAAGTTATATATAGAGGCCTGAATGGGCTCACACACGGGAGGGACTTTTATGCATGGTTGCGGAGAGTCAAGACGTGTTTTCTGAGCTCTCCTCTAGCTATAGGGCTGCCTCACCGGCATAGATTTTGCTTTTTCCGCCACTAGGGCGTTTTTTTAAATAAAGTTAGGATTAGTTAGTATTCATTTTCCTCCCCTCCCTGTTAGAGATACAATAGGTTTTTGTATCTATTTCCTGAGTTTACCTTTGCTTATTACCCATGGAGGGTCCCCCCCACTGATCGCTCTGGGGCGTGAACGGACACGGTCGGGCCTCCCTGGAGTGGTTTGAGAGGGCAACCTCTCCTGGTTGTTAGTCCCTTGTTCGTCTTCTCACCTTCTTCCCACTTCCCCCATTAGGGGGAAGTGGTACTATGGAGGACGCCCCTACTGCCTCCCCCCCCATCAGGGGGGGAGGTAGTCCTGACCGACCCCCAACTGACCAACGGACGGTCTGTCCCCCAACTGAATGGCCCCGGACCAGAGCTTTAGATATAAGTGTACATAACGCCGAGTTTGTCTTGATTCATGCGGTTGGTTCCACTCCCCTGTCCAGCCTCAATCTCTTAATCAAGAAGGTGATTGATGGGTGTGCAGGACAGGTGGAACAAGTGAAAAAACTTGCGAGTGGAGACCTTCTCGTAAAAACCAAGAATTCAGCCAAGGTCAAGGATTTGCTTAAACTAAGGAAGTTCCATTATCACGATGTCCAAACAACGATCCCCCACGCCACGAATTCCTGCAAGGGTGTTATCACCTGCAGGGATCTTGTGCTTATGGAGGAAGAAGAAATTGTACAGGAACTTTCTCAGCAAGATGTCATAGAGGTGAGGTTCATTACCAGATTCTCAGAAGGCATAAGGACGAAGATCGCAACAGTTGTTCTCACTTTTGGCAAAGTATCTCTTCCAGCCAATGTGAAGGTTGGATACGAAATTGTATACATCCCGAACTCCCTTCGTTGTTCAAAATGTCAGCTTTATGGACACCACGAAAAGGCTTGTCGGGCTTCCAACATTGTGTGTGGCAAGTGCGCGGCTGTAGGTCACTCTGCTGACAACTGTACATCCGAGACTGAGTGCTGCTTTCACTGCAAGGATGCTCACTCCACTTCCTCGAGGGCTTGTCCCAAGTGGAAGGAGGAGAAGGAGGTCTGCACAGTAAAAGCGACACAGGGCATTTCCTTCTCCGATGCTAGGAAGAAGGTGAAGGAGTTGCATGCAACTCCCAAGCCTAATATCTCCTATGCATCGGCGGTTGTGTCCCGACCCGAGATGTGCACCCTTGAGACACAGACTGACCTAACATTTGCTCCACATGCCCCACGCCCTACCTCTCAGTCTAAGCCTCCTGTACGCTCCAACTCTCTGACGGACATCCCTGTTGCTACTTCCTACTCCCAGGCTGCCGCTGCTCCTTCGCAGTCAGTGCAACCAAAGTCGAAGCCAGACAAGTCTGACAAGATTAATTTGACCACCCTCACTAAACAGTCATGTCCTCATGTCCTTCCCGCACCTGGTCCAGCGAGGGAGAGAAAGAATAGCTCTTCCTCGGTGGAGTATGGGAGCCTTGTAATTGATGAGAATATGGAGGTTTCCATGAGTAAAAACCGGGAAAGGTCCCCCAGTAGCCACTCGCCTGGTCGCGGGGGGCATAAAAAAACTAAGCACACTGGCCACCCTTGAAAATCTTAAACCGCCGCATTCACTATACTACAGTGGAATTGTAGAGGTATTGGGAATAAGTTACACAATATAGCAATCTTGCTCTCTATACACAGGCCAGACATTGTTTGTTTACAGGAGATGTGCCTGGAGGATCACCCTGATCCTCCACAGTTAAAACACTACCACTCGTATAGAAGATATGAAGGTCACGGAGTCGCCATATACACACACAAATCACACCCACAAAGGGAAGTGATTCTAAATTCTACTCTGGAAGCGGTCGCATGCAGAGTAAAATTTAATAACATGTATCTGTCTATTTCCTCTCTGTACTGTCCTCCACATGGCCCCATTGATAGTGATGCTTTAAATTCACTAGTTGAACATCTCCCTGGGAATAAGTTAGTGTTGGGCGATTTTAACGCTCATCACTATCAATGGGGTAGCTTGAGGATTGATGGTCGTGGGGAGCAAGTAGCCAACCTAATACTACAGTCCAACCTCTGTCTTCTGAACGATGGTAGAGCGACTCGTGTAGATTATCGTACTGGTAACTTTTCGGCCATTGACTTATCTTTGGCCTCCCCTGGTATACATCAAGATTTTTTATGGAATCCTTATGACGACTCCTTGGGAAGTGATCATTTACCCGTCTGTCTTTCTTATATATGCGACATCGTTTCGGACCCTCCACCTCCAAAATTTAACTATAAGAAGGCAGATTGGGGATCCTTCTCAAGGATTGCCAATTTAGATATATCTGGGGAGACCATACATGTTAAGGTCGAAAATATAACCCAATCCATATTACACGTAGCTGAGGCTGCTATTCCCAAGACTTCTACACTTCATGCGAAGCATAGAGCACATTGGTGGATGCCGGATTGCCGACAAGCATTAAGAAAACGCAATAGGAGATACAGGATTTTTGATGGTCAGCCCACTGAGAAAAATTTTATTGCATACAAACAGGCACAGGCTGAGGCAAGGAGACTAATAAGAAGGGCCAAACGTGACTCCTGGCGGTCCTTTGTGTCCACTGTGACTCGTACAACACCATTAAGTAAAATCTGGTCCACCATAAGAATATTAAATAATAAAGGCCCATACTTCCCAATTACTACCCTGAAGGTCGATAATACCATCTATGACGAGCCCGTGGACGTTGCTAACATCCTCGCCAGGAGTTTTTCTCATGTAAGTAGCTCAGCCAATTATGATCCGCGTTTCCAACATCATAAACGCACGGCTGAGCTACGGATCATTGACTTTGCCACAGAAGATGTAGACTCCCCGTACAACCAAAAGTTTACGCTAGATGAACTGCTCCTTGCCCTTAAATCCTGTAAAGACACCAGTCCTGGACCAGACACCATCATGTACGGTATGATCCAGCATTGTACAATGAGATTTGGGCATCTCGAACGTTCCCAAACTCATGGCACTTTGCGCACATCATACCGATACCCAAAGAGGCTGGTCGTCTTATGAATCCCACTTCATTTCGTCCTATTGTGTTGACTTCTTGTCTATGTAAGGTCATGGAATGTATGGTAAACAATAGGCTTCTTTTTGTTTTAGAGTCGAAGAATTTGTTAAATGATCAACAATGTGGCTTCCGTAAATACAGAAGTTCACTAGATCATTTAATCAATTTCGAGCATTGTATTGCAGAGGCATTTGCCAATAAAGAATTCATGATAGGGGTGTTCTTGGACATCCATAAAGCCTATGACATGACATGGCGACACGGTATACTAATGAAGCTCTATGCTTATGGTTTAAGAGGAAATTTGCCTATTTTTATTTAAAATTTCTGAAGGGACAGGACTTTCTCTGTCAAATTGCCCTGTAATGTAACATCGGATATATTTATCCAGGAAACCAGGGTGCCACAGGGAAGTGTGCTTAGTCCTATGTTACTTAGTATTATAATCAATTATATTCTGTCAGCTCCCATCCCCAGGAATCTTATATACTCGCTCTACGCTGACGATTGTGCAATATGGCACTCTTCCCGTAATGCACAATTCTCGGCTGGGCGGATTCAAGCAGCCCTTGACTTCGTCCACCAATGGGCCTTGCAGTGGGGATTTAAGTTTTCCGTCCGTAAGTGGCCGCTGTAGTCTTCACTAATCGTAAAGTACCTAATTTGTGCTTAACTTTGGATAATCAGGCGGTACCTTTTCAAAATTCTGTAAATTTTTAGGAATACATTTTGATAGTAGAATGAATTTTAAACTTCACGTTAATACTTTACTTGCTCGTCGTAATAAACCGTTAAATGTCCTCATGTACCTAGCGGATACTACCTGTGGTGCCGACAGAAAATCTTTATTAATGGTGTATAAGTCCATTACTAGATCGAAGCTAGACTATGGCGCACAGGTGTATGGCTTGGCATCTGATGCCACGCTGAAAGGATTGGATGTGCTACAGAATAAATGTTTGCGTATGTGTCTTGGTGCCGTCGGGTGTACCCGTGTGGCTTGTATGGAAGTGGAGGCGAATGTGCCTCCCCTCCGTATTCGCCGTGACCACCTGGCTTGGTCCTATGGCCTTCGAACATATAGGAAAAGTTATATCGGCAATGTGGCCTGTACCCCCCCTGCGTCAATACCACCACCTTCTGCAGGGGATGCATCGGCCACTTGCCGTTCGCCTCCACTTACTGACTCAGGAGCTTGGAGTGGACCCCAGTGACTGACAAGTTGGTGTTAAAAAATATAGCGCCTTGGGAACCACCCGGCTTTACTGTTGATGTTACATGGCTCCCAGCACCAAAGGCCAAGACGCCGGAGGCAGAGGTCCACCAATTGTTTCGTAACATCATCATTCGTCACTTGGGGTCCCACCACTTGTACACCGATGGCTCCAAGTCGAGTGAATGTGTGTGTGCAAGTGTGTGGTCGACTGAATGTGCCCTCAGGTATCGGTTGCCGACTCATACATCTGTGTTTACTTCATAACTTTTTGCTATTCACAAAGCCATTGACTGTGCTCTCAATTCTAGGCATGACTCATTTGTCATATTTTCAGATTCAAAATCAGCCCTTCAGGCTACGGACTCTCACGAGATCCAGGGCCACATCGTTAATAAGTTGCATTCATGCAACAAGTCATTCACGCTGAAATGGGTGCCTGGTCATTGTCGTATCTACGGCAATGAGCACGCTGACTTATTTGCAAAGTCGGCTGTAGAGCTAGAGGAGACTTGGGACGTTCCTCGTGATCTGCGGTCGAGTCTCTCTCTCGGAAAGAAATCAATAAATTTTCTGTGGCAAGGTCATTGGACCAGACTAAATATTCCAACTTGTAAGCCGTACCTGGGCGACTGGACACCGTCAACCGCCCCAGTCGCCTAGAAGAAAAAGTGTTGGCATGGTTACGGCTCAATGCCACCATCTTAACTCACATGAAACCATATATGGAAAGACGCTTCCCACCGCACTGTGACATCTGTAATGCGGTGTTATCTATCAGTCATATCATCCTGCACTGTTGGTGATTTATTCGTGAACGTGCTTCACTTATAAATTACTGCGGCACAGCAGACGTCCCCTTCACCCTTTCCACCATCCTGGGTGATGGGGACATTGTTATGACTGATAAATTGATGGCTTTCTTGAGAGACACCGGACTGATCAGAGTGATGTGACTTTTTTACTGTGTGGTTATGGTTTTTATCAACGGTAAATATGTATATATTGTAATATTAATTAGAGTTGACAGTTGACATATTTGAAATAGTTCCTCCTCCCACTGATCTATTTCTAATATAGATGTCCCCTACATTAAGCCAAGTTCCTCGCCTGACAGTCACCAGCTGATGAGTGCAAGTGTGCAATATAGGAAGGTATTGGGCACTTGCAGTCGATGGTGGTCTGCTGGGCGAGGTTCTTCACTTTTTGTACAAATTATGTAAATACATTATACCATCTTGCTTAAGTTATTCTAATTAGGGCCGACAGCTGACGTATATGGAAATGTTCCTGACTCGTCTGGTTCCCTTTCATATATTGATGTCCCCTATATTAGGTTGTGCCTCGACTGACAGTCACCAGGTGATGAGTGCAGGTATGTAATGTAGAAAGGCATTATATATCTTCAGTCGATGGGTTCTCTTGGTCGAGGCTTTTTTACCATTAGTGTAGGTCTAGTTATTTGTCTCTTAGGATTTAGTATAAGTTAGCGATTTGTCTATTAGGTGGTTAGTTTTAGGGTATTTAGATTAGGTATTTTTGATTATAAGTAATATAAGGTTAAAAATATAAAAAAAACTAAAAAAATATAAAAATAAAACTACAAAAAATAATAAAATAAAAATTAGTATATATATATATGTACGTGTGCATGAAAGTGTGTATGTTCATATGCATGGATGTGTGTATGTATGTATGTATGTGTATTTATATATATATATGTTCGTATATATATATATATATATATATATATATATATATATATATATATATATATATATATATTATATATATATATATATATATATATATATATATATATGTATATATATATATATATATATATATATATATATATATATATATATATATATATATATATATGTTTGTGAGTGCATATGGGCCTGGTAGTGAAAGGGATGAACAAGAGAGGGAGTCTTTCTGGAATGATGTTGATGAGTGTCTGCAGAATTTTGGAGCGAATGTGAATGTGGTAATGATGGGAGATCTGAATGCTAGAGTGGGAAATGTAGCAGTTGAAGGCGTAGTTGGTATGCATGGTGTGCCTGGAAGAAATGAAAATGGGGAACGAATGATAGCGATGTGTGTTGAGCGAGAGATGGTGATTGGGAATACGCTGTTTGAGAAGAAAGATATTTATAAGTATACATGGGTGAGACAGGAGGGTGGAAGGGTTGTTGATAGAGCCTTGATGGACTATGTGGTTGTGTCTAGGAATGTAATAGGAAGATTGTTGGATGTGAGAGTTCTGAGAGGGGAGGGTGGAGGTATGTCTGACCACTACCTGGTGGAGGGAAAGTTAAGAGTAGGTAAGAGATGGGTGAGAGCTAGGAGGGTTAGGTGTGGCAGGGAGGTTTTGAAAGTGAGTGAGTTGGATAAAAGAGAGAAAAAGATAGAGTATCAGGAGAAATTGAACGATGAGTGGAACGCAGTGAAAGATCGGGAAAATGGCAGCGTGGAGGAGGAATGGCAGTTGTTTAAGAGTGCTGTGGTGGGGCATGCAGAAGAGGTATGTGGTGTGAGACGTGTGGGTGGTGGTGTAAGAAAAGGAAGTGAATTGTGGTGCGAGGAAGTAAGTATGGCTGTGGCTGAGAAGAGACGGGCATATGAAGTGTGGCTGCAGAGGAAGGATGAGATGTCATATGAAAGGTATAAGAAAAAGAGGAATAGAGCGAGAAGGGCTGTGCGTGATGCTAAAGTGGCAGTAGATGAGAGGTGGGGTAGGCGGCTGACAGAGAATTTTCAACAGAATAAGAAAATGTTTTGGAAGGAGGTGAAAAGGGTGCGAAAGGGAGAGTCTGGGAAGGAAGAACGAGTAAAAGCAGAGGATGGAAGGATGTTAATTGAGATGGATGCAGTAAGGAAGAGATGGGCAGAGTATTTTGAAAGATTGTTAAATGTAGAGGAGGAAAGGGTGGCTGAGATTGTGGCGGATGGAAGGGTGCAAGGAATAAATGTGTTGGGAGAGTTGAATGATTCTTTGATCACGAAAGAAGAAGTGGAGAAGGCAGTAAAGGATATGAAAACAGGGAAAGCTGCAGGTATGGATGGGTGTGCTGTGGAATGCCTGAAGGGTGGTGGAGTGACTATTGTTGACTGGTTAGAAAGATTGTTGAATGTGTGCTTTGAGAAAGGTATGGTGCCAATTGACTGGGCAAGTGCTTGTGTGGTCCCGTTGTATAAAGGCAAGGGTGATAAGTATGAATGTACTAGCTTTAGGGGTATAAGTCTGTTGAGTGTTGTAGGTAAAGTGTATGGTAGAGTGTTAATTACGAGAGTTAGAGAGGGTACAGAGGGAGTGATTAGTGATGAGCAGTGCGGCTTTAGGAGAGGGAGGGGATGTGTTGATCAGGTGTTTGCTGTGAGACAAGTGTGTGAAAAGTATTTAGCGAAAGGCAAGGATGTGTTTTGGGCATTTATGGATTTAGAGAAAGCGTATGATAGAATTGATAGGGAGGCTTTGTGGACTGTTTTAAGATTGTATGGACTTGATGGTAGGTTACTAAAAGGGGTGAAAAGTTTTTATGTAAATAGTAGAGCGTGTGTAAGAGTGGGAAATGCTGTGAGTGATTGGTTTCCCGTGAGAGTGGGGCTGCGACAGGGATGTGTGATGTCGCCTTGGTTGTTTAATATTTACATGGATGGTGTTGTAAGGGAGGTGAATGCAAGAGTTTTAGGTGGTCTGAGTCTGGTAAATGTTGATGGAGGAGAGTGGAATCTGAAGCAGCTGCTGTTTGCAGATGATACTGCACTGGTGACTGATTCAGAGGAGAGATTGAGACAGTTGGTAGAGGAGTTTGGAAGGGTGTGTGAAAGGAGGAAATTGAAAGTAAATGAGAATAAGAGTAAAGTGATGAAGTGTACGAGGTTGATAGATGGTAGGGGGATGAATATAGTTTTGAATGGTGAGTTGCTTGAGGAGGTAGATTGTTTTAAATATCTAGGGTCACATGTTGCTGTGGATGGAAGAATAGATGCAGAAGTGAAGTTTAGAATAAATGAAATAGGAAAGGTGCTGGGAGGAATGAAAAAAGTGTTTAAATGTCGTTCGCTTAGAATGGATGTAAAGAGAAGGCTGTATGAGGGTGTTGTGGTACCGACTGCATTATATGGGGCTGAAACATGGAATGTGGGTGTAGCAGAGAGGAAAAGTTTGAATGTAATGGAGATGAGATGTCTGAGGAGTATGTGTGGAGTGACGCATATGGATCGAATGCGAAATGATGAAGTGCGAAGGAGAACTGGAGTTGTTCGGGAGATGGCTGGTAGAGTTGAGCAGAGGGTGTTGCAATGGTTTGGGCATATGGAGAGAATGGATAATGAACGATTGGTGAAAAAGATAACTAGATCTGATGTGAGAGGTGTTAGGCTGAGAGGGAGACCAAGAATAGGATGGATGGACAGTGTGAAGAGAGCGCTGGATGCGAGAGGGATGTCTGTTGAGCAAGGGAGAGTGGCTGTGCGTGACAGAAATAAATGGAGAGAAATTGTGAATGAATAAGTGATGACGCAGCCCTGAGGGGATATTCTCCCGCATTTGGTCTGATCAGCTAGTCAGGTCAGGTGCGGGTAAGGGGATGGGTCTGTTATGATGTGGCAGGGGTAAACCAGTTCTGCTGTCGGGCCCTGCTGCGGATGTCACTGATTGCATTGCGCAGTTGACCCTTGTGCGGTGTGATGCGGTGAGGATCTGTCCGTTCTCCCCTTTGGGGCTAAGATGCGAATGAATGTGTTTGAATGGATGAGTAAATGGAGAGTGAGTCGTCCTGTCTCGGCTACCTCCTTCCCTTGGGGGAAGCAGCCTAGGTATATATATATATATATATATATATATATATATATATATATATATATATATATATATATATATTTTGTCTTAATGACCAGGGGCTCCGGCCTCAATGGTCGATAGGGAAAAAAAGAAATTATTATTGCTCAGCCACACATTTTTCTAGGCTTGCATCACCTTGTACATTCTGCACTGTTTCAGAATAAAGAAGAAATATTCCGCCTACTTTTATTGCCCATGTCCACCTCACCAAGAACACAACAGGGTGGACAGTATCTATCTAGATTTCAAGAAAGCATTTGACAGAGTACCGCACCAAAGACTTTTATGGAAATTGTACCATCAAGGAGGAGTCCAAGGCAACTTGTACTGTTGGATGAAGGATTTTCTCAGAAAAAGGAAAATGAGAACAATACTAAGGGGAAATTACTCATCAGGGAGAGAAGTGACTAGCTGAGTTCCACAGGGCTCGGTGCTGGCACCAGTTATGTTTTTAGTGTATACAAATGACACAGACAGTAACACTGGAAATGAAAACCATCTAAATATGTTTGCTGATAATGCAAAAATACAAAGCAGAATTACTAACACAGACTTTTGTAGAGAGCTACAAGAAGAATTAAATAAACTTCATGAATGGAGTAATAAATGGCAAATGGAATTTAATGTGGACAAGTGCCATGTAATTAAGTTAGGTAAAAGTGAAAAAAAAAAACAGATTGGGATTATTAGTTAGGAAGTTCCATCCTGCACATATCAGAAAGGGGGAAGGACCTAGGAGTGATTATCATTAACAGTCTATCTCCGGCTGACCACATAAATGAGAAGGTACAGAACATGTATACACTGCTTGCTATTATGAGAATAGCATTCACATACATAAATGAAGACATGCTGAGAAAGATAATAACATCATTCATCAGACCAACCCTGGAGTATGCATCAGTAGTCTGGAATCCTCAAAAAACACATAGACGACTGAAAAAGTACAAAGGGCAGCTACAAGATGGGTACCAAGCTTAAGGGATCTAAGCTGCGAAGAAGGATTAGAAAAATTGAATCTTCTAACACTACAGAAGAGAAGGATAAGAGAAAACATGATTATGCTATATAAATGCACCTCAGGGAAAGAGAATATAGGCATAAATGAATATATAACATATGGGGACGCATCAGCAAGAGGACACTGTAAAAAAACTACATAAAAAGAGAGGCGATAACAATGTCAGGAAATTAAGATTCTCAAATAGGGCAATTGATTAGTGGAATGCACTACCCAATGAAATAGTGTGTTCCAAAACTATTTATAATTTAGGAATGTGTATGAAAAAAAAATGGTTTAATAAATGGGACAGCACGAGTTGACTCATTCTTGTAAAGTCACAATTAGGTAAGAACACTCACATGAGAGAGCAGTGAGAGATGTTGGATGCATAGCGTCTCGCTTCAATCTGGGCATACCCAAGCTGTAGCTATATAAATGAGTGATGCTCTTTTTTAGGCTCAAGTAAGTGATGATTCAGCATAGCAGAGCAAGTAATAGCAAAAAAAGTGTAGTCTAAAGAAAGTCTTTTTTTTTTTTTTTTTTATGTGTCTGACTCTGGGCATAGGCTTCACAGCCTGCTATCAAGGCCCAGCAATCCTCCTACATACCATACACCTCTACATGTCACCACTTCGGCGCTAACACCCACCGTCCATATTGAATACATGCTAGGGCTGTCTCATACAGGACTGGTGTATTGGTATTAGCGGGGGTATTTTTACGACATGTCGGCGGATCTTCCGGTAGATCAGTAAAGCCTGATTGAATGAAATTCAAATCCTTAAACTGTTCCCTGCCCCAGCCGGGATTCGAACCTGGGTCCGTTAGGACTACAGGCCACCTCTCTACCGATTGAGCCACCGCCTCTCCCAGATGCCTCAATCCTGTAAGGGGTGGCCACAAACAAATCGCTTCCCTGTCGCCCTGTCCAACGCCATTTCACTGCCTTGCTACCAGTGCACACCCTCTGTCTCATATACCTCTCCACTCCATCCCTCCATCTCATTCTTGACCTCCCCGTCCCTCTCCCTCCTTACCTCACTCGCTTGCACTCTCCTCGTCAGTCTCTTGCTCTCCATGAATATTCTGTGCTAAAAATGCGTCACTACAGAATTAACCTTGCCAACACCTTAATGCCAAGTCCTGTTCACGATCAGGCTGCCCACACATTCTCTCCACATGGTCAAACCATCTCAGTGTATTTCTCTCAACGCTCTCAATCACATCCACATCCACACCACAATGCTCCTTCACTTCCTGATTTGTCAGTCTGTCTCTCCACATAACTTCACATCCTTGTCTCAGATATCTCAATTCCACTGCTCTCCCTCTTGACTTGTGTCTTTCCAGCAAGGTCCAAGCTTCACTTCCATAGGGTTCGTATTACAATACTGTCATCCAGGGACTTTTTTGTTCTTGCTCACTTCCCTGATCTGTATCAATGCTTTCAAAGAACCAGCAACCTGTCTACCCAGTTGTACCCTTCCCAGCACTTCACCCTCTAAACTTCCATCCTTACTCATCACACTACCCAGGTACTTAAACACGCTCACATTTTCCATTTCCATCTCGTCCAGCCTCACTGTACACTCGTGGTCATAAATAATCACCTATCCTCCGGTACCCCATGCCTCAGGCTGGCTCCTTTATGCGCGGCAAGTCACAGTGGAGAGTGGAGGGGCTGAGAGGGAGGTGCCAGAGAGAGAAGGGAAGCTGGAATGGGGGGGGGGAGGGATGGTGCAGGGGTTGAATGAATGAGGGGAGGGAGGGGAGGGAGAATGAATGCGGAGTGTGGTGACATTATTTGTCTACTTTCTTTCAGGGCATGATATGATGAGGCTAATATTCGGTATAAATGGTAATGTTGCATTACACCTTGTATAGCGGCGTCAGATAACAAGCTTTCGATAGGTGCTGATATCAAGGGCATCTCGTGAGAGAAATATACTGATGTGACAGATCAAACGTTATTGCAGTGCCAGATATTTGTGTTTATTCGTGTACTTCGACTTCGGATGCAGAATGGAATGTGGATGGCTTTGGCTTCCATAATGTCTGTGTAAGAAACGTCCTCTACCCTTAAATGTACTTATTATTTTGGAACTAAATATCATATGCAACCTTTGATATGGCTGTGTCCACAGTAAATATTATCATCTCGGTATGCACTCCCTCTGTACAGTCACCATCATGTCAACTATTTTATGGCATCTCTATATGAAAAGACTATTCAGAATAATTGTGAATAAAAGGTAAATAAATATGATGTCTGTGCACATGGTTGGATATAATAACGATATCTCTCATAAAATATTAGAACGAAAATGAAACAAAATCCGACACAAACTCTCAAAATATATCTAGGTCAGTGGTTACCGACACCGGTCAAGCCAAAGCAACCAGTAAAGCCTTAGTACGTAGTCCAGTGACCTCTTGCCTCAATAACCTCTTGCAGTCTTCGCGGCACCGAGGAAACAGTGTTGTTGATGGTTTGCCGTTATCATCGGAACAGCTCCCACTGTCCTTGGTGTGCTGGAGGGGGGGGGGTGTCCTCTCCTTCTCTGGCTCACAGGGCCCACACAGCCTGGATGGCTCTGCATTAATGTTTGATCTGGTCACGTCAGTATATTTCTCTTACGAGCCAGTCCATGATATCAGCACCTATTTAAAGCTTATTATCTGACGCTGCTATACAAGGTGTAATGCAGCATTATCTACCGAATGGTATCTCCTTTATATTATACCCTGAATGAAAGAAAATAGGCAAATAATGCTACCGCACTTCGCATTCATTCTCCCTCCCCTACCTACCCTCCCTCCCCTCCTTCACTCCACCGCCGCACCATCACTCGTCCCCCCCTTCCACCTTCCCTTGTCTCTCTGGCCCCTCTCTCTCAGCCCTCTTACTCCACTGTGACTTCCAGTGCGTAAAGGAGCAGCCTCAGGCACGGGGTACCGAAGGATAGGTGATTATTTATGGCCACAACTATACATTCAGTGACTTCACTTCTCTCGAAGACCATAACTTTACTCTTCCAGACGTTCATCTTTAGATTTCGTTTCTAACACTCTCGTAAACTCATTCACCAAGCCTTGCAGTTCCCCTTCATCTTCACTTAACAATATAGTATCATCTGCAAACAACAGTACAGGGAGTTCCCAAACACTGTCCTCCCTCATTAGGGTCGCTCCAACATCCACTGTCCTACCTTGTACCTCTTTTATAACCCCATCCATATACAGATTGAACAACCATGGGGACATGACACATTCCTGTTTCAACATTCAGACAGAAAAAATTCACTCAATTCACTATCCACACACACTGCAGTCTTGGCACCCTCATACATACTCTTCATGGCATTCAACAACTTCCCATTTACTCCGTATATTCATAATACTTGCCACATTCATTGTTATCCACCCTGTCATACGAGTATGCATTCTCCAAATCCATGAAGGCTGCATACAGCTTCTTTCCCTTCTCTAGAAACTTTTCCACTAAAAACCTTAGAATGCATATCTGATCTACACAACCTCTTCCCTTCCTAAAACCTCACTGTTCTTCCCCAACTAATTCCTCTGTTATTTCCCTAACTCTGTCGATATGACCCTACCATATATTTTTCCTATTACACTGTGAAGACAAATGCCTTTATGATTACCACACATTTCTTTTTCCCATTTCCTTTGTATAGGGGAATAATTATACCTGACTTCCAATCCTCCGTGACTCTACCTTCCTCCCAGGCCGATCTGCACATTTTCCATATCCATTCCACTGCTACTCTTCCCTATGCTTCAGCATTTCACCACACACTCCATCAATTCCTGGGGCTTTCCCCATTTTGACTATCATCATTGCTTCCACTGCTTCCATCCTACTGATTTCTGACTCTCTTCTCACATCCTTCCTTCTGCCAACCATTCCCCAGCCACTTATACTCGCATTACGTTCATTCTCCATGTTCAACAATTCGTTAAAGTGTTCTCTCCATCTGCTAACTTTTTCTCCCTTCTCCACTAGCAGTCTTCCAGTTTTATCTTTCACTCCCAGACTTACATCTTTATCACTGTGTCTAACCCTCTTTACTTCTTTCCAGAACATTTTCTTATAATCCCTCCACTATACATTAAAATTCCTTCCAAATTCCTCATCTACTCTCTTCCTACTCCTTCTTACTAATCTTTTCACCCCTCCCTTCCTCTCCACATATAGCTTTCTCTTCCATCTCTCAACTTTTTCCACACCCATGTTTCTCATCCACTCACTATATGGTTTCTTCTTTTGTGCCACAGCCTGTCTCACCTCTTCATTCCACCATGCTGTTCCCTGCACCCTCTTTCATCTTCACTTCTCCCCACACACCACTTCGCATGCTGCACCTTTTTCTTCTGTGAATATCTTGCACACACCTTTCACGTCCCCCATCTGCTCCAAACCACATTTACCTAAGTGCTTCTCCACTTCTCTCCTATATTCTGCTCTTTTTTCTATCCTTTTGGAAACTTTCTTCCCTCCTTGTGTGGACTACTCTCTCCTGTCCTTCCCTTCTTCTACTCCTCCATTTCATTTGAACCTTGACTTTCACCACCATCATGTGGTGGTCAGAAAATCCACTCCCCCAAACTCTGTATGCTCTTTCATCCATTACACACCTCATTCTATCATCCACACTTACATAATCAGCCACTACCTCCCGTTCATTCAGTTCAGCACCCATCTTTCTCATCACTCATCGCGTATACCTCTCGATCATTTTGTGTCTAAAGAGGGTATTGGCTATCACCAACCCCTTCCCTGCACAAATGTTCACTAGATCTCTGCCTTTCTCATCTATTTCTGCAGTCACATCCCCTTCTCCAGTTACTCTATCCACCTTCATATTCCCTACTTTTCCATTCATATCTGCAAACAAAAACACTCATTCCTTTCAATCTTCTCCATGCACGCATCCTCATTTGTCCAGATATCTTCATTAACTCTACTTGCACGATCTTGGCCCATACACACACTTGATCGCTCACATTTGTAGTCCATTTTCAGTCTTACCCACACAATTCTTGAGCCAAATTATCCATACTCTTTCATAATCTCTTTCCATCTCTTGCACACAATACAAACTCCTTTTACCTTCTCATTCTCACCTACTCCCGCACATATACTCCATCCATCCTCCCATTCTCTCACAGTCTCACCTCTTCTTTTTGTCTCAGTTATTCCACATACATCCACTTTTGCATCCTCAAGCACTTGGACAATATCTCTGTCTATCACCTAATCATTGACAACCATTACATTCCATGTTGGAATCCATACCATTTCATTTATTCGGTCCTTAGTCGTCACCTGTTGGTCAGTCCTGGTCCGAGGCTTCTTGTTAGTAATTTTAGTTAGTTCTTTTCCAGGGAGGGGCACTAACCATCCGCCAACCCACTTGCCAAAAGGGGAACACGTGTTGCTTGGTTACAAAGTTACCACCTAGCATTGTAAATGATTTCCTGGCTTACAGGAAATTATTTGGCTTGCCACTATATATAGAACTTCTCTAGAGTACCGCTACACCAAGTGGGTGGATGACGGGCGCCCCCACCCACCACATCAAAAATCAATGTCCAAGGAATTCGTTGAGATAAACTAAGTCACCAGACAAAACACACCAAGGAGGGTGGACACGGCAGAGAGATATGCCAGACCATAAGAAGTGATTATCTTTCTGTAGATCGATTACTTTGGAGAAGTGGCTCTAGAAGGTGGTAAGAGAAGGGAAAAAGTAGAACATAGGATGATGACTTCCATCCAGAATAGTTGAAACGGAAATTTATAATGAATTAGTAAAGAAAATGAATAAACGAGAGCAAGCCTGTCAAATGGATATAGAGGTAACTGAAAAGGAAATATGCAAGCAGAGGGAACAAAATAAAGAATTAGCAAGGGTACTAAACAGAGAAGACACAACAAAAGATGAACTGAGAAAGAAGACTTGCAAAATGGGGATTACAGTAATTGTCAACCATCAGAGAATTATCTAGAAGTTTATAAATGATAAAGATACTGTTGAGAAGCGGGATTTGCTAGTTAGGTAGTCAGGACGTTTCTCAATGATTCAGGTATTTTACCGTTGCACGTCAGGGTTGCCAGTTAGCCTGCTATTGTGAGCGTAGTTATTTTGTAAGTTGTACATTAATTTTTGTCCTCTTTTTTTCTGTTATGCCCTGTGTTTTAGGGACAACCTCTTGCTTCTAAGACACAGGCGAGAGTCTTAGGTTCCTTAATTCAGGACCAGGCAAGAGCATATAACAAAGGAACAGGGCATAAACACAGGCTTAGCAGTCTTACCCGTATATTACCATAAATCGACATACAATATTACACAGTACATGTGGCCTTTACAAACACTTAGGGTACAGTCAAGGGCAACACACAGTAATAGCACAAGTTAACCTGAGGGGTTTTGAGTCTCACAATCACTGAATGTCTGTGCATGGCCGATACACAATTTTCACAAGTTTACAAACACTTAGCCTCTATATAGGGGTAGCAAACAATTTCACACTAGTTCACAGGGGAAGTTGATATTAGGAATGCTGATCCTCGGTACATGGAAAACACACAGTTTTACACCAGTTCACTAGGGGGGAGTTAGCCTTAAGAATACTGAACCTCAGTATAAGGGAATACATAGTTTAACATAAGTTCACTAGGGAGTTTGATCTCGGACATGCGAGTCTAGGGACTCGGGGAAGTTTTATACAAGTTTTCTAGGGGGGTATAGAGCACGAAAATATTGAATCTTGGCACAAGGGAAATACACAATTTGATACAAGTGCACTAAGGGAGTTAGTCGTGGAAACACTGAATCTCTATATCAGGGCTGTACATAAATCATCACAAGTTTATACTGGGGACACAAGTTTACACTGGGAGGTTCAGGGTAGGCCAACTGTTCTACAAACAATTAAGGGTAACTCACGGTTCAGGTGGCAGCCACGTGTGGGAGGGAGGCCGTCAGGGGTGTGCTCCCGGGCTGAGTGGAGGGTCGTCCAATGTGGGCAGCAGGGTGGTGTGGTGCCTGGCCCTCTCGAACCTCTCCTAGTGGGGCCCTCAGGAGTGCGGTGGCCCTCAAGGCTAGGGCCAAACAAAGCAAGGAGGCGGGCGGCTCTGCAGTGGCCCTTGGAAGTGGTGGGCATCCTGCAGGAGGGTCCAGGCTGCATAAGGCCCAGGGTCAACAGGGCGCCCCTTGGTGGCTGGGGGCTGCGGTCATGTAGAGGTGGAGAGGCCATCAGGGTCCATCTGTGTCTGCTCAGTCCCAGGGAGTCTGTCAGCATCTGGGGGCGTGGAGGGGACGGCTGCACTGACAGGATACCCATGACAGGTCCACTCCAAACCTCCTCCCACTGCGACCCTGTAGGGGAGCAATCTCTGCCCCGGGTGGTGTGGAGGAAGGGCAAGGGAAGTCTCGCTCGGCCTCTGAAGGGATGGGCCGAGCCAGGGACGTGTCCCTCTACAGGAGCCTCTGGGGTAGTGGAGGAGGAAGAACCAGTGGTCACTCCCTCTGCATGGCAGGTCTGGAGGACACTGCCGGAACTCCACTCTGAGGCAGAGGAAGGAGGTTAAAGGAGAAGCTCCTTCCGCCTGGCAAGTCAGGTGGACGTTGCTCAGCCTCCCGGGCCGCGGAGTGGTGGTAGGAAGTCCAGTGGACTTTCCTCCTGCCCAGTAAGTCCGGTGGACATTACCAGGGCACCACTCATCCTGGTGGCAGCAGGATGGCGAGATCCAATGGACGCTCCCACTCCTGTAGGTCTGGCGGATGCTACCATGGTCCTGCTGCCTGGGGAAAGACGCAGCCGAGGAGTATCCAGTGGATGCCTCCTCTATGACAGGTCCGGTGGACACTGCCAAGGCTCTGTTGCCTTCCCTGGGACAATAGACAGGGGAGATCCAGTGGACACTCCCATGGCAGCTAGTCCAGTGGATGTAGCCGTGCCCCTGCTCCTATGGGTGGGTGGCAGAAGAGGGAGAACTGGTTGTCACTCTCTCTGCAGTAAATCTGGTGGATGTTACTGCGCCGCTGCTCCCCTTGGCTATAGTAGGACTAGGAAGACTGGTGCTCGTTCGTTCTCATTGTACAGATCCGGTGGATGCTGCCGAGGGCCTATGTGGGACTGTCCGTTGACAAGCCCCACCCCAAGTCAGGCGAGTGCCGCCCTGGCGGGAGAGTAATATATCTGGGATGATCGTTTCCTGTTGGTCTGGCTGGGCAGAAGAGGGATATAAGGTAGCGGGGGATGTGGGCTGGTGTGGCTCGGAAGGTAAGTTTACCTCCCCGTGGTCACCTCATAGGGTGGTGGTCACCTCCCCGTGGTCTCCTCGTAGGGTGGGGGTCTCGTTGGTGCTTATTTCATTGTCTATTATGTTTTATTTATGTGATTGTTAAATTTTAAAATTTACTTTAAGTCTGTATGCTAAATAACTTACAGTGTTATGTATTGTAAGAAAACTCTGGCATGTTTTGGATGTCTCCGAGTTAGTAACTGTTGTAACCGATGCTCCCTTTCTCTCTGGAATACGCTACAGCTGTGGAGAAATATAGAATACTCTAGAATATAGGAAGCTTATTCAAGGATGGGGAAGAGACTAGAGAAGTTCAGTCGGTTTTCAGTTCAGTTTGAGTGTAGTTCAGTGTCAATGCAGTGCAGTTTGCATATTTTCGGTACTTGTGAAAATAGTGTTGTTGTCAAGCATTAACCCGCCCCGTCCCGACGACGTATGGGTACGTCACCACGATTTGCATTTGCCAGTCCCGGCGACGTACCAGTACGTCGTGCAATTGCAATGTGCATAATTTCGACAATTTTCAAATTTCGCGCTTGATTTGCGGTACGTACCCTCGCCTGACCTTCCCCTACCTGCCACCAGGCGGGGACACTCGGCGACCCCACGCGACCCGCGCTAGCCCGCCGCTCGTCCACTCACCTGGTAGCCACGGTCCTGCTCAGACATGGCTAAGAGAGGTCTCTCAGAGAGCGAAATTCAAGTCGCCCTGGACACCTTTACCAGCGACAGTGGTTCCCCACTGGATGACGAGGAGATGGACAAAGATTATGTGCAGCCAGACGAGGAAGAAACCACCAGCAGTGACGAGGAAGTTCCGTCACCAAGGAAACGGCAGTACGTGACTTACCGTGCTGCTAGAGAGGGGCAGGAGGCAAAGAAGGCACGTGGTATGTCATATCCCTATCCCCAGCGTGCCTTGGAAGCCGAATTCGAGGTCGAGGACGAGGACGAGGACGAGGACGGAGACGTGGGACGTGCTGCCACGTGGTATGGGCGGGAGGTGATTACGCATCGTGGCCCAGAGCGCACACCACGTCGTCTAAGCAGGTATGGGCCAAGTATTCTGTTTGGGGCGGTAGGAAGTGAAGTGGAGGGAGTGGGGAGTGAAATGGACATTCCTGGGATTAGGGAAAGTGAGAGTGAGGTGGGTGAGTCATTGCTCTCCCTACGCAGTGTGAGGCTGCAGAGTGGATCACGTGGGCCAGTGTGGGTGCGTTCCTTATCACGTGGGGTTGTGAGGGAGGGGGAAGGTGGGGAGGAACCACTCCAAAGCACGTCTTATGCTCCCCAATATCCCCTAACACGTGGTCGAGCAAGGTTGCGTGAGAGAGCACGTGGTGTGGTAATGGAGGGGGAAGGTGGGGAGGAACCACTCCCCAGCACATCTTCTGCTCCCCAATATGAAACTATTTCATCCCCACAGCCCCCTAATGTTCCTCAAGGCCGTAAGGGTAAGGGAAAGGGAAAGGGTAAAGGCAGAGGGAAGAGGAGTGACAGTGGGGAAGCCCTCCGTACTCCTTCTCCCCAACCTCCCCAACCAGGATCTCCTCCCCACCCAGACGAAGGCGGTGATGGGGACGAGGGATTTGTGTCGTGGGATTGGGAGGATGGGAGTGATTTTTCTCCCCTCATTCACCCCTTCACTGAGCAGGGGCGATCTGGCTGCATTGCACCAGGTATTCACTGTAATTCAAGCAGGTTGGATTTTTTCCACCTGTTTTTCAGTGAGGCCTTCGTTGATCAGATCGTGCTTCAAACAAACCTGTTTGCAAGCGGCCAGCGGCTAGAAAGTGAAAGATTGGGAAGAAGGAGTAGGCATTCAATGATTTATGATTACCCTGTCTCCATTCCAGAAATGTTCTTATTTTTTGCCCTTGTCCTTTTGATGGGTATAATAAGAAAAAATAGAATTCCTGCTTACTGGACTAGGGACCCTGTTATGTTTACCCCCATATTTGGTCAAGTGATGAGCCGTTATCGGTTTCAACAAATTCTAAGTCGCCTCCATTTTTATGATGCTAATGACCCTGCAAATACAAACAACACGGACAAAATGAGGCGAATTAGGCTGGTCTTTGATCACCTCAGGCAAACCTTTCGATCCTCATTCTATCCCTATAGAGATCTCGTCATAGACGAGAGTCTCGTGTTGTGGAGAGGCAATATTTCATTCAGACAGTATATACCCAGCAAAAGGCACCGTTTTGGGTTCAAGATCTTTGTTATGTGTGACTGTAGGACTGGATACGTGCAAGACAGTCTTGTACACCGGTGCACAGACAGACATAATAGAAGATCGAAGTATAGGACTTTCTGGAGCAGTGGTAAAGACGATGATACAAGACTACCTTCATCGTGGTCACGTTCTCTACCTCGACAACTGGTACACTAGCCCTCTTCTCGCTCGTTATCTTCACAGACATGAAACGGGAGTATGTGGAACCGTAAAGGTGAACCGGCGTCACATGGTCAAGGTAGGGCGGAAACTTGCAAGGAGTGAGGTTGTCTTCTTCAAAGCAAACAACATCCTTGCAACAATGTGGAACCACAACAGAGAAGTAAGCCTCTTGTCCACGGTTCACCGCCCCTTGATGCACCGTACTGATTCTGTTGATTACCATAGCGAGAGCAGGCGTCGTGTTTGGAAACCTGAATGTGTCATGGACTATAATATAAACATGCGCCTCGTGGACCAGTCAGACTCCATGATATCGACGGTAGAGTGTGCCAGGACCACGATGAAGTGGTATAAGAAACTGTTCTTTCACTTGCTAGATATCACTGCTCTGAATTGCCACCACCTTCACGCCATGACCACAGGAGTTCAGGAAACCTTTGAAGGGTTTGTGAGGGAGCTCACACGAGAAATCTTTGCAAAATATGCGGTTGAAAGGCCCCAACAGCGCCCCCGCACTGCCCCTATTACCCACACTCCCCAGAGAATATCCGCCCGCCATTTCCCCACTCCTATCCCGCCCCAGCCCAACAGACCTAGGCCCCAGCGCAGGTGTCACGTGTGCAGTCATTCCCAGGTGCGACTCACGACACAGAGGAAGGACACCCGCTATGAGTGCGTGCAGTGTGACGTGGGTCTGTGTATTCACCCATGTTTTAGTGAATACCACACGTTGCTGCAATTTTAGCATGGTGTGATTGCGAAAGGACGCAGAAATTATGATGTAAATGCGACAGACAGACGCTCTGTGAAAATATCAGTCATGTGGATCGCCAAATATTAGTATAAAGTGCCTACGGGTAGAACATAAGTGCAAACATTGGGTGTAAGTATATAAATCTGCCCTAAGTTGAAACTTACATAGAGCGGGTTGTTTGATGCGATATTCTGTCGCTCAGTGCAATAAATACGGCCCCTTATTATATATTTTCTATTATGTGACATTCTTACTGGTATAATATAAGTTCAAATTATTGTATATGATGATGTATTTCCTAAGTCAAATATTCATAGCGTGTCTATAAAGATAAGATTTCCTGACGCCTAGTCGAATGAATAAGGCACGTATTAGTCAAAATAAAAGTCAGCAAGTGATAAAGTGAATAATTAGTATATAAGTGTGTGAGTGAATTAGTATATAAGTGTGTGAGTATTATGTATGACGTAACATTCCTTGCGAGGGTATTTTCAGGCGATATTCTCACGCTCACTTGAATAAATAATGGCAGTAAGTATGTACAGTGCATTGAGGGGTGTAAACGTGTGTAATGTAAGTGGGAAAATATAATTGGAGTGAATAAATAAAGTAGATGATGAAACACGAGTGTTTGAGATCGTGGTTGCTACGTGAATAGGCGCTAGCATATCGCTAAATGCCCTCGTAATGAATGAAAATAATTGAAAACCTTCACAGTGGTGGGGGAAAGGTTCTATGTAAATGGGAAAATAATTAGAAAGTGATAAAACAATTTGGTATGTTGAAATACGAGACATAGCGAGTGCGCTTACTAAGCTGATGTGCGCTAAACTTATGCTGCATGTCATCAAAATGAATGAAAACATCTGAAATCACTTACAAACAGTTGTAATTAGTAAATTGTCATTGAAACAGAAGTATACAAGTAGAAAAAATGATCGGTAGACTCATAACAGAAAATTAGCAGATAGCATGATACGACTCGGACCTAACTCGCTATGCTCGCGTGATGGTACAATGCTTATTTTTCCTATATATGTGTCTGAAATCCATTATATTGTTACTGTTATTGTTTATTAGTACAAATTCAATAAATGTAGAGGTGTTGTGTGTTGTTTGTCCCATTACTCCTTACCATAGAAAACGTTTACGCATATCCAGCCCATTACAGAATACGATACCTGCGGGGGGAAACCGCACCTGTATAGATCACTTATAGACTACAGAGACAACTTTCTTCAAGATTTTCCATAGTTTCTCGACCTAAGCGGAAGTTTCATAAGAAAAAAAAATTTTCCAAAAAGGCTCGGGACTGGGGGATGTCATAGGTGCGGAAAGGCTCGGGACGTGAAGGGTTAAGTGCAATTGCAGTTAGTAAAGTTTGTATATTTTTGGTGCTTGCGAAAATAGTGAAGTTGAAAAGCATTAAGTGTAATTATTTGGAAAATAAAGACAGTGAACTTAAGAAGCCAGCGTTTATTTATGATGCCTGAGCTGATCCTGTGTACTGTACACCGAAAAGCTGCCTCTAGGAAGAACCCACTGGGCAACAGCCTTCCTAAACTGAACTACCGCTGTTGGAGCCTGTGGCAGTGTGGGACAGGAACCTAACAGTGGTGTCGGGAGTGTGGATTTTTAGAAGTGTTACGTTAGTCAAATCTTCAACACTGAGCCAGGGGGTGTGCAGACAAGAAGCCGAGCTGAGCAGGAGCAGGAGGTGTCACTGGCTGCAGTTATGAAGCTGTTACAAGCTCCAAAGAAAGAACTTAAAGAACAATTTTACAAGCACAAAGTGAACAACTACAAGCACAGAACAAAGGAGAGAAAGAACTCAAAGAACAGTTATAGGCCCAAAGTGTACAATTATAGCCACAGAATGAAGGATAGAATGAACTCAAAGGAGAATTACAGGCACAACGTGAAGAACAAAAAGAATTATATGAACAAATTCAAGAGGCATTACAGGAGCAACAGAGGGAGTTACAAATGAGGAAGCAAGGACAGCTAGATGCTTTCATGGGGGAAATGAAGGAAGAACAGCAACAGCTTATGGAGGAAGTAGGTGCCAAGCTACAGCAGCAGAAGTATGAGGTAAGCAATAATGTGATGGAGTGCAGACAGCATGTAGATGACCAATTGAAGCATGCAGATGACCAGTTGAAGCATGCAGATGACTAGTTGAAGCATGTAGATGACCATTTCAAGCATGTAAACGGCGGTTTGAAGATAATTTGTGAGAAGATTGAGGCTGTAAAGAAATACTGCCTAGCTGAACCTCAGGTTAGTGTACAGGGAACATATGAAAAGAATGGACAGTGTATGGTGAATCTTGATGGATCCCAAGCATCTACTGAAACGGTAGCATTACAGGGTTGAATAATCAGAATGTAGAAGAAATAAGTCCTGGATTTCATTATGATGCCCCAGTTTTGGGGCCCAAACCAGTGAAGTGCATGGCTATTTTGAGAGTCATATTAAAAAGAAACCCCAGGAATTTGATGGTAGAGTATCTTGGGAAGCTTATCATGCACAGTTTGAGTTAGGATGATAGGCAGAGGGCGATGCAGCTTGCTACTAGCCTTAAGGGTGCCCCAATGGAAATTCTGGGCCAGATCTCTGTGATGGAGAGGAACAATTATCAGTCCCTAGTAGAAGTGCTGAGTGCAGATATGGGACCATGTACCAGACTGAAGTTTACAGAGCATGTTTCCAGACTCATGTACTGGCTCAAGGAGAATACCTACAGTAGCTTGCTCATGACCTGGAGAGTATGGCATACAAGGTGTACCCTGCAGCAGCACCTAACCTGTTAGCTATTCTGAGTGAACAGTTCATCGGTACTCTTGAGAGTACAGAGTTGAAAGTGCCAGTGAAGCAGGCACAACCCAGAAGCATGCAAGAAGCACTAGCAAGGGGCTCTACAATTTAAGTCCTACGTTAGGTCACGTACATCCACTTTTCAGGCTGGTCATGGTGCAGGATTAAAGGTAGAAAAATTAGAAGAAAATTGTTGGTATTGTGAAAAGCCAGAACATAGAAAAGAGGACTGCTACAAGTAGAAAAGGGAACAGAAGACTGGAGGAGGTTGCTGGTTCTGTGGAAAGCCAGGACACAGGAAGGAGGATTGTTACAAATGGAAGAAGGAGCGCATTGGACATGTAGTGAGGTGGGATCTGAGTGCCCAAAGAAGAAAAATGAGGATAAGACGAAGACTGCACAAGACCAGAAAGAAGCAGAAAACCAGTGAAGGCCAGTGTTAAGAGGCAACCACCGGCCGTCATTTCCCAAGTAGTCCACCACCAAGATGCAAAAGAAATGCAATAAACAGTGGACGAACAGACGGAAGAATGGACGGAAACAAGTGTTCCCTGGTGATTGATTCGGGCTCAGAGCAGAGTTTTGTGAGGTCTGATGTGTTGCATCATCGGTATCTGCCTCAGTCATTGGAACAATTGTGTGGCATAACTGGGCACCCCGCAGAACTGAGGGAACCCTTGGATGTCCGGATTGAAGTGGCAGGGCAAGAGGCTGCTCGTCCAGTCTACGTGGCCGACATGGAGGATCCTTACCTTTTTGGTACGGACTACCAGATGTCCATAGGATGTGAACTGGATTTCTGCTCCATGAAGTTGAAGGTTCGAGGAAAGTTGGTTCCTGTCACGGCACTGAGACGTACCAGTTCTGGTGGCGAGGTGAGGGCACTCCACATTACCGTGATACCCTGAAGGTCAGAACTACTGCTTCATTGTACTGTAAGGTAAGCGGCTCTTTTGACAGCTGTCTAGGGGTAGTGGAGCCTGATGTATGGTGCAAGATGAAGGCCGGAGTGATGGTGGGGAGAACTTTGGTGGAAACAGGTGCAGGTGAAGTGCCAGTTGTGGTGGCCAATTTCTCCTGTAAGTGACAGAAGATCAACGAGGGAGAAATTCTCGGACTGTGCCAGGCGGTGGACCCTAAATGGCATCAGAGGACGGCCTGTAAAAGAAGCGTAGTTAAGGAAGATGGATATCTGCCAGAGCACTTACAAGACCTTTTCTCAAGGGGCTGCCAATGCCTGGATGGCTCACAAGTGCTGAAGTTGAGGCAACTGCTGACGGAGTTTGCTGATGTCTTTTCCACTGGAGACCTAGACCTGGGGTGCATTGATCTGGTGAAGCATAGTATAGACACTGGGGATCACCACACGATTAAACAGCCAGTGCGGCAGATGGCGCCAGCCCAGTGGCAAGAAATGCAGAAGGTGATGGAGAATCTCCAAAGTCATGGAGTGATAGAAAAGTCCAGCAGTCCTTGGGCATCAGCAATGGTTCTGGTAAGGAAGAAGGATGGCTCATTAACCCCTTAACCGCGGGGCGTCACTTTCATGATGCTTGGGAGCAAGGGATCATACCGCGGGGCGTCGCTTTTGTGATTCTGTGTTATTTTGAATTCACCCGGACTTCCAAGTGGGGGCTTGTATCATCTATCAGTACTGCCAATGTCCAACACTAGTCAGCACTCCTAATCTCATCTG
The DNA here is from genome assembly GCF_032717465.1 of Coenobita brevimanus. NCBI lineage: Eukaryota > Metazoa > Arthropoda > Malacostraca > Decapoda > Coenobitidae > Coenobita > Coenobita brevimanus. Next base: position 8,899,799 of record NC_137001.1, read on the forward strand.
TACTCCCATCCATTGTTGACAATTTAGCCATTTCTCCCTGTTCTTGACTCCCCTCCCTACCCCCCCTCCATTACTCTATCCTCTCGCCTGCCCGGCCGTGCTACGCTAAGTAAATCTTCCCTGGAATTTTTCACTGATTTCATTCATTGAAATAAGCCCTATGCCCTATTCTTATACCAAATAATATATACAAGAAAGAAATAAGATAAGTGAGAGTGCCATACACCTGGAATTGGCTAATTATCACCTGACAACACCTCACATGCACTCGTTCGCTAATTTTCGCAGTTTTTTTCCCCTTGAAATATGCCATATAATCTGTTTTCGTAATAAATATACATATAAGGAGGGAAGGGAGAAGCCTAAGTGATATTTACATTCACCTGGAACTACCTAATTTATAATGTATTGTCTAGATTTCCTGCCAATCATTTCAGTGAAATACATAGCTGTTTCAAGAGCTACGTTGGTAGTACTGACTATCCCCTAAGTAGGCCTCTACCTGGGCCGGCCCTCCTTTATCAGTTCTCTCTCATCTTCCAAAGAGGAGGTACGGCTCATCCTCTTGCTGACTTCAGGGCCTTTTTCACCCCCATGCAAAGGGCCCTGTGACCTTTACCCCCTACTAAACCTCATGTGGAAAGAGGTAAAGGGCTGACAATTGATAAAAGAGTGACTACGATCTTTCTATTGAGTAAAACAGTGCAAGTGGAATTGTAAATAATGTGTAAATAATGTGTAAACAGCAAGTGAAAGTAATGAATGTAAATATACGTGAACAATGGAAAATAGTTTTATAAGTTACTTCAAGTGACAGTGCATAACACAGTGTAAATAAAATAGAAATGTAAATAACGTAAATAAAATAGAGAACGTAAATAGAAATGTAAATGAGTAGTATTATAAGAATACGAGTATATACCCTAGGAGTAATGAAAGTGAAAGTTTCACTATAGCATGTCTGAATACTATGAGTTATGAGAGTGAAGATGAAAGTGACATTCACTCTCAATGCCAGTATACAGGACGAGAAAGTGAATGCTACGTATTTTACTGATAGAAATTGAATCCCTACAGTGACAATAAACTAATACTACTGAAGGAAACGTATGGATAAAGACTGTAGATATATATAAGTGTTATATAGTAATAGAAATATAAAGTGTGAGGGGTTTTATGAAAAATAAATGACAGAGTACCAAGAGCGAACTAGCGCAAGTGCGGCGGTCAGACGCGCTCATAATTTTCATTGCTTTCACAGTGTTTTTTTTTTTTGGAGTATGGATCCCAAACTACTTGAAAATCATAGAGTAGTGTTTATAGTGTTAATATCTGGCTGTGGTAATCATATTACGGGTTGTCGGGAAGTGTAAAGTGGAGACTTCGTTACCCAACTTCAGAGGTCTCCACAAGTCCTACGGTAACTGACGAAGGCTCAACAAACATTCCAGGAGAAAGCTGAAGGTATGTGCCATAAACATATTTAATTTTAATATTCTAGGACTAATAACTGATTTTTGGCAAATATTTTTTGAGAGTCTGTCGGAGCCCGAATAACCCCGCGGCACACGCAAAACATCGGTAAACATGCCCGCGGTGTAAGGGTTAAGGTATTGCGTAGATTATTGAGGCCTGACTGATGTGACAGTGAAGGACGCACACCCCTTGCCAAGAACTGATGACACCCTGGATGCTCTGCCAGGTGCCAAGTGGTTCTCCACCCTAGACATGAAGGCAGGATATCATCAGGTCAAGGTTGCAGAGAAGAACAAAGAGAAAACAGCCTTTTTGTACAGGTAAAATTTATGGCAATTTAAGCGATGCCATTTGGCCTATGCAATGCCCCAGCTACTACTGAGTGTCTCATGGATTGTGTACTTGAAGGCTTGCACAGGTAGACAGCTCTTATCTATCTGGACGATGTAATTGTGTTTGGACGGACTTTTGACCAGGAATTGGAGAGGCTGTCAGAGGTGTTGAACAGGATCCGAGCAGCACACCTCAAGCTGAACCCCAAGAAATGCTACCTGTTTCAGAAGGAAGTGAAGTACCTGGAACACATTGTAGGTGAGGGCAGTGTCTACTGCCCCAGAGAAGGTGGCAGCTGTGGAAAACTGGCCAGTTCCAACTTGTGTGAAGGAGCTATAGAGTTTTCTGGGCCTGTGTACTACCAGAGCTTTGTCAAGGACTTTACAACAATAGCTGCACCTCTGCACAAGCTGTTGGGGAAAAGGCAGATGTTTGCATGGACAGCAGAGACTCAGAGGGCCTTTGATGAATTCAAGCATGCTTTGGCAAGCTCTCCAGTATTGCCATACCCAGACCAGAATCAGCCATTTATCTTGGACTGTGACGCTAGTGACCATGGTATTGGTGGAATCCTGTCACAGAAGAAGGATGACAAGGAGTATGTAGTGGCATACTACAGCAGGAAGCTCAGCCCACCAGAGTGGAACTACTGTGTGACCCATAAGGAGCTCTTGGCAGTGATGAAGAGCCTGGATGTCTTCCATCTCGACTTGTATGGGTCCTAGCTCATCATCAGGACAGACCATGTGGCACTGAAGTGGCTGAGGATGTTAAAGAATCTAGAAGGACAACTGGCACGCACTGGCTTGAGAAGCTGGACCGGCATAACAGTGAGGTATAGCACCATCCTGGTTGGGTACATGGCAGTGCTGACAGCCTGAGTCATCGGCCCTGTGATCGAGAGTGCCAGTACTGTAGTAAAAAAGATCATAGTAAACAATGCAGCCGTACTGCAGTGACAGGACCAGTGTCAGATGAAGAAGACATGAAGAGGATGCAGATGGTGGATGCAGATTTACGACCAGTGCTAGAGTGGCTGCAATGGAGTACAGTCCGACCATCTTGGGAAGAAGTTTCCAGGTTAAGCCCTGTGACCAAAAGCTACTGGAGTCAGTGGGACCTTCTTTGCTTGAACAACGGACTACTGGAGCATCAGTGGGAGACACCTCAGCAAGTAATGGCAACTGGTGGTTCTGAAGAAAATGAGGTCTGGGATCTTAGATGAGTCTCATAACCAGATCACTAGTGGGCACCTGTGAGTCAAGAAAACTCTAAGTTGGCTGTGACTGAGGTTCTACTGGATTGACATGTGTCATGATATTAAAGAGTGGTGTCGGGCCTATGATGTATAGAGGGGACCCAAGAAACGTAGTTGCACCCCTCTCCAGCTATACCAAGAGTTGCGGTGGACACTGCTGTACCTTTCCCACTCACTGAAAGAGGAAACTGGTATATATGTGTCACCATGAACTACTTCACGAAGTGGCCAGAAGCCTATGCCATCCCCGATCAAGAGGCTGCAATTGTTGCTGAGGTGTTGGTTGACCAGTTTTTCTGTAGTTTTGGGAAACCACAAGAGCTACATTAAGACTAGGGTAGAAGCTTTGAGTCTGCTGTGTCCCATGAGTGCAGCAAGTTACTTGGGATCAAGAAGACCAGGACGACCCCACTAAGGCCACAGTCAGGTGGGATGGTGAAGAAATTCAGCTGGAAACTGGGACAAGAAACTGGCCAAATACTGTGTAGGTGGACAATGGAATGGGACCAGAAATTACCTGCGTTGCTGATGGCATATCGGTCTGTATTCCATGAGTCTACTGGCTACAACCCTGCAAAACTAATATTAGGCCACAAGTTATGCCTACCCATTGACTTGTTAACCACTTCATGCACAGTAAATTTCTGTAAGTGCGTATGACAAGATCAGAGAAAATGCAGCAAGCGCAGGCTGGACTCACGCAAAATGGAAAACATTCCCATGTATTCTATTTGCCCTAGAAATTGGTTATAATGGTATATATTGTATATCATCATCTTCCCTGATATTTATACTATATGATAAGCTAATAAAAACACACAAAACTGATGAGTAAATGTACCGTGAAAGTACCGAAATGCAGAGAATGTACTGTTGTTCAATAGTGAAAATAGCTGCCCTACACTCTAGCACAAAATATTTTCATAATGCAAGAGCTAGCACATGTCTAGATGCAGAATTTTATGAGCTTTCACGTGGTGTTATCTGAATTTTGATACGACCAGTAGTTTCGCCAAAGATCGTGCGCACCCCCCTCCCCCAAACTGAAAACTGAGAGAATGCTGACTATTTGAGAGTGTTGGCCTGAAAATAGACATCCTCCCCTATGATGCACCAAATATTGATGCATTTCATGCTAAACCATAATTTTTGGTGAATATTTTTGACCAGAATTGCCTAATTGGCATCCCTTCAGACCAACACTGCCAAAAATCTTTCTAACAACTTTACCTCATCATCCTTCCCTCCTCTTTTCTACTCTGATGGTTCTGTAGCTATTTCTTCTACTGATAAAGCAGATCTCTTCGCACAGACTTTCTCCTCCAATTCTACCTTAGACGATTCCGGTGCTGTTCCTCCATCACTTCCTCCCTCTGACTTCCTCATGGCTGACATTAAAATTTCTTCAGTTGATGTATTTTCTGCCATCACTGGCCTCAGTACTTTCAAGGCATATGGGCCTGACGGGGTCCCTCCTGTTGTTCTCAAGAACTGTGCTTCTGTGCTTACACCCTGCCTAGGCAAACTCTTTCGTCTTTGTCTGTCAACTTGTACCTTTCCTTCTTGCTGGAAGTTTGCTCTCATTCAGCCAGTCCCAAAGAAGGGTGACCACTCCCAACCCTCCAACTATCGTCCAATTGCTTTAACGTCCTGTATTTCAAAAGTTTTCGAGTCAATTCTTAATAGAAAAATTTTAAGGCATCTTTCCTATCACAACCTTCTTTCCGATCGTCAGTATGGGTTCCGTCAGGGACGCTCCACTGGCGATCTTCTCACCTACCTTTCAGACTCCTGGTCATCCTCCTTTCGGGACTTTGGCGAAAGCTTTGCCATTGCACTTGACATCTCAAAGGCTTTCGATCGAGTCTGGCATAAATCTTTAATTTCCAAACTGCCCTCCTACAGTTTCTATCCTTCTATCTGTGCCTTCATCGCTAGCTTCCTTTCTGGTCGTTCTATAGCCGATGTTATAGACGGCTATCGTTCTTCTCCTAGATCTATCAACAGTGGTGTTCCTCAGGGCTCTGTCCTATCACCAACTCTCTTCCTTTTATTCATCAATGATCTTCTAAGCTGTACATCTAACCCTATCCACTCATATGCTGATGACTCCACCCTTCACCTTTCCATTCGGTTCCCGCAACGCCCATCTCAACAGTTACTTCAACAAACAAGGGATGAGGCTATGGCACACCTAATGTCTGACTTGGCTCGTATCTCTGACTGGGGTAAAAATAATATGGTTGTCTTTAATGCATCTAAGACTCAGTTCTTACACCTTTCAACCCGACAAAATCTTCCACAGGTATACCCACTAATGTTTAATAATATTCAGCTTAATCCTACATCATCCTTGAATATGCTTGGGGTTTCATTTACTCGGGACTTATCTTGGAAAGATCATATTACATCTCTTGTAAAATCTGCTTCCAAGAGATTGGGTGTGCTAAGCTGACTCCGCTCTTTCTTTACCCCTGTGCAATTGTTGACTCTATACAGGGGTTTTATCTGCCCCTGTGTGGAGTACAACACTCATGTGTGGGGAGGCTCCCCTCATACAGCTCTTCTCAATAGGGTGGAGTCAAAGGCTTTTCGTCTCATTAACTCTCCTCCTCTTACTGACTCCCTTCAACCTCTGTCTCTTCGCCGCACTGTTGCATCTTTATCTCTTTTCTATCGCTACTTTAATGGTCACTGCTCCTCTGAACTGTCTTCTTGCATTCCTCCACCTCTACGACGGGCGCGTAGCACCCGTCTGGCAGCAGACTCTCATCCTTTTTCTGTCCAACTCTCTAATGCAAGAATTAACCATTACTCCCGGTCTTTCATTTATGCAACAGGTCAACTCTGGAACTGTCTCCCTCTGTCTGTATTTCGTGCTGCCTATGATCTCCAGTCTTTCAAACGCAGTGTGTCCAGGCATCTCAAAATGATCGGATCTTGAATTTGGCTCTATATTGTATTTTGTTTTTCTCTTGGAGGGAACTGTTACTGCGGGCTCATGGCCTTTGGTTCCTTCTTCCTCGCATAAAAAAAAAAAAAAGTGCATCATACCGTAGTGTGTCATCTGTCCCTCTTCAGACTAATACTATTTTGACTCGTTTTGCGTCATCGTGTGTGAAGTGGGGAAGACCACCTGTTAATGAGCTCCCTACAGACACCTCCAGCTATGCAAAGCATTTTCAGGAAAGACTGGCTAAGGTACATCAACTTCAAGGAGCCCTTAAGTTTTCAGGAGAAGGGATGAAGTGCAAGTATGACACCAAGGCAAATGAGGTGAACTTCAAGGTGATGGTGACAGCATTTGGTACTACAATCCTCAGCGGAAGAAGGAACAGTCACGGAAACTGCAGAGCCCGTGGGATGGGCCATACATATTGTTGGACTGCCTATCAGATGTAACATCAGATTCTCGGAGGCAGGATGTCTCACCTAAAAGTGGTACATGTGAATTGTCTGTGGCAGTACCATAAGCCAGGACGCCACAGCTGGGATGTCTCCGTGGAATTTTGCTTGCCCGCAGCCGAGGATGTTGAGAGGGACAAAGGAGCTGAAGTGCAAGAGGATGGTGACAGTTTATCAAGAGAAGAAGTGCATCAGGAAGAGGACCAAGACATTCCAGGAGTGGACTATGTGGAAGAGCAGGGACATTGTCAGAAGCAGCATAGGAGACCTGATAAGTTCAAGGATTATTCTGTGTATAATTAGATGTTTAGTCTGGATTAAGGACTATGTTTTTATATATATTGTAGTTTTGTCGGGACAACAAAAGGACTAGGGAGGGAGTAGTGTTGAGAAGCGGGATTTCCTAGGTAGGAAGTTTGGACGTTTCTCAGTGTTTCTGGTATTTCACCTTTGCATGGCAGAGTTGCCAGTTAGCCTGCTGTTGTAAGCATAGTTATTTCATAAGTTGTACATTAATTTATGTGCTCTTTTTCTCTATAATGTTTTATTTATGTGATTGTTAAATTTTTAAATTTAATTTAAGTTCGTGTGCTAAATAATTTAGAGTGCTTTGCAATGTAAGGAAACTGTGGCATGTTTTGGATGTCTACAAGTTGGTAACTGTTGTAACTGATGCCCTCTCTCTCTTTCTCTGGAATACTCTACAACTGTGGAGAAAAGTAGAACACTCTAGAATATAGGAAGCTTATACAAGGATGGAGGAAGACACTAAAGAAGTTCAGTTGGTTTTCAGTTAAGTCTGAGTGTAGTTCAGTGCAGTGCAGTTTGTGTATTTTCGGTACTTGTGAAAATAGTGAAGTGTTGTTGTCAGGCATTAAGTGCAATTGCAGTTAAAGTTTGTACAGTATATCCCCACAGTTCACAAGTTCTCAGTACATGATCCCCCTTGTACATGAGGACTTTTTTTTTTTTTTAGTGTATTTTTTATTAGTACGCGAATTGAACTCCTTGTAAGCGAGATTGGGGGCAAAGAGTGGCCCAAATTCGGGGTTACCCCGAGTACACGACATTGCCCCCCCAAGAAGCGATAACGGTTACTTACGTTCCACCCACCTTGTGACATCGATGCTGCTCGTCACGTGATGCCCATATGCGCCAGTTGGAGGGTGGTGAGGTGAGAGTCCCAGCAGAGGAAACACAAGTGCACAGAGGGTAGACTCACTGTTCCAGGTACGTCCTCGAGTACTCAGAGGCTATTTTTTCTGTGAGCGAAGATGTCTGCCTCCTCCTCCAGGAAGAAGTGCATCACCCATGCCATGAAGATGCAAGTCATTAGGAAGAAGGAGAGTGGGATGAGTAACACAGCCATTGGCAAGGAACTAGGCTTGGCAGAATCATCTGTGCAAACTATATGGGCTAACAGGGAGGCCATAAAGAAGACTGTGAAAACATATGGGATAGCGGCATTGGACAGAAGAGGCAGGCTGACCAACCAGGCTAAAATTCTTATGGAGCGGTACCTGGCTACATTTATCCTGAGAAAGGAGAAGGAAGGAATTCCACTGAACGGGCACTACATCAGGGACCAGGCCAAGATTTTCTACAAAGCTGCAGCTCTAAAGCTTACTGTTAAGAAACCATTTAAAACCTTCGTGGGATGGCTTTCCCGCTTTCTGAAGAGGAAGGAGCTACATCACATTCACCTCACGGGGGAGAGTGCATCAGCGGATGAAATGGCAGCCAGGGATTATCCAGCCATCCTAAAGAGGATGATCGACGAGGGCGGCTACAGCATGGACCAAATTTATAAAATTGATGAAACAGCCCATTACTACAAGGCTATGCCGAAGTGTATATATATTAATAAGCACCAGCGCCAGGCCCAGGGCAGAAATATCAACAAGAGCAGGATAATAGTCATGTTTGCCATGAACTTATCAGGCTTACACAAGATGCGGCCTGTTGTGGTGCATACTGCAGCACACCTCAGATGTTATAAGAATCTGTGCTGCAGGATGACAGTGGCGTATACTGGTACAGCAACTCCAATGGCTGGATGACAAGTAGCATCATTTCCAAGTGGCTGTTGTGGCATTTCATCCCTGATGCCAAGGCAAAATCCTGGGAACTTGACATCCCCTTCAAGGTGTTGCTCATCCTTGATAATGCCCCAAGTCATCCAACCTGGCTAGCAGACCTTAGCAAGGAATGCAAGATCGTTTTTCTGCCCCCAAGAATGACCTCTCTCATCCAACCACTAGACCAGGATTTGATTGCAATGGTCAAGCAGCTATACCACCAACGCCTCTATGATCACCTCCGCAGCAAGACCGACAGCTGTGAGGAACTGCAGCCAATTCTTGACTTGAACACAGTTGGGAGTGATGTCATGGACGCCGAGGATGGTTTGGACTCACCATCCGCTTCATCCTCACCATGCACAGCACCCGCACAGCCAGCTTCAACTCCTGAGAAGACCATTATGGCTTTTCGGTGGTCATTCAACCTCAAGGATGCCATCACTCTCTTGTTGTCTTCTTGGGCAGATGTAACCACTGCAATAATTAACCATGCTTGGCGCCTCCTCATACCGCACCTGTGTAAAATCGCACCGGGAAGTGGCTTTCAGTCCCTGGACGCTGCTGAGGCAGCCACTCTCACAAGTGCACAAGCTGTGCCCGGGTTTCAGACCGTCTCGCTGGAGGAGATCAGGGGTTTACATTCGACAGCAGCAGAGCAGGATCCCCAGGAAATCGTGCAGCAAGTGGGCAAGGCCGATGCAGAGCAGGAGATCACAGAAAAGCCAGCAACACCAGTAATGGAGAGTGAAGATCTGTTCATGATAGAGATCAGCAGGGTACTGTGTGCCCTTGAAAAATTCAAGGAAGAATTGAAGGACATCGAACACTCTCAGTTGCGAGTGGAGGAGGTGATGTCTTCACTGGACAAAACCTTCCACTTGTACACCGACAAGTACAACCAGGAAGTAAACAGGCGCAAGCAAACACTCATCACCCGTTACCTTCGGCTTGAACAAAGTGAGGAATCGCTCCATTCAACATCAGAAGAGCCATATCCTGAGGAGGATCAAGAGACTGATTCGATGTCTAAGGTGTCAGAAATAGACTTTGAAGGGTTTATGAACGAAGTGAGTGCATTAGCTAGTGCAAGTGTCGAAAGTGCTGGTGACGAAAGTGGTGAGGAAGATGGTGTGTCAGGTGGTGTGGTGGGTGATGCAGATGCACGCTAGGTGCCTCATCCTGCCTCGGATACTCTTCTTACCTCCATCACGCCTGTTGTCCTCTTGGTTAAAGGTGAGCAGCCACATTCTTGTTGGTTTAGTTAAGCCATATCCTTGATTTACCTAGTAAAGCCATAATCTTGTTGGTTTACTTTATCTTAGGTAATATGTCATAGATAGTTTCCCTGTATAGTACAATACTTAGGTCTGAAAGGGGTCTCAAGTGTTGCCCATGAAGGGGGGGGCCACTCATATGCATTTTACCCATAAGTTTATGTGTTCACAGGACGCGAATTCCTAGTACGCGACGTCCTCTGCCGCCCATATACTTGCGTACTGTGGGGATGTACTGTATATCTTCTGTGCTTCTGAAAATAATTAAGTTGGAAAGCATTAAGTGTAATTATTTGGAAAATAAAGACAGTGAACTAAAGAAGCCAGTGTTTATTTATGACACCTGAATAGATCCTATGTACTGTACACCAAAAGGCTGGCTCTAGGAAGAACAACTCACTGGGCAACATCCTTCCTACACTGAACTACTGCTTTTGGAGCCAGTGGCAGTGTGGGAGGAGGACTTAACAATACAATTAGGCAAGGAAGCAGTCTGATAAACCAAAGCAGTGATACTGAATAGAAGATAACCCAGCTGAATGATATGATGAGAAATTGCAAAGATGAAGTACAAACTACGTATGCTGAAATGGTGGAAATAAGGAAAGATACAGAAACAAAAGTTGATGAAAAAAGCATACGACAGAAGAGAAAGAAATAATATAAAAACAACCCAAAACTGGTCAAGGAATCAGCTGAGATCAATTAATTTACACTAGTCACTGCTGTTGAAGAAGAAGAAATAAGAAACAGACTCTCAGGAGAGAAAAAGGAGTTGGTAAATATACTAAAACATGTTGATTGAAGGAAGTGTCAGAGGAGGTCTGTGATAAAAATATAGAGGAATATAAAAGGCTAGATAAGTCAAGGCCCCTGAAAATAACCTTCTGAAGTATGAATACTGTAGCGGAAATATTGTTACATTCCCATCCCACATTGCTACAGGCTCCAACAGCAGCAGTTCAGTATGGGAAGAACGATGTCCAGTGAGTTGTCATCTTATGGTCTATCTTTCGGTGTGCAACAACGAGATCAGCTCATGCAATGTAAATAAACATTGGCTACTTAAGTTTGCAGTCTTATTTTCCAGATGATTACACTTGATGCTTGCCAACCAAACTTCACTGTTTTCACAAGTACTGGAGCTTTACAATCTTCACAAATTGACACTGAACTAAACTCAACCTGAACTGAGACGAAACTGACTGCCCTAGGCTCTACCACCTCCTTAAATAGCCTTCCCTTCTCCTCCAACATTCTAAGACCAGCTGGTACCTGCCCCTAGTAACAACAATTACCAACTAGGAGATATCCAAAACATGCCAGAGTTTTCTTACATTACATAACACTAAATGCTTTAGCATTGAAATAAAATTACGTAATTTAAGAATCACATTAATAAAAACATTATAGGGAAAAAAAGCATAAAGTTTAATGCATAACTTTACAAAATACCTCTGCTCACAAATAGCAGGTTAACTGGCAACTCTGACACGTAACCAAACAGGAGAAGTACTGAGAACCTGCCAGTACTGCATAACTAGCAATTCCTGCTTCTCGACACTAACCCCTCCCTAGTCCTTTGTCATCCCGACAAAACCACACACTGTATACAAACATAATCACCAATCCAAACTAAACATTTAATTATACACAAAATAATCTTTCAGCTTAGGAGATCTAATCCTATGCCACTTCCAATGACATCCCTACTCCTCCACACAGTCCTCTACTCCTGGAATGACTTGGTCCTCGTCCTGTTCCCTCTTCCAATTGTAGCATTTCTCTTTCCTATATCCTGGCTTTTCACAGTACCAGCAACTTCCTTCTAATTTTTCTGCTTCACATACCTCCCCCTTTCTTGCCTTCAATCCTGCACTATGACCTGCCTGAAAATTGGACGTACTGGACTTGATGTAGATCTCAAATTCCAGAGCCCTTGCTAGTGCTTCTGGATTGTGCCTGCTTCACTTGCACTTTTAACTCTGCACTATCAAGAGCATCGATGACCTGGTTCCTCAGAAGAGTAGCTAACAGGTTAGGTGCTGCTCCAGGATATGGCTTGTGTGCCATACTCTACAGGTCATGAGAAGCTGCTTGATGGATTAGCTTTGAGCCCATACACTAGTCCAGAATTTTGCGCTGTACACCTCAGTTCAGTAATTGGTCTCATATCTGTGCTCCAGCACTGCTGCTAGGGACTGAAACAGTACAGTTCCTTTCCTCCACTAACACCTGCCCAAGAATCTCCATTGCCGTGCCCTTGAGGTTAGTAGCCAGCTGCACTGCCCTTTACCTATCAGTGCAAACATTCTGATCAGCAAGTAACTCAGACTGTGCACAATAAGCTTCTATAGATACACTACCATCAATTTCCTGAGGTTTCTTTAACTTTGAAATGCAAAACCGGGGTGAATTTCTCCCAGTCACGTGTTTAGGACGCGGTCATTAAGTGGCTTTGGGCTTGAGAGTAGTGTGTGTCCCTGTAGCCTCCTGACGTACTTAGATGTTGTTGTGAGTGGTAGTTTTCGGTTCCTCCTCCCATTGGTTTACTCTGTACATGTAAATTCGGGTGATTTTCACCCAGCATTTGTAATAAATGGTGGCTACACCTGGCCCATCAAGTGCAGCCCCTGCTGACACAGCTACACCTGGCCCATCAAGTGCAGCCCCTGCTGACACAGCTACACCTGGCCCATCAAGTGCAGCCCCTGCTGACACTGCTACACCTGGCCCATCAAGTGCAGCCCCTGCTGACACTGCTACACCTGGCCCATCAAGGGCAGGCTCGCCTGCCCCAGCCACCAGGTCAACAAGGAGGAGGACCCGGGATGACGAGGATGTGCCACCAATTGTAAATTTTCAAGCAAGCACCCTGGCCAGTGCATCAGGCTTCAGGTGGAGTTGTCGACCACAGATTGCCCAAAGAGGATGAACACCATCTAGAAATATTATTACACCATTTACCCCTAGCCCTACTAGACAGAGGTTTAGCATTTTATTACTCTAAGAAATACCCCCTTTTTTCTAACCTCATGTAGGCTGATGAGTGAGGCCAGGGAAGCAATGGGGGGCCTACCTGAGGGCCACAGGACTCAAGTGTGTGAGCCATTGCTGAACTCTTAGAATGGAATATTAGGAATTGCAAGGATTTTTTGGTGAAAGTCACAAGAAAAATTATGTTATTTTACATAGTTTATTCGTCACCCCTTTAGTTTTGATATTATAGTTCAAGTTGATGTTTTTGTGGGAATGTACAATACAAAAGTTGAACTTTTGTGCCCCAGTATCAGAACTAATAAATCTTTATTAGAAGTTACAATTTATTGCTTCCGAAAATTGGGTATATTTCACCCGGGTTTTGCATTACCGTTGCAAAACCTAGGTTTTGCATTTCAGGGTTAATAACTGGACCCACATTATAGCGATGCACTTCACTGGTTTGGGGCCTAAAAACTAAGGCATCATAATTAAATCCAGGACTCAAAACCCTTACATTCTGATTATTCAGCCCTGCAATGATACCTTTAGATGCTTAGGATTCGTCAAGATTCACCATACACTGTCCATTTTATAACATGCTCCCTGTTCACTAATCTCAGTCTCAGTAGCTTAACCCACCACATCCCGTTGACATATATATAAGCCGAAACATTTTGTCACTCACAGTCCAGATGACGTCTATAAACATCCTGCAATTGCAAGGTCTGTCATTTGCATATTTTTCAAGTTTCGTGGGTGATTTTTGGTAGGCATATGTGGGAGACCTTCCTCTACCCGCTGCTAGGCGGTGACACTGCCTGGCCCAGCGTGACCCCCCCCCTGCACGCCATTTTCTCAGCAACTCACCTGTTAACAGTGACCCTGCCAGTAAAGACGTGTCACGCCACGGTGTCTCTGACGATGAAATTCAAGGCGAAAGTGATTCCCGATGTGGAGGACAAAGATTACATGGCGCTAGAAGAAGAAAGGAGCAGAAGTCACGAGGAGGTAATGTTGCCAAGGAAGGTGCGGTATGTTGATGTGTTTGGTGAGTGAAACAGCGCTTATATTGCCTATATTATTTTGTGAAAACCAATATCCTCTTGTACTACATATAAATTCGTAACAAATAAATAAATATCTACCTATTCTGAATGGTTTGGAATAGTTAACCCTCCCATAGAAAACGTCTTCCTTGGAGCGTGGCTCTACGGAAGACGGTTCCAGGTGAGGGGAAAGTCACCTGTATAGGGCACTTCTAAGCTCAGGTGAGCACTTTCTCTCTGCATTTTCAATGTTTCTCATTAAAAAAACAGAGGTTTTAGCCAAAAACAGAACTTTTCAAAAATCTGCCGGGATTGCGAGGGGGTGTCATTGGTGAAAAATCTGCTGGAAGGCAGCGGGTTAAGAGTTCTCTACAGCTTCCATTCTCTCACTGATTATTTTTAAGTGGTCATCTAGATGCTGTCTGCACTCCATCACGTTAGTGCTTACCTCACACTTCTGCTGCTGTAGCTCGCTGAATACTTCCTCCTTCAACTGTTGTTCTTTCTTCATTTCCCCCATGAAAGCATCTAGCTGTCATTGCATCATCAGTTGTAACTCCTTCTGTTGTTCCTGGAATGCATCTATCTGTTCATTATGTTCTTGTAATAACTGTTCTTTAATTTCGATCCTGAGCTATTTTTGTTCTTCATTTTGGGCCTGTAATTGTTCTTTGAGTTCTTTCTGTCCTTCACTTTGGGCCTGTAATTATTCTTTGAGTTCTTTCTGTCCTTCACTTTGGGCCTGTAATTATTCTTTGAGTTCTTTCTTTGATTCATTCTGTGCCAGTAGTTGTACACTTTGTGCTTGTAGTTGTACACTTTGTGCTTGTAATAGCTTCATGATCACAGCCAGTGAGTCCTCTTGCCTAGCTGGGCCTCTTGTCGTACACTTTCTGCCTCTGTGTCGAAGATATAACTCACTGCAGCATTTTGTAATGATCCACACTCCTGATATCACTGTTATGTCCCTGTCCTACACTGCCACAGGCTCTAGCAGCGAGTTCAGAATAGGAATGACAATGCCCAGTGAGTTGTTCTTATGGTCAGCCTTTCAGTGTGCAACAACGAAATCAGCTCAGGTGCTGTAAATAAACACTTCCTTCTGAAGCTGACACTCTTTATTACACTTGATGCTTGTAAACTACACCAGAGCTATACAATCTTCACAAACTGACACTGAACTGACACTGAACTAAACTCAAGCTGAATTGAGACTGAATGCCGTGGGCTCATCCTTCTTCTTAAATAGCCTTCCCTTCTTCTCCAACATTCTAGGACATGCTGGTACCTGCCCCTAGCAACTACAGTTACTAAATTGGAGACATCCAAAACATGCCAGAATTATCTTACATTACATAACACTCTCAATGCTTTAGCACAGAAACTGAAATTTTATTATATAATTTAAGTCACATAAATACAAACATTATCCAGAAAAAGAGCATAAAATTTAATGTACAACTTTACATAATACCTCTGCTCACATATAGCAGGCTAACTGGCATCTCTGACACGTAACCGAACTACAAGACTTGCTGAGAACTTTCCAGTACTACCTAACTAGGACTCGTTAGTATTTAAAAATGCTAACAAACTCATGAAAAAAGAGGAATTAAAAAAAAAATGGATGAAAGATGCCTACCTCATGAGGAATGGGGGTTACTTAAGGAGAAGAGGGATGAAACAAAATAAAAAAATAAAGAAAGATCACAGGAAGGGAGGGGCATTTTTTGTTTTTTTAAGTAGTTGGGTTACCTGTAGAGGAAAGAAAAGCAATAAGAAGTGACAGGAAAGATGGGAGAAATAGGAAGAGAGGAGGGCAGGCACAGAAAAACAGTGATATAGGATTTACACTGAGTGACAAGCCAAATGGTTTCCTGTAGGCCAAGAAACCATTTTCAACGCTCGGTGGTAACCATATAACCAAACCATACGTGCTCATTCCATGTCAGCATGTGGGTTTGTGGAGGGTTAGTGCCCCTCCCTGTAAAACAAATAACTCAAAGTCAAATGACTACCCCTTACGGGATTATGGCGTCTGGCAATAGATAGATAGATAGATATTTTGGTTATAAGCAAGAAAGTGGTACATAAACCACATGGACTAAAAAAAAAGGAAGGTAGTATAGTCAAATTATGTCAAATATGCAAAAAAATATGATTAAAAGTGATGAACTCAAATGTAGATGGAACAAAATTATTAAAGATACAATACTATACCCCCCCCAAAAAAAAGGAAGGAAACTCATAGCATTTGCCTGACTGAAAAAAATATAGGGAAGATAGATGATGGTTCGGACAGTGAATTTCCTGAACAATATATGGGACCAAGGGCCACGAGGTCTAGCGTGAAAGTGGGATCACTTCTTTGCTTCGACCATACGGAACCACCAAGCTATAAATGCCGCGTTTTTCGATGTAGGTCAGATTTTTTTTTCTTTTACACTTCCTACGTTATAATTTGAGTGTATATCGTACGCTCTACCTCCAAGAATATATCTAGCAGCAAATTATGCATTATTATGGTGAATCTGTGCTGCATGTAGAAGATATTGCTATAAAAGACGAATATTAACCTCTCTCGTGTGAAATTTGAGGGTACCCCTCAGCTGAATATATAGATTCGGGTTGATTCGGACAGTTGTGGAGTGGGATGATTCAGACAGTTGAGGAAGGGGATGGTTCATCAATGTCCAAACTATCTCTGGAAACAATATGCATTATATAAGTCTTAGTCTGTCGGTCAGTGAGAATAAGGAAAATTTATATATAAAACAAGAGATTTTCTTTTGCAATCTGAAATAGAGGCCTGGAAAGTGAGGAGTGAAGTCAATATTCCAGACAGAGAGAGAGAGAAAGAGAGAGAGAATGGTGAGGCCAGTTATGCATCATTTTAAGCGGTGTAAAAGCTCAAATCAGTTATCCACAATTTTCAAGAATTTAATTTCAGTTTAAACAAAATATATTATGGAACATTTATCTGTCTATCTATATACCTGGGCTCCTTCCCCCAAGGAAAGGGAGGTAGCCGAGACAGGACGACACACTCCCAATTTACTTATCTGCTCAAACACATTCATTCGCATCTTAGCCCCAAAGGGGAAAAGGGACAGATCCTCACTGCACCACACCGCACGAAGGTTAACTGTGCAGTGCAATCAGTGACATCCGCAGCAGGTCCCGACAGCAGAGCTGGTTTAACCCTGTCACATCATAATGGACCCATCCCCTTACACGCACCTGACCTGATCAGCTGATCAGACAAATGCGGGAGAATATACCCTCAGGGTTGCGTCATCATTTATTCATTCACAATTTCTCCCCATTCACTTCTGTCATGCACAGCCACTCTTCCTTGCTCAACAAACATCCCTCTCGCATCCAATGCTCTCTTCACACTGTCCATTCATCCTATTTGTAGTTTTCCTTCCTCTCAGTCTTACACCTCTCACATCAGATCTAGTTAACTTTTTCACCAATCGCTCATTATCCATTCTCTCCATATGCCCAAACCATCGCAGCACCCTCTGCTCAGTGCGATCAGCCATCTCCCGAACAACTCCAATTCTCCTTCACATTTCATCATAATTCACTCGATCCATACGCATCACTCGATACATACTCCTCAGACTCCTCATCTCCATCACATTCAAACTTTTCCTCTCTGCTACACACTTATTCCATGTTTCAGCCCCATATAACGCAGTCAGTACCACAACACCCTCATACAGCCTTCTCTTTACATCCATTCTAAGAAAATGACATCTAAACACTTTCTTCATTCCTCCCAGCGCCTTTACTACTTCATCCATCCTAAACTTCACTTCTGCATCTATTCTTGCATCCGCAGCAACATGTGACCCTAAATACTTAAAACACTCTACCTCCTCAAGCAACTTGCCATTCAAAACTATATTCATCCCCCTACCGTCTACCAACCTTGTACACTTCATTACTTTACTCTTATTTTCATTTATTTTCAATTTCCTCCTTTCACACACCCTTCCAAACTCTTCTACCAACTATCTCAATCTCTCCTCTGAATCAGCCACCAGTGCATTATCATCTGCAAACAGCAGCTGCTTCAGATTCCACTCTCTGCCATCAAAATTCACCAGACTCAGACCTCCACCTAGCACTCTTGCATTCACCTCCCTTACAACACCATCCATATAAATATTAAACAACCAAGGCAACAT
The DNA here is from genome assembly GCF_032717465.1 of Coenobita brevimanus. Taxonomy (NCBI): domain Eukaryota; kingdom Metazoa; phylum Arthropoda; class Malacostraca; order Decapoda; family Coenobitidae; genus Coenobita; species Coenobita brevimanus. The sequence continues at coordinate 8,917,853 of NC_137001.1, forward strand.
CACACATCCCTGCCGGAGCCCCAGTCTCACAGGAAACCAATCACTCACAGCATTTCCCACTCTTATACACGCTCTACTATTTACTAAAAACTTTTCAATCCTTTTAGTAACCCACCATCAAGTCCACACAATCTTAAAACAGTCCGCAAAGCTCCCTATCAATTCTGTCATACACTTTCTCTAAATCCATGAACGCCTAAAACACATCCTTACCCTTCACTAAATACTTTTCACACACCTGTCTCACAGCAAACACCTGATCCTCGCATCCTCTCCCTCTCCTAAAGCCATATTGTTCATCACCAATCACTCCCTCTGTACCCTCTCCAACTCTCTTAACCCCTAGGGTACGCAATTCTCCAGCCTCGACTGCCCCCCAGGACGCAAAAACAGGGCAATTTTTCGACTTCCTCAAAGGTTAAAAGTTTTATGCCCGATTTATAGAGCTTGAATTTACACAACTGAAAACCCAAACCCCACCCTCCTAGACCCAATAGTTATCGAGCTATGGCCCGTCAAACTTTATAATAGTTACCCATTGTGGCCCCAGCGAGAAAGAAAATACGCTGCTCACACCTGTTTTCTTCGCAACAATACGTGCAAAAATCACCAAAATCAATTTTTTTTTGGTGTGCATAGATGTTATAAACCATTCTAATGTGCTTAGAAAAAAATAAAATAATAACAACCTGCCCCCAAATAAATATGATAAATAAAAATTATCCTTCCCTCCTCTCCTCATACCTCCAATCCCCTCCCTCCCCTTCCCTTCCATTCCCTTCCCCTCGCCTAACCTCCCCTCCCCTTTCCTCTTCCCCCTTCCCCCCCCCCCGCCGAGCTGTCAAATCTAGCAAGGGAAATTGGTCATGAACCCCCCATTAAAAATATGATAAATAGTAAAAATTATCCTCCCCTTCTCTCCCCTCTTCAAACCTCCAGTCCCCTCCCTCCCCTTCCCTTCCCTCCCCTCCCCTCCTCTCTCCTCTCCTTCCCTCCCCTCCCCTCGCCTAACCTCCCCTCCCCCCTCCCCTCCCCTCCCCTCCGAGCTGTCAAATCTAGTTTTCGTTTCGTTTTGTTTCGTTTTGAAGGCTCCAACATGCTTCCATGCGTCGGCATAAAATGTCTTTTTCAAGTAGGTTTTGAATAAAGACAGCTAAAATACTGTGGTGTGAATATCTGTATGCAAACACCAATAAATTACAGGTCTATCTATCTATCTATATACCTAGGCTGCTTCCCCCAAGGAAAGGGAAGTAGCCGAGACAGAACGACACACTCCCCATTTACTCATCCATTCAAACACATTCATTCGCATCTTAGCCCCAAAGGGGAGAACGGACAGATCCTTACCGCACCACACTGCACAAGGGTCAACTGCGCAATGCAATCAGTGACATCCGCAGCAGGGCCTGACAGCAGAACTGGTTTACCCCTGCCACATCATAACAGACCCATCCCCTTACCCGCACCTGACCTGACTAGCTGATCAGACCAAATGCAGGAGAATATCCCCTCAGGGCTGCGTCATCACTTATTCATTCACAATTTCTCTCCATTTATTTCTGTCACGCACAGCCACTCTTCCTTGCTCAACAGACATCCCTCTCGCATCCAGCGCTCTCTTGACACTGTCCATCCATCCTATTCGTGGTCTTCCTCTCAGCCTTACACCTCTCACATCAGATCTAGTTATCTTTTTCACTAATCGCTCATTATCCATTCTCTCCATATGCCCAAACCATCGCAACACCCTCTGCTCAACTCTACCAGCCATCTCCCGAACAACTCCAGTTCTCCTTCGCACTTCATCAATTCGCACCCGATCCATACGCGTCACTCCACACATACTCCTCAGACATCTCATCTCCATTACATTCAAACTTTTCCTCTCTGCTACACCCATATTCCATGTTTCAGCCCCATATAACGCAGTAGGTACCACAACACCCTCATACAGCCTTCGCTTTACATCCATTCTAAGCGAACGACATTTAAACACTTTCTTCATTCCTCCCAGCACCTTTCCTACTTCATTTATTCTAAACTTCACTTCTGCATCTATTCTTCCATCCACAGCAACATGTGACCCTAGATATTTAAAACAATTTACCTCCTCAAGCAACTCACCATTCAAAACTATATTCATCCCTCTACCATCTATCAACCTCGTACACTTCATCACTTTACTCTTATTCTCATTTACTTTCAATTTCCTCCTTTCACACACCCTTCCAAACTCCTCTACCAACTGTCTCAATCTCTCCTCTGAATCAGTCACCAGTGCAGTATCATCTGCAAACAGCAGCTGCTTCAGATTCCACCCTCCACCATCAACATTCACCAGACTCAGACCTCCACCTTAAACTCTTGCATTCACCTCCCTTACAACACCATCCATGTAAATATTAAACAACCAAGGTGACATCACACATCCCTGTCGCAGCCCCACTCTCACGGGAAACCAATCACTCACAGCATTTCCCACTCTTACACACGCTCTACTATTTACATAAAAACTTTTCACCCCTTTTAGTAACCTACCATCAAGTCCATACAATCTTAAAACAGTCCACAAAGCCTCCCTATCAATTCTATCATACGCTTTCTCTAAATCCATAAATGCCCAAAGCACATCCTTGCCTTTCGCTAAATACTTTTCACACACTTGTTTCACAGCAAACACCTGATCAACGCATCCCCTCCCTCTCCTAAAGCGACACTGCTCATCACCAATCACTCCCTCTGTACCCTCTCTAACTCTCATAATTAACACTCTACCATACACCTTACCTACAACACTCAACAGACTTATACCCCTAAAGCTAGTACATTCATACTTATCACCCTTGCCTTTATACAACGGGACCACACAAGCACTTCCCTAGTCAACTGGCACCATACCATTCTCAAAGCACACATTCAACAATCTTACTAACCAGTCAACAATAGTCACTCCACCACCCTTCTGGCATTCCACAGCACACCCATCCATACCTACAGGTAATGATTCAAGAACACGTGCCATAATGCGTAAAAAATACACAAAATATTCGAGGCCGGGGAGGTGCTAGGGAGTTCGGGTGGGGGGTGGGGAGGTGGGGGGAGCTGGTAAGGCCAGGAGGGGGAGGAGGGGGTGGATGGGGATGGAGGGATGGGAGGAGACCACCACAAGACACAAAGGAAGGGCCAAAGTGGAGTACAGGGACATGGAGGGAGGGTAGGGGGGAAATACCCTCCCCCCAGTTGACTGGGAAGGGGGACGTGGGGGGGGATCCACATGGGAGGGGGGGATGCATGAGGAGGGGGTGGGAGGGGTTGTGGTGGTGGTAAGAACGGTGGGAGGTAGGGTAGTAACAAGGTAGTGGAGTAGAGGGAAGTGGCGAGAGGGAGGTGGGGGGTATACCCTCCACCGCCTGGTTACGGGCCTGGGTCCCCCCTCCGGTGTGTCCAACACCTAGTTCTGATTGGTTAGAAGCCATCTACGTCACAGCTGGGGTGGAGCCAGCTGCCGCCAGTTTTTTGTAGATGTTGTACGATCGGTGTTGCTCGTCCTATTAAGAAATTGCACAAAAAGCCCAATCGATGAGATTAGCACTTCAGGGGTTAACTAACATTCTACCATACACCTTACTTACAACACTCAGACTTATACCCCTAAAGCTAGTACATTCATACTTATCACCCTTGCCTTTATACAACAGGACCGCACAAGAACTTGCCCAGTCAATTGGCACCGTACTTTTCACAAAGCACACATTCAGCAATCCTACCAACCAGTCAACAATAGTCGCTCCACCACCTTTCAGGCTTTCCACAGCACTCCTATCCATATCTGCAGCTTTCCCTATTTGCATCTCCTTTACTGCCTCCTGCACTTCCTCCTTCGTGGTCACAGAATCATTCAACTCTCCCAACACATTTATTCCTTGCACCCTTCCATCTGCCTCAATCTCAGTCTCCCTTTCCTCCTCTACATTTAAGAATCTTTCAAAATACTCTGCCCATCTCTTCTTTTCTGCATCCATCTCAATTAATATCCATCCTCTGCTTCTACTCGCTCTTCCTTCCCAGACTTTCCCTTTCGCACCCTTTTCACCTCCTTCCAAAACAGTTTCTTATTTTGTTGAAAATTCTCATTCAACCGCCTACCCCCCCGCCACAGAGGGGGGGGGAGGACAGAATCTGGCCGCACTATGAACAATTATGAAGAGATTAATTTGGATTTTTGAGTCAAATTCTGTGCCTGTGTGTGAGAAACAGAAACGAGGCCAGTTATGCATCATTTTAAAGCAGAAAGTAAGAGGCTAAGTCAATTATCCACAATTCTGGTGAAGCTTATTTCAGTTTTAAAATAGGCCTATTAATTTTTAACAAATATGAAGAGGTTCATTTGGATTCTAAGGTTTAGTTTTGTACTTTAGGAAAATAAAATGTCTTTGAATTGATACATTTTTGTTTTTAGCCAGTCCAACTCAAATAATTTTAAGAATGTGCCAAGAAATACATGTGGCCAAACCATCCCACCTTTCTGTCCGAACCATCACCACTGGTAGGGAAGGTTCGGACAATTTGGAGACTTATATTTCGTTAACTATAGGTCAAAACTGAAAATAGCTACGGGTTTGATATTATCAGGTTGAAGAGCCAAATGAAGGAAGAACATTTTAACATAAACACTATTACACTACTGCTTAAAACCTGAATTAATATAAATATTTTTTTTTAAGTGTCTCAACCATCACTGCCCTCCCCTATATATCCCAAGGGTATGAAACAACACCCTAAACTTTGAAGAATACAATATATGGAGAAGATATAGAAAGCTGAAAAAATTAGGAAGAGTTATATTACCAAAAAAAAAAAAAAAATCTACAGGTCAAAGAGATAGATGTACAGTAGATATACCCTCACAAGCAAAATTAATTGCAGTAGAGATCACATCTGAAGGGCAAATAATGGTGCAAATTGACACATGCCACCCAAAACAAACAACTGAGAAAGAAACGAATATGAAGACCTGGCAGAAAGTACAGTTCAGAGTTTAAGAGCCTTCCTGCATAGACTGGAAGAGAAATCTGAAAGAATTATATTAATTGGAGATTTCAACACGAATATAAACTGGAATCCTCTAGATGTAAGTAGCTATGAAAGCTGTTGGGATCAAAGGTTCCAGGATTTTGTATAGGAGTTTTTCTTAAGACAACATATAAAGGAAAACACAGGAAAAGAGAAATAAATGTTTCATCATTATTAGCTCGTATTTACTAGGCTCATATTTATACGTGGTGTGAAGCTGCAGAATGTGGTGAATGTTTTTGGCGTATCCGGTACAGCCAGGATTCCGGGGGCTTAAATGATGAGTGAATGGAAGTGTGGCCTATTTGGATTGGACAAGCTTGTGCTGTCTGGACGTTCCTACTCCTCACCCTGCCCTTGGGTGGGAAAGGAGGTCCAGGTGATGATGATGATTTACTAGGCAAGACGATGATTATCGACAACATAATGTATCACCCACCATATGGTTGAAGAGACCATATGGTTTTAAATTGCAACTTCAGGATTGCATATGGTATAGTTAGCAGTAATGAAAACTACAAAAACAGCCTAAACTACAAAAAAAGGCAAATATAATGACCCAAAAACGTACATCATAGAAATTGATTGGGACAAAGGAGCTTAGATGAGAGAATACTAATGTTATATATAGAAAGTTCTGTGAATTTTAAGAAACAGGTGTCCAAAATTATATCCCTCAGCACAAGGAAACAGAAATAAGGATAAAGAAATGGTTTCATACAGAATGTAATAAATCAAAAGAGAAAACAGATTTGCTGTTGAATTGATGCAGAAGACACACTAGTGAGAGGGCATATAACAGCCATAAACAGGAAAGTAATGATTATACAAAGATAAGGGGAGAAGCTCAAAGACAGTTTCAGGAACACATAAATAAATGTAGTGACCAACCGAAGCTGTTTTATAGCTACAACTGATGCAAAACCAAAGTTAAAGATAAAATACAACCCATCATGGATAAAGGGATAACCAATAACCAATATCCATGAAGAAGATATTTGTGAAGTATTTAAAAAAATCCCAATCAATTTTTACAGAAAGTAATTTTGAGAGAAATGATAAGGAACATGCATGCCCACACATATTACCATATATTCAAATATCGGGACAAGAGGTATAGGAAGAGCTGAGTAAATTAGACAAAGAAAAAGCAAATGATACAGATGAAATTCCGAAGTCGGGTGCTATATGAGTGTCAGGAGAGGTATGCAGACCAATATATTTTATATTCAAAGAATCTCTAAGTCAAGGTAAACTACCTGATTTTTGGAAGAAGGCATTGTTCCCCTGTTCAAGGGAGGAAATAGAATCCACTCACCTACTGACCAGTATCCCTAAGCAGTGTCGTAAGATACTAGAGAAGTTGATAAGAAAAATATCAGCAAACCATCTGGAAAAATACAATGTGATAACAGAGAGTTCGGTTTTAGATAGGGAAAATCATGTGTTACTAATCTATTAAGTTGCTATGATGGAGTTGCACAAACACTACAGAAAAGAAAAGGATGGGTAGACAGTATGTATTTGGATTTCAAGAATGCATTTGACAGAGTACGGCACCAAAAACTTTTATGGAAACTCTACAATCACGGAGGAATTCAAGGAGTAACAAGCTGAGTTCCACAGATCTCACTGCAGGCAAAAGTCATGCTTTTAGTATATATAAATGACCCTGACAGTGACATTGGAATTGGAAGCTCTCTAAAAGTGTTTGCTCATGATGCAAAAATACAAAGGAGAATTGCAAACACTCTTGCAGAGAGCTGTCTATCTATCTAACTGTATACCTAGGCTGCTTCCCCCAAGGAAAGGGAGGTAGCCGAGACAGGATGACACTCCCAATTTGCTCATCCACTCAAACACATTCATTTGCATCTTAGCCCCAAAGTGGAGAAGGGATAGATCCTCACTGCACCACACCACACGAGGGTCAATTGTGCAGAGCAATCAGTGACATCCACAGCAGGTCCCGACAGCAGAGCTGGTTTACTTCTGCCACAACATAATGGACCCATCCCCTTTCACACACCTGACCAGATCAGTTGATCAGACAAAATGTGGGAGAATATCCCCTCAGGGCTGCATCATCATTAATTCATTCACAATTTCTCTCCATTCATTTCTATCACGAACAGCCACTCTTCCTTGCTCAACAGACATCCCTCTTACATCCAACGCTCTCTTCACACTGTCCATCCATCCTATTCGTGGTCTTCCTCTCAACCATACACCTCTCACATCAGATCTAGTTATCTTTTTCACCAATTGCTCATTATCCATTCTCTCCATATACCCAAACCATCGCAACACCCTCTGCTCAACTCTACCAGCCATCTCACGAACAACTCCAGTTCTCCTTCGCACTTCATCATTTGCACTTGATCCATACGCGTCACTCCACACATACTCCTCAGACACATCATCTCCATTACATTCAAACTTTTTCTCTCTGCTTCACCCATACTCTATGTTTCAGCCCCATATAATGCAATCGGTATCACAACATCCTCATACAGCCATCTCTTTACATGCATTCTAAGCGAACAACATCTAAACACTTTCTTCATTCCTCCAAGCACCTTTCCTACTTCATTCATTCTAAACTTCACTTCTGCATCTATTCTTCCATCCACAGCAACATGTGACCCTAAATACTTAAAACATTCTACCTCCTTAAGCAACTCACTATTCAAAACTATATTCATCCTCCTACCATCTACCAACCTCATACACTTCATCACTTTACTCTTATTCTCATTTATTTTCAATTTCCTCCTTTCACACACCCTTCTAAATTCCTCTACCATCTCAATCTCTCATCTGAATCAGCCACCATTGCATTATCATCCGAAAACAGCAGCTGCTTCAGATTCCACTCTCTACCATCAACATTCACCAGATTCAAACCTCTGCCGAACACTCTTGAATTCACCTCCCTTACAACACCATCCATATAAATATTAAACAACCAAGGCGACATCACACATCCCTGCCGCAGCCCTGCTTTCACAGGAAGCCAGTCACTCACAGTATTTCCCACTCTTACACACACTCAACTATTTACATAAAAACATTACACTCCTTTTAGTAACCTATCATCAAGTACATACAATCTTAAAACAGTCCACAAAGCTTCCCTATCAGTTTTATCATACGCTTTCTCTAAATCCATGAACGCCCAAAACACATCCTTACCTTTTGCTAAATACTTTTCACACACCTGTCTCACAGCAAACACTTGATCCACGCATCCTCTCCCTTCTCCTAAAGCCAAACTGTTCATCACCAGTCACTCCCTCTGTACCCTTTCCAACTCTCTTAACTAACACGCTATCATAGACCTTACCTACAACACTCAAGAGACTTATACCCCTCAAGCTAGTATATTCAAACTTATCACCCTTACCTTTATACGGCAGGACCAAACAAGCACTTGCCCAGTCAATTGGCACCATACCCTGCACAAAGCACACATTCAACAGTCTTACTAACCAGTCAACAATAGTTGCTCCACCACCTTTCAGGCATTCCATAGCACACCCATCCATATCTGCAGCTTTCCCTGTTTTCATCTCCTTTACTGTCTCCTGCACTTCCTCCATCGTGATCAAAGAATCATTCTACTCTCCCAGCACATTTATTCCTTGCACTCTTCCATATAGCACAATCTCAGCCTCTCTTTCCTCCTCTACATTTAACAGTCTTTCAAAATGCTCTGCCCATCTCTTCCTTACCGCATCTATCTCAGTTAACATCCTTCCATTTTCCACTTTTACTCTCTCTTTCTTCCCAGACTTTCCCTTTAGCACCCTTTACACTTCCTTCCAAAACATTTTCTATTTCTGTTAAAAATTCTCAGTCAACCGCCTACCCCACCTCTCATCTGCTGCCACTCTAGCATCACGCACAGCCCTTCTCTCTCTATTCCTCTTTTCCTTATGCATCTCATATGACACCTCATCCTTCCTCTGCAACCACACATCATATGCACGTCTCTTCTCAGCCACAGCCATACTTACCTCCTCGCATCACCATTCTCTTTCCTTTCTTACACCACCACCCACTTGTCTCACACCACACACCTCTTCGGCATGCCCCACCACTGCACTCTTAACTGCCATTCCTCCTCCACATTGCCATTCTCCTGATCTTTCACTGTGTTCCACTCATCCTTTAATTTTTCCTGATACTCTAGCATTTTCTCTCTTTTATCCAACTCCGTTTCAAAACCTCCCTGCCACACCTAACTCTCCTAGCTCTCACCCATCTCTTACCTACTCTCAACTTTCCCTCCACCAGGTAGTGTTCAGATATACCTCCACCCTCCCCTCTCAACACTCTCACATCCAACAATCTTCCTATTACATTCCTGGACACAACCACATAGTCCATCAATGCTCTATCAACAACCCTTCCACCCTCCTGTCTCACCCATGTATACTTATAAATATCTTTCTTCGCAAACAAGGTATTTCCAAGCACAATCTCTCGCTCAATGCACATTCCTATCATTCATTCCCCATTTTCATTTCTTCCAGACACATCATGCATACCAACTACACCTTCAACTGCTATATTTCCCACTCTAGCATTCAGATCTTCCATCATTACCACATTCACATTCGCTTTAAAACTCTGCAGAAACTCATTAACATCATTCCAGAAAGACTCCCTCTCTTCTTCATCCCTTTCACTACCAGGCCCATATGCACTCACAAATACCCACAACTCAAATTCTAATTTTGCTTTCACCGACATCAGTCTCGATGACACCTCTTTCCATTCAGTCACACACTACTGCACTTCTGGGCTCACTAACAAGGCCACACCTTCTCTTGCTCTTCCTCTATCAACACCTGACAATCTTACATTCACATTTCCAAACTTAGACTCACCTTTCCCTTTCATCTTTGTTTCACTCAAAGCTAACACATCCAACTTTCTTCTCATAAACATTCTCCTAATCTCCTCCCATTTAGCCTCAATCGTACTACTTCCACACACATTCATAAACCCAATCTTGAGGGGACGGGGCTAACTCAATCCCCCATCCCTTTCTCTGGGCTGTCTCTTTTTAGGAACTAATAAAAAAAAAATAGGAGGGGGTCCCTAGTCCCCTCACCCTGCCCCTTTTAATTGCCTTTTACGACACGCAGGGAATATGGTGGCAGAATTCTTTCCAACACAACCTGGCCACAGAGTAGTAGTACCACCCCATAGTGCTGCCAGATTGTGTCCCCCCCGCCACAGGAAGGGCTACAAGAAGAATTAACCCCTTTGCACCCCAGGTCTCCAGAATGGGACGGAACTGGGCATTTTCCAAAATTGATGAAGAAGGGAACACCGAGGTAGGACCTAAGAGCTACACGACCATGAGCCAGCAGGCGGAGGACAGTATGCCTAGCACCCTTCCGGCAAAATCCATCGCACGGGAACTCTCGGAGCTAAGGAGTTAAACATTGACAAATCTACCAGTTTCTATAACCTCTTTGTGCCCCGTGCCCCCAGAATGGGAGGGAACTGGGCATTTTCCAAATTTCATGAAGAAGGGAACCCCAAGGTAGGGATCTAAGAGCTTTACTATGAGTTGGAAGGCAGAGGGCAGTACGCCTAGCATCTTTCCAGCAAAATCCCTTGCACAGGAACTCTGGGAGGTGAGGGGTTAACCCGCTGTGTCCCATTGGCATATATATACGTCCACACGTTTTGTCACTGTCACTCCCTTTGACGTATATAAATGCGCATCAATTGCAAGGTCCCTAATCTGCACAACTTTCAATTTTCGCGCATGATTTTTGGTACATATACACAGGACACCTTCCTCTACAAGATGCTTGGCAGGGACAATGCCTTACCCCACATGACCTCCCCCCCCCTGCATGCCACTGTCTCCGTAATTCACCTGTTACCAGTGACCTGGCCAGCAAAGACATGTCGTGCCACAGTACGAAACTCAGGGCTAAAGTGATTCCCCAATTGATGACAATGTAGAGGAAAATGTTTACGTAGCATTAGAGGAAGAAACAGTCAGAAATGATGATTATGTAATGTCACCAAAAAAGGTCAGGTTTGGTGAGTGAAACAATACTTATATTGCCTATATTACTGTGTGAAAACCAATATACTCTCATACTACTTACAAATTCATACCAAATAAATAAATAAATACCGTTTATGAGTGGCGTAGAACAGTTACCCTCCCATAGAACTCGTTTTCTTAGAAGCCAGCCTGATAGAAAACACAATAAGGTAAGGAGGTACTGCTATCTGTATTGAGTATTTTAAACCTCAGGTGAGCAATTTCTCTATAAATTATCGATGTTTCTCACCAAAAACGGAGGTTTGAGCCAAAAGAAAATTTTTCCAAAATTGGTCGAGATTGGGGGGAGTCAGTGGTGGAAAAGTGGTCGGGATGGGGCGGGTTAAGATAAGCTTCATGAATGGAGCAATTGATGGCAAATGGAATTTGTGGACAAATGCTACGTAATTAAGTTTTGTAAAAGTGGAGAAAGACCAAACTGAGATTATGAGCTAAGAAGGTCAACCCTACACATATAAAAAAGAAGAAGGACCTAGGAGTGATTATCAATAACAGACTATCTCCAGTTGACCACATCAGTGAGAAGGTATGGAGCATGTATAAATTGTTTGCTAATATGAGAATAGTATTCACATAAATAAATGAAGACATGCTGACAAAGATCATAACATCAATCATCAGACCAACCTAGGAGTAGTCATCAGTAGTTTAGAAACCACACCTATATATATATATATATATATATATATATATATATATATATATATATATATATATATACATATATATATATATATATATATATATATATATATATATATATATATAAATATATATATATATATATATATATATATATATATATATATATATATATATATGAGAATGAAAAAATACAATGGGCTGCTACAAGATGGGTATCAAGTTTAAGGGATCTAAGCTATGAAGAAAGACTAGAGAACCTGAACCTACAAACATTAATAGAGAGAAGGAAAAGAGGAGACATGATTATGCTATGTAAATATATCACAGGGAAGACAAACTAGACATAAATGAGTAAATAATCAGTGGGAAAGCATCAGAAAGAGCACACTGAAAAAAAAAAATGCATTAAAAGAGAGGTGATCAATACGTAAGGAGATTCGGTTTCCCGAGCAGGGCAATTCATCAGTGGAATGCAGTACCAAATGAAACAGTGTGTGCCAAAACTATTTATAAACTTAAGGATATGTATGATAAAAATGGTTTAACCCACGGCGTCCCGTCGACGTACTTCGACGTCCTCACGTTTTGTCACTGCCAATCCCGTTGACGTACTTCAACGTCCTGCAATTGCAAGGTTCATAATTTCCACAATTTTCAAAATTCGCGCGAGATTTTCGATTCGCCCACCTACCCAAGCCTCCCCTACCTGCCGCCAGGCGGGCAGCGTCCCAGACCCCGCGTGACCCGCGCTCGCCCTTGTCTTGGTCACTCACCTGTTAGCAGTGACCCAGGTCAGACATGGCGCAGAAAGGTCTCTCAGACGACGAAATTGCATCCGCCCTGGAAGCCTTCACTGGAGATAGTGATTCTCCACTTGATGATGATGTGGTGGATTGCGATTACATCCAGCCAGAGGAAGAAATAACAAGCAGTAATGAAGAGGTCCCTTCACCCCGGAAAAAGCAGTATGTGACATATCGTAAGGCAAGGGAAGGCCAGCCTGCACCCCAACAACGTGCACGGACCTCTCTCCATCCCGATTCTGATGAGGATGAGGATGAGGACAATGACGATGACGGCGGCTTAGGACGTGATATCGCCTCGTGCTTGGGTAAGGAGAAAATATCACCCCGAAGATCAGAAGGTGGGGCGAGAAGACATATAAGGTATGGTCCAAGTCTTTTGTCTGGGGAAGTGGAAAGTGGTGTGGTGGGAGTGCGGGGTGAAAGGGAAAGTGGTGTGGCGGGAGTGCGGGGTGAAAGGGAAAGTGGTGTGAGGGAGGCAGCACCAGCACGTGGTGCATGTAGGTCTAGGGGAGAGGAGGTGGAGCCACTCCCCAGCACGTCTTTCGCCCCACAATATTCCCAAACTTCCTCCCCACAGCCCCAGGATGTGGGGAGAAGAAGGAAAGGGAAGGGAAAGGGAAGGGAAAGGGTAAAGGAAAAGGGAGAGGGAAGAGAAGTGCGAGTGATGAGAGGCGCCGCTCCCCACCTCCCCAACCTCCCCCACCACCCTCACCTCCCCACCCTGATGAAGGCGACGATGGGGACGTGGCTGGAGACGGTGGTGTCTCATGGAACTGGGAAGATGGGAGTAATTTTACTCCCATCATTCACCCTTTCACTGAGGAGTGGCGGTCTGGTTGGACGGCTCCAGGTGTGCATGCGGGTTCCTCTAAGGTGGATTTTTTCCACTTGTTCTTTGGGGAGGCGTTTGTGGGGCGCATAGTGGAACAGACCAACATATTTTCACGAACACAGCGCCGTGAAAGTGAACGTTTGGGAACCACGAGCAGGCATTCCCAACAATATGACTATCCTGTGACAATTTCAGAGATGTTCTTATTTTTTGCCCTGGTTCTCTTGATGGGTGTGGTACGAAAAAACCAAATTCCTGCCTACTGGACAACTGACCCAATGATCCTCACACCTTTCTTTGGAAAGGTGATGAGTCGTAATAGATTTCAGCAGATTCTCGGCCGCCTCCACTTTTTTGATGCAGAAGATTCAGCTAATACAAATAACACTGATAAAATGAGGAGAATTAGGCTGGTATTTGATCATTTACGGGAAATGTTCCGCTCCTCATTTTATCCTTACAGAGACCTCGTCATAGACGAGTCTTGTGTTGTGGAAAGGCAATATTTCCTTTCGCCAGTACATACCCAGCAAGAGACGCCGTTTCAGGTTCAAGATCTTTGTTATGTGTGACTGTAAGACTGGTTATGTGCAAGACATAGTCTTGTACACGGGTGCACAGACAGATATAACAGAAGATCGTAGTACAGGACTCTCAGGGGCCGTGGTGAAGACAGTGATAGAGGAGTACCTTCATCGTGGTCATGTGTTGTACCTGGACAACTGGTACACTAGCCCTCTTCTCGCTAGGTTCCTCCACCAACACGACACCGGAGTCTGTGGTACAGTCAAGAGAAACCGTCTCCATATGGTCAAGATAGGGAGGAAACTTGACAAGAACGAGGTGGTTTTCTTCCAGGCAAATAACATCCTTGCCACCCTGTGGAACCACAACAGGGAAATTTGCCTCCTATCAACTGTTCACAGCCCCCTGATGCACCGCACAGACTCCGTTGATCACCGTAGCGAGAGGAGGCGCAACGTCTGGAAACCCGAGTCTGTACTGGACTATAATCTGAACATGAGGCAAGTGGACAGTCAGACTCGATGATTTCCAGTGTTGACTGTGCCAGGACCATGATGAAGTGGTATAAAAAGCTCTTTTTCCACTTGCTCGACATCACGGTCCTGAACTCACACTACCTGCACGCCATGACAACAGGAGTATCAGAGACCTTTGAGGGGTCTGTGAGGGAGCTGGCACGTGAAATAATCGCCAGGCATGCCCAGGACAGACCCACACACCACACCCGCACCCCCATGGATGCCCGGACTCCCCTACGCCTCGCAGGACACCACTATCCTAGCACATTCCCTTCCGACCCAAACCGTCGTAAACCCCAGCGCCGCTGCCATGTATGCAAGCACTCGACAGTCAGACCAGCCACTCAGAGAAAAGACACAAGGTACAAGTGTGTCGAGTGCAATGTTGCGTTGTGCCTTCAGCCATGTTTCAGAGAGTACCATAACTTCCTACACTACTGAAACTGTGTGGGATGGCGATATGACGCTCAGTATAATGGTAAGGCCAGTCAGTATGTGCTAAGTCTTATATAAAGTTGAAACGGGTGTAATGTTTTCAGGAAAGTAATGTATAAGTTGAGAAATAGTGTAAGTTGAAAGGAGTGATATCAAAACTACACCCACTGTGTAAATCTGCGAAAATATGACGCTCAGTATAACACTCTGGTCAGTAAATATGTGATAGCAAGAATATAAAGTGGAAACGGGTGTAATGTTAGGATGAAAGTTACGTATAAGTTGAAAAATAGTGTAAGTTGTAACAATTGATGTCACGAGTACACCCACTGTGTAAATCTGCGAAAATATTACGTTCAGTAGAGCATTCTGGTCAGTAAGTATGTGATAGGAATGATATAAAGTGGAAAAGGGTGTAATGTTAGTAGGAAAGTAATTTATAAATTGAATACTAGTGTAAGATGAAACAAATGATATCGCGATAACACTCACTGTGTAAATATGCGATAATATGACGCTCAGTAGAATCGTAAGGTCTCAAATGATGTGATATCAATTATGTCAAGTGTAAACATGTGCAATGTTAGTGGAGAATTATTATATAAGTACATAAAAATAGGTTGTAAGTTGAAATAGTAGTCATAGCGACTTCACCGTCTGTGTTATTATGCGCTATTATTACGCTAAATATTTACGTAAGGTCTGAAACTATCTCAAAACAGTTCTCAAAAGTGGAAAAGTGTATAATGTTATTAGGAAAGTATTATGTAAGTAGAAAAAACACAATACGAGTTGAAACAACAGTCACAGCGAGTTCACTCACTACGTAAATAAACGCTAACATTACGCTAAATGTTATCGAAAGGCCTGTGAATACGTAAAAACAGTTCAGTAAAATGTAAAATGGTATAATGTTATTGGAGATGTATTATGTAAGTAGAAAAAATGATATGTATCATGATTCAGGAATGTTAGCGATTCATCGTGACCAGTCTGCCTGATTTTGCTCGGTTCGCACGATGGTACAATGCTTATTTCAGCTCTATTTTTGTATAAAATCCAATTTACTCTTGTATCACATGTTTTTATGTTTGTAATAAATACATATCTACTTACTTTCATTGGTTTCCCAGACTTATAATACCATAGAAAACGTGAGAGCCTCAGACCACCTACAGAGAACACGGTACCAGGTGTGACGAAGGTATACCTGTTTAGGCCACTGATGGACCCCGGTGAACAATTTCTTGGTGATTGACCATTGTTTCTGACCAAAAGTGAAAGTTTTAGCAAAAAAAAAATTTGGGTCCAAAAATGGTTGGGATTGGGGGGTACCAGTGGTGAAAAAGTGGTCGGGAAGGGGCGGGTTAATATTGTCATGGGGTTTTTGAAAATTTTCATATTAAAGAATACTTTAAATGTTAACTTGTCAAAGGAGACAAGGAACTGACTTGTGAAAATCAAGCAATGATTACTTTATGCCGGCTTACTTCGCCGATTCTCGAAGGACGAGAATTTATTTACTTTTTCAGCAGTACACACGAGAGACTAATTACTCACAAATGCTCTTTGTTAGTACTGCTAGCCTCACGAGAAAGTGACTCCACCCCTGACAATCAATAACTAATACTATGAATGATAAACAGGTTCTTGCTGGTGCATTAACTCCAGGCTGGCACAACGGATTTAAGCTTAATACAAGAAGACTGGCCTAAGTACCAGTTATGAATAATACAAAGCGTTACTGCCAACTAGAAGCAGCAACTAAAATAAGTTTAATGTGGAGAAATAAAACACTAGTTTACATTACATTAAGCTTAAGAAAAAGAACTGTTAATTTATTAACTACAATGAAATAAATTTACGTTACATGAGTCTCAATTGAAAGCAATATAAGGAGACCACACTCAGTCTCTCACTCAAAAGCTAACACTTAAGCCTAGGAAAAAACGAACGAACAAAATACTGGTTGGTGGAGGGGGCCAAACGAGTAGTCTGGGCATCTGCGCGATGAATACCAGACGCTGCTATTCAATAGACCCTCTTCACCAGTTCACCGCTGGGTAGAGATTGTAGAACTCGCTGTACAACGACGGCACTGCTTCACGCTGGAGCACAAACGGTCCTTATCTCACGATGATCCAAGTCTGACTGGTTCAAATTATGAGAGAGGGGCAAATGTCGGCCGTGTTTGGTAACAGCTAACGGAATTAATGTGAGCAATACATGCCCATAACAAATCACTCAGCGAAAGCACCAATGTCGCGCGCAAGGATGATCACTTATGAAACAGTGAAAAATGTTCTGAAAACACTCCCGATCGGGTGAATACGGGGACAGATGACTGAGTGATACTTATTGGGAATTGACTAGAATTCGCGGTTTCCCACCAAAGTTTAATGTCACGAGTTTATTTAGATAGAGAATCGCACCAATTCGTGACATTACGCCCTATCAAAATCATTTTTTTTTCCTTCAGGAAAATTTTTTATTTAATATACGTACATATAAATCCTAAGTCAGTCACACAAGATTCACACTGTGGTGTGTGTGCTATCCTGCTACAGGAGAAAGTCAGTCGCCAGTGAGCGAAAAAAAACTCGTATTAACGGTAATAGAAGCAAGCTTGAGGAAAAAAACTCTGTGACAACAGTGATAAATCCTGTACTCAGGTCAAACTGAGCAAAAAGTTCACTACATTTACATTAACAACTAATTGTTATGTAGCGTGATGTATGTAATACACAGTGTAGGTGTGACAGTTGTGGAGTAACTGTGCCTACGTGTAAAATAACATAATACAAATTAATAGTTAAGAGACAACGAGGCAGAAGAGAAGAGGCGGCAGCATGTGGCAGGGACGATCAGCTGATCTGCACGACAATGCTGCACCCACCAGCTGCACCTGCAAAAGCAATCAAGGTGGAGCATCAAAAGTGTCATTTCTCTCTCTCTGCCTAGCAATCACTACTTATGTTACAAAAAGTACACTATTTACATTATTAACCAGGAAACGTAGTCAAACTGAGCGAAAAGACTGAGCAGCTGTGCAGGACATCAAACGCTGCAATTCGCCAATGGGATCCAGTTTACTGGTTAAACCCTAAACCTAATTAGCGAAAAGACTGGGCATCTGTGCGGGACATCAAACGCAGCAATTCGCTAAATTAACCAGGGAACGTGGTCAAGAGTGAAAAGACTGGGCGTCTGTGCAGGACATCATATGCTGCAATTCGCTATGGACCCAGTTTACTGGTTAAACCCTAAACCTAATTAGCAAAAAACTGGGCGTCTGTGCAGGACATCAAACACTGCAATTCGCTAAATTAACCAAGGAACGTGGTCAAGAGTGAAAAGACTGGGCGTCTGTGCAGGACATCAAAAGCTGCAATTCGCTAGGGACCCAGTTTACTGGTTAAACTATCTCTACACTTACGATTAACATTAGGAAGCTGAGAATCCCCATGCAATCTCGGGCAGGTCACATTTTAACACCCACCGTGGGTGTGAACACTCATGTGGGTAATGTGCATTCTCTGGGAATCCTCAGAGAGGACCACAGCTCGAGACGTTCCACAAGGTAATTCAAACAGGGCCTCGGATTGTCTCTACGGGGTTCTTGAACTTCCCCCTTAATCTACGGTACATAGGTATGTACAGGCCCTGGATATGATGTGTCATGTGGGGTCAATGGGTGAGACGTCAGGTCTGCACCCACTTCACAACTGCCCTGTCTCTACTGACTCAGAGATTACAGGTGTGGTTTCAAACGGCACAGGAAGGACATGTCCCTGATTCATGGTACGTTGACACACATTGCAGGAACGCACAGAACTGTCTATCTCTGGTCCCATTCCTGGCTAGAAAAAGTCAGCACGGATACGGCCCTGGGTTTTCCTTTTACCCAGGTGACCTCCTGAGGCTGAACAATGACCCCATTCTAACACTGCTTGGCGGTACTTAGCAGGAACGACAAACTGCAGTCGAACCTCGCCCTGGGGTGTTCGTGATTCACGGTACAGCATTCATTGTTTACGAAGGAACTTGGCTTGACCTCCCCGTGAATACTTAATCATTCTACCCTTTTGTTTCTTCTGCACGGAAGCAAGTGTTGAGTCAGAATGTTGTTCCTGAACAACAACTTGGCTACACATCAGATCTTGCGGCGATGCAATGGTCACTGGGATGACACAGTTCGGAGCCTCAGCGATGGCTCGTACTGCAGCCGGAGCCTGAGTAGCGTCATCTATGGTGCAGCTATACTTGGCACCTTGAATGTTGCCTATGATAAAGTCAAACAAAGGTTCTGGTATGGCAACTGCGAGTGTCGTACCAGTGTAAAATGGAGATGCCACCTGGATACGTACCTCAAGGAACAATCTCACTGATCCATCAATAAGCTTAATTTGGGTCTGTTGACCTGTGTACTGCTCAGGCCGAACTAGACTCTGCCTGACATAGCAACCTGAGGAACCAATGTCTCTCAGGACCTTCACAGGAATGCCTCCCACAAACCCTGTCTGAACAAGGAAGGCACTGTCACCTGTGGGAGGGCCTGTGGAGGAAGCAGCCAGCCACTCATGAGGCTGCTGAATAAATGATGCGGCAAACATGGTGCCCTGAGAATTTGATACTTGAGGGGTTGTACTCACTGTCTTGGGAAACATAGCATTGACCTCCTGTTAAGGAGTGTTCACTGTCGCTGGGGAACTAGAGAACTGTGGGGAAGTACCTGTACTGATAGGGACAACACCACCGTACTGCTGTTGAGGGATGAAGGCTGCGTTTGCCTCCTGCCTCCGATTCACTTGGGTTGGTGCTGAGAAGGATTGTCCCGAGTGTCGGTTGCATGGCTGATACTGCTGCTGGTTAGGGTATTTGTTGTACCTCTTCCACTCAGGCTTCTGAGTGTTTTGCCCCTGGTCCTTCCTCTGTGGTTTGTTTGGACCTTGGCCATTATTTTGAGAACGGCCTTGTTGCTGGGGTTCAATCTGAGATGGTTTCCCAGATTTATCAGCTTTCCTGTTCCAGGTATGCTGCTTGCGAGTTTAATACCCGTATGCAGTGAAGAATGCATCAGCCTTCTCCACCATTTGGCTGGCATCCCTTACCTGACAGATCTTAAGCTGAGCCATAAGTTCAGCAGGCCACGACTTTTCTAGCTGCGTGCACAACATAAGGTCAATTATCCCCTCACACATGGAAGGAGTTTCATCTTTCTCCATCCACTCACCTAAGTAAGCAGTAAGCTGATCAAGAAACTGAACGGCAGTCTCTTTTTCTTGTAAACGCGCCATTATAAACTGATTCTTAGCCTCGTCAACTGTGAGACCATACGCTTTGACGAGTGCGGCCTTCATCATCTCATACGTGAGATTGTCTCCACGAATTCTGTGGAGAATATCGAGGGCAGGGCCCTCAAACAGGCTAAGAAACTGAAGCCGCTTAGCTGCCTCATCCAGCTGGTAAAGCTGAGCCATGTCTTCAAAACGAGCTATGAATGGCTCGATTCGCTCGCCTTGCTTGTATGGAGGAAGCTTGATGTGTGGGGTCGCCATAATATGTGCAGGGAGAGCGCTCGTGGAGCATGGGCCAGCTGCACCAGTTGTGTCTGAAGCCAAGGAATCTCGCTTGAGCTTCAACATTTCAAGTTCATGTTTCTCACATGCTTCGAGCTTGGCACGTTCGTGTTCTCGTTCTCTCTCTCGCTGTTCTAACTCGAGTTCACGTTGTCTTTGCTCGTGTTCACATTGTCTTTCGCATTCCTCGTGTTGTTCTCGCTCGTATTCACATTCTCTCGTTCCTCACGCTGAATTCGACGCTCATCACGAGCATCATTCTCGCGTTGCTGCTCGTAACTGAACCGAGAGAGGACATAGTCCTTAATTTTCTCTGGGTCAGTAAGCCCCATATCTTTAGCTTCCTGTACATAGACGTTAGTTGACATGATGCTAACTCAGTCTGAGTAAACTAGAGACTAAGCACTGACTGCTATTTTGCAGAGAAAGATGCCAATAATCAAGAATAAAGAATATGGGTACAGGTTAGTGGTGACCAGTTTTATGTAGTTAAGTTGGTAAAGAAAGAAAATTAAACAAACAACTGACTATGGAAACTATTACGTAAAATTAATAGAACTGAATCAATAATCACCAGTAAGATAGTGTCTATAGACTTTAATGATAAATACCTAAGTATGAGCGAGTGCATATTATCTCGTGAATAACTTTAGAGCTAGAAGTTAATATCCTGGTGACATCGCCAGATGTCATGGGGTTTTTGAAAATTTTCATATTAAAGAATACTTTAAATGTTAACTTCTCAAAGGAGACAAGGAATTGACTTGTGAAAATCAAGCAATGATTACTTTATGCGGCTTACTTTGCCGATTCTCTAAGGACAAGAATTTATTTACTTTCTCAGTAGTACACAGCAGAGACTAATTACTTACAAATGCTGTTTGTTAGTACTGCTAGCCTCACGAGAAAGTGACTCCATCCCTGACAATAAATAACTAATACCATGAATGATAAACAGGTTCTTGCTGGTGCATTAACTCCAGGCTGGCACAACGGATTTAAGCTTAATACAAGAAGACTGGCCTAAGTACCAGTTATGAATAATACAAAGCGTTAGTACCAACTAGAAGCAGCAACTAAAATAAGTTTAATGTGGAGAAATAAAACACTAGTTTACACTACATTAAGCTTAAGGAAAAGAACTGTAAATTTATTAACTACAATGAAATAAATTTACGTTACATGAGTCTCAAATGAAATCAAAATAAGGAGAACACACTCAGTCTCTCACTCAAAAGCTAACACTTAAGCCTAGGAAAAAACAAACAAACAAAATACTGGTCGGTGGAGGGGGCCAAACGAGTAGTCTGGGCATCTGCGTGATACCAGACGCTGCTATTCAATAGACCCTCTTCGCCAGTTCACCGCTGGGTGGAGATTATAGAACTCGCTGTACAACGACAGCACTGCTTCATGCTGGAGCACAAACGGTCCTTATCTCACGACAATCCAAGTCCGACTGGTTCATATTATGAGAGAGGGGCGAGTGTTGGCCGTGCTTGGTAATGGCTAGCGGAATTAATGCGAGCGATACATGCCCATAACAAATCACTCAGTGAAAGCGCCAATGTCGCATGCAAGGACGATCACTGGATCACTTATCAAACAGTGAAAAATGTTCTGAAAACACTCCCGATTGGGTGAATACGGGGACGGTTGACTGAGTGATACTTATTGGGAATTCACTAGAATTCGCGGTTTTTCACCAAAGTTTAATGTCACGAGTTTATTAACTGTAGATAGAGAATCGCGTCAGTTCGTGACAAATACAAGGGACAGTACGAGCTTGACTCATTCTTGTTAAGATACAATTAGGTAAGAACACACACACCATTACGATCATAGCACCCTCTCTCACGCCGCAAACATAGTTGCAGTGAGTCCAAACCTGTGTGAGAGAAATCTGCAGCCATGAAATTCCAGAAGTTGATATCGACATCAAAAACGACATGAGTACCAGGCCTCGCCAACCTGTTTATGTTTGCTGCTAAGTTAATATACGTGGAGACGGTCATTCGCTCTGTGTCAAACAGGTCAGCAAACTCCTGGTACATCCCAGATTTCACAGTCTGAAAAGAAATAAACCTCAGAGTAAAACGGAAATTAGACTGTATGGCAATCTTAGGACCAATTTCTCAAAAGAATGAAAAACAATGCAAATTAACAAATGAGAACATTGGTATCATTAGTCTGTAATTCCAATATTTCATATAAGATGTTGCATTTTATTGCAGATGAGCATTTTGTGTAATTAAGGATTAACTGACGTACTGTTTTGCTAAACAAAGCACTGTTTACACTGGGCAAAAGTCACTAAAAATACCTAGTCAACTGACCATTGCGAGTTTGGGGGCAAGATAGTTGAAAATGCCTATGCTAATAAATTTGGCAGTTTTAGCACAAATCGCGTTTAAAATAGAAAAAAAATATCATGTAAAAATAGTGTTCACAGTGCCGAGTACTTCACAAGATATACTCTCGTTTCTCAGTTCCACTGTCCACTGTCCTTTCCTATGCTCTCCACGCTCATTTTATCATTGCCACTTAGAAAACGTCTGTGACACCATGCAGGCGACTCAGTCAGCAAATGCTCTAGTTAAGTTTATTGCACTGTAAATATTTCCCTCCAATAATTTGCCCATAAAATATGCTGCATAAAAATCAGTGCAACAACAAGCCTGTTAGATTTCACTTTTTTATCCCATCCCATGATTAGTTAATGAAAATAGCCGCCATGTTGGATGAAGCTACGTACAGAAAACACTGAAAGGCATTTTTAGGTATATTTTAGCATGCTTAAGCAAGAGCTTTAAGATATGTTTATGATGACACTGTCTTTGTGTTAGTTTAATTCCCTTTTATTTTCCTGTACTTAATGCCCCACTGAGGGGGGTCACCTAGATGTAGTGGCAGGGCTTTAAGCATGGCGGACTGTGCCACCTACTCTGGAGCCCTGCCTACCTTTGTAGAGTTCAGCATTAGTCAGCCTCGTTGACCAAGTACCCCACGCCCCCCCCCCCCCATATCACTGGTAGAGGAGACCTGCTAATGATGTTGCTTGTTCCTGCTCATTTTCCATCTTGGGTGCGGTTTTGGTCTCCTCACGTGTTTGCCGTGCATACCGTCCCGTAATGCTGGGAAGCGGGAGTCTTGGGGGTTGAGCAATGCTGCAAGATGTGCTCTGCACTACAGCTACCAACAGACCTCTTTCGTCCCTTATTCTGGTTAGACAGGCAGCCTGGTTGGGCCCCAACAGGTCAATTGACTGGTCACTTATTAGCTAGGGTCAAGTGAGCACTCGAGTGCCTGATGGCTCCTATCATCCTGGGGTCACCCTCGTCCGGATCCGCCAGTGGTTACCTGGGAATACTACCTCACTACCTCTAGGGTCACCAGTGATGTTATACCTGGCATAACACATCCCCTTGTTGGGTTTCGTAGTGGGTGGAGAGGTGAGGAAATGAAGAACTTCTTGCTGCACATAACTTTATTTGATAAAAAAATCTTCTGACAACCGTGCATCTCCCCACGGCTGTCTGATACTTAACCTCTTTTTGCCACTGTGGAGCCGTACTAGGCCTGTGGGGACTATCCTTCTTTGTCCCAGTGTCGAACTGGGACTGGGAGGCGTTCACGTTGAGATGGTTCGATCCTGGGGTTGGGCCAAGATGAGATAGTGCCAGAATCACACACAAAATAACTAGTAATGAAACACTTGTGGGCAGGTCAATGCTAGATACTGATATTTTCTATTTCACTCTGCTGTTGACTCAGTTTGCGGCAGAAAACCTAAAATCTCTTTTCAAGGGAATGGAAGGATGCTTGTTGAGGTTTCCTCCTGAAAAAAGAGTTCCCATTTACTGGCTCTGAGTTCTTTTTCTGATGTGAATGTTACCTGTGTTCCTCACACTACTTTTAATCGATTTAGGGGTGTCATTTTTCCCCGTGACCTCCTCTGATACTATAAGGGACGGTTCTTGGAGCATCTGCAATCTCCTGGTATGGTGACTGCTTAGCACCTGCAGAAAAATGAGGGTATATTTCCCCCAATACCGACCTTATTCCTGACATTTGACAAGTTAACGCTGCATACATCTGTGAAAATGGCTTGGCTATCACTCCCAGTAAAGTCATACATCTTGACTGCAAAATGATGTTTCCAGTGCAAGGAGTATGCATATGTTAGCCTACTTTGCTGCCGTGCACAGGCTGGCCTTTCTGGTATGTGTGTCTTCTGTGTCAGACCAAGTCATACCAGTGATCGCCCAGGACCCCTTAAATCCTATCACTGTGAGGGTCCTCATGCTATGTCTTAAAGAAACTGTCCTCGATACTGCCTGGAGAAAGCGATCTTGTCCATTCATGCACGTGGCAGGGTTTCACTTCCTGAAGGAATGAGGACAGCTCAGACTCGCTTCTTCCAGCCTGAGGTTAGTTATGTTGTTCTCGTTTCTGGAGTGCCTGTGCACCGCCCTCTGTCTCAGAGTTGCCTTGACCCATTCCATTGCCCACTTCTCCATCTTGTGATTTGCTGGATGCTGTCCCTGAGATTAGTACTGCCTGTAAGACTGGTGTTCGCCCACCCTCTACTCCAAGTGTTTCTACTCCCACCTCGGTGGCTGAGGGTTTGCTCACTTTCTTGGTGGCGGCAGATGTCCATGTTGAAGTTTCTCCTTGTTCTTGTCCAGAATGCCAGAAGTAACATCTGCACATGGCAAATGAAATCATGCCTCTTGTGAGTCCTCTGAGCATCAAAACGGTCCACCTAATGTTTCTTATGTGGAACCTTGAGTCGACCTCTCTCCTCTTCCCTTTTCTTGTGAGGTTCTGGTGTCTAGTCAGGTGGTGGCTGAAGTTGATGGTTCGCCTGTAGTCCGGTCTCCAGCTGGGGATGGTGTTGCACAGACCGTTGGTGCTTCATTTCTGCTGCCCAGCATATCCTCACAGGGTTCTGGTCCTCTGAGCTCTGTTTGTACTTCTGGGGTGGTGGCACTGGCCGTCCTACATCGCCCAGGGCGGCTTCTAAGCCACCTTCCAAGTAAACTGTTGTTCCAAGTCAGAGGAAGAGAGTTGTAAAACTTTTATCTTCCTTGTCCTCACGTTTGCCTTCAGATGTCTGACATAGGGTGTGGGTGCCGTGCTAGGCAGTCTTCCTATGGGCCTTTCTAAGCATTAACCCAAACCCGCTCACTTGTCAGGAGTTGTACAGTCCCGCACCTAATCCTGATCCTCCATCCACTATGGGTTCTATCGTCTAGTGGAATAGTCAGGGTTTATGAGCCAGCTAAAGTGAACTGTGTTATGTTACACACTTTCATCTGTATGCATGTGTATCCAGGAGACAATTGTTTGGTGACAACAATGCCAATAACAATAGTTTAACTATTAACTAAATATAATGGTGTGGTACTTACCTTAGTCATTCGTTGGGCGAAATCAGTGAGAAGTATTTTGATATTAGGATCGTCAATGACATCTCTGAGGGTCTGGTAGGGATGACTGATGTGTCTGACAGCCAGGTGGGACACGAGGTTACCAACGTAGCTTTGTGTTAACACCATTATCATCAGCATCCACACCCCTTGCACCACACGTTCCCACCACCACCATCCAGACGGCATTGAAACGTCTGTTTAGAACAAAGGCGATTAATATATTAACATCTAATGCAGGCACATAAAAAAAAAATGACAAGTTTCAGTTTGGACATTCACATTACCTTCTTGGAGAAGGATGCGAATACAATTGAATATGTTGGTCTCTTGTCTGGGTGGGTGGTTAGTGTCTGGGGGAAGGCAGGAAGGAAGGAGTAGCATGACTGTGATCACAGCCAGCAGTGCCTCCCCCACAGCCACCCACACTAGCGGTGACAGAGGCAGCAGGAAGCCCCATGGGTCCACCTCAGGGCGACCACGGGCAGCGAAAATTTTGTACTGCGACATAAACACACCAGGACTGCAGTGCAAATACTTTTTCCTGTCGTCTGTGATGGCATATGGCCCACCACTGATATCAGCCTCCTGAAACAGAGAAAAACTATTGAAGAAAAGTGCAGTTAGCTGAACATTCGAGTACAGGCTCATCCATATATAACGCTCCACTTCGGCTCAGCAGGGTGATACCACGTGTGTTGTGTAGATGGCCTAGTGAGGGTTATTAGTATCTACTCTGCATCACTTATTAGTTTCCCTCTCCTACTACCACAACCGTGCCCACACTAGGCAACTGAGTCATTCCTCAACACATAAATACGGCCACGTGAATTTAGTGACGAGCAATTTAAGGGTCACGTGGTATTTTACTGAAATATTCAGAGTTTTTATAAAACAGCCAGTAGTGAACAAATATAAACTCCAAAATATGATTATTAGTAAACATTATCAGGAACTGAAACTAAAACATTGTTTTATTTTCTATATAGTGTACTGTGTAAGCCTTGATGTTTTTGCGTGTTGTGCAGACTGATATAGGAAACTCTTACTACTTTAGTAGTGTATATTTGAATTAAAGAAAGCTGAACATTTGGTTAAACTGATAGTGAAAACAGTGTTCATTTCATATTTGTACACTCGGCAAAAAAAGTCCTGTCGCCTTTTCTTTTTCTTTCTCCATGGACTTTAAAAATCATTCTGCAGCAACTGACGCTGATTGTTTGCCATAGATCAGTGTCATTTGTGCCATTTCCATCATATTCAAGTCTAATTCTCAAACACCATAGGCAGAAGAGCAGGAGAGATGACGCGGCTTTAGATGGTACTCTGTTGTAAGTGCATCAAACAAACAGTTAGCTCAGTGTGAACTCAGTATAGCCACTGTCCATGAAAAGCTGCTGGGAGTTTCACAGACTCCCTTAGGTACAGTTGACAGCAGTAGTTCGTCTCTCTCAGCGTGCTTGATACGAGCCTGTTGATCTGGGAATATTGTATGAGATAGAGTTGACAGGTATGGTTTAAATGGCTATTGTTAATGAAATATGTTCAGAGATAAGAACAGATTCCCTAATGATCATATTAATATGCAACAGGTGGGATAATAACGATATTGTGAAATGTATGATTTTGGTGTATGAAGATTCTTCGTTACGGACATGGAGGCACGGGATTATTTGGACTGTACTGATGTTGCCAGCAAGTATTATATAAAATATTATGGAGCGTTTGCAGTCCTAAAGGTGAGGTTGCAAGAAAATATTAATTACGATGTCAGTTACACTAAACAAACATAGAAACTGACAGTGCGTGCTTCGCGAATATACGGTTTTGTCTTACAAGTTAAATCACTTCCCGTCCTGACCTCTCTCCTCACCCACCTCTCCTACAAGTTAAATCACTTCTCTTCCTGACCTTTCTCCCCACCCGTCTCTCCTAAAAGTTAAATCCCTTCCCTTCCTGACCTCTCTCCCCACCCGTCTCTCCTCTTCCCAGTCATGCTCTGCCATCATCAACGTTTTATCGCTAATGCTGAAAATCGTATGTCTGTAGGCAGACATACGATTTTCCATGGCTGTGACTTGAATATAAATGTTAGTAATATAAATCGTCAAAGTGGTGGTTCGGAGACATTACTCGTCACCATTTATACAATACATATATAACCATCGTTAATGCAGTGCTCTCGGCTCCCTCGCCGTGTCCTTCCCTCCCCCTTCCCCTGTCTTCATCACTCCTTCCCCCTCCCTCCGCCCCCTCTACCAGTCCCCTTGTTTCCAGCCTGCAACACTCGGAACCCCTCCCCACAGTTTTATTGTCTTGACCCTGCCCGACTTCTCTCTCTTGTCATTTCAAATGTCTGTTTTCTCTCGCTTCTTCATTTTTGTCTCGAGAACCGAACAATATAACGACGGTTTTGTTTTTGGATTGTATTCTTTAATAGTGTGTAATTTTATTATAATGACCGAGGCAGTGGCGATCAAGAGGCATTAACCGTTCAAAGAACGGCAGTCAGTACTTCACTTTAGTCATCATTTTATTACTTCTTTTCCCTAGCCATTCAGCTCTTGCTTACACTTATCTTTTTAATCCTAACATATATACATAAAATACAAAGCACAAACGTCCTGCTTTTCCAAAAAAAGTAAAAAATGAAAAATAATCATCGCCTGTGTCGTGTTGCACATAAGTATGGTCTACATGCGTCCAGAAAATATTTTCTGAATACGTATTGTCAGTATTCTTGGTGATAATTTGTAGTTCTTCAGTTACGGTTAAATATAGCAAAAGTGATGATAGTCACAAAAGCTGTATCCTCCTATCATGTATTTGGCAACCATAATCATTGTAATATACGAAGAAGAGGGATTATACCCCTCTGGATGAGTATATTTTCCCTTAGTGGAATATGTTTGCAGTTAGCCCGGACAGCATGCAGGTGTAAGTGGAAGTATTCGACTGTCGTGGTGAAAGGGTTAATTACGGTATAGGTTTGCTTCGTTTGTATCCGAGACGTTGTCACTCCTGTATCCATGATATCGGCAGTTGCAGAACAGATGATCAGGGCGCTGAAGGGCAGCCATGCCGTTACCTTTTGTTCTTACCATGTTATGCAGCTAAGGGAATGGAATGATATAGGTACTTTTGCTGACTGCATTCTCTAACCTTGTAAGAGCACGTGTTGAGGGAGTTCAGATCAAAGTATTTCAATGGTTTATTGTTTCAAATTATATATTAAGTTGACGTATCTCATAGGTCTCGCTCTAGTGATGAACACAATGTGGGAGGGGGGGGGGTTATGAAAGCAGGAATACCATGGGTAAGAGAATGGGTTATATTACAACCTGGGATACAGGTAAATATGTTATAAGGTGAAGGCAGGAGTGAGAGATACATAAAAGGGGAAGGAGGCGAGGAGGGAAGGAGTCCGCAAGGGGGG
This sequence comes from Coenobita brevimanus, assembly GCF_032717465.1. Taxonomy (NCBI): domain Eukaryota; kingdom Metazoa; phylum Arthropoda; class Malacostraca; order Decapoda; family Coenobitidae; genus Coenobita; species Coenobita brevimanus. The sequence goes on from NC_137001.1 coordinate 8,947,237, forward strand.
GGGGGATGGTACTGAACACTGATAGTTACGATGGACATATTGTTGTTGAATCTTGTTACTTGTGTGTACTATAGTTGACGTATAATATGTACGAGTATTGTGTTTATAATGTCACTACAAATGCGACTGAAATTCCTGTAAATGATAATAGCTGTACTGAAGTCATAAATAACCTATGTGGTTACGGAGGTAAAACGATACAGGGTCAATTGAACGAAACCGTGGCGAAGGGTTCGGGGTGTTGCAGACTAGAAACAAGGGATACTGGTATAGGGGGGTGGAGGAAAGGGGGAGGAATGATGGAGACTGTGGAAGGGAGAGAGAAGCAGAGGGCAAGGGGGTGAGGAGGGAGTGTGTTTGGAGCACTGTATTAACGATGGTATAAGTATTGTATAAATGGTGACGAGTAATGTCTCCGAACCACCACAGTGACGATTTATATTACTAACATTAAATTCAAGTCATAGCGATGGAGGAGAAACAACTCATTTAACACTTTCATATTAATTTCTTTCCACACTCTGCCTACAGACATACGATTTTCAGCATTAGCGATAAAACGTGGATGATGGCAGAGCATGACTGGGAAGAGGAGAGACGGATGGGGAGAGAGGTCAGGAAGGGAAGTGATTTAACTTGTACGAGAGACGGGTGGGAAGAGAGGTCAGGAAGGGAAGGGATTTAACTTGTAGGAGAGACGGGTGGGCAGAGAGGTCAGGGAGAGAAGTGATTTAACTTGTAGGAGAGACGGGTGGGGAGAGAGGTCAGGAAGGGAAGTGATTTAACTTGTAAGACAAAACCGTATATTCGCGAAGCACGTACTGTCAGTTTCTATGTTTGTTTAGTGTAACTGACATCGTAATTAATATTTTCTTGCAACTTCACCTTTAGGACTGCAAACGCTCCATAATCTTTTATATAATACTTGCTGGCAACATCAGTAGAGTCCAAATAATCCCGTGCATCCATGTCATACATTTCACGATATCGATACTATCCCACCTGCTGCAAATTAATATGATCATTAGGGAATGTGTTTTTACCTCTGAACATATTTCATTAATAATAGCCATTTAAACCATACTTGTCAACTCTTTCTCATAGTGTTCCCAGATCAACAAGCTCGTATCACGCACGCTGAGAGAGACGAACTTCTGCTGTCGACTGTACCATGTCTGTCTTTGAACAACCTGCCAGACACACCAGTCAAACAGGAAAGAACACCCAGAGAATGCAATACCCACGACTGCGAGCTGGTCTATGGGCCCATTATATCAATCCAAAAAGTACTCCCAGAATCCAATAACTTCATTTTTGCCTAATCATTATCATTTCCACTAACGTTGGTTCAAGTCAGATTAAGACTGTTTGAGCTGGCTTTGCCCAGTGACCTTTCTCTTTGACGTTTACCTCTGATTGTTTTCAGAATATATATGTTTGTGTTATCCTCATCCCTTCCACAAAGTTTAGCATACATCAGATTAAAACTGTAAGATGATTTTACCATATGATCCTGACCTTAGACCTGTTGATCTAAAAGAAAAAATAGGGTCAAACTCTTGGGTGATCCTCAACTCATCCACCAAGTTTGATCCAAATCAGATCAAAATTGTTTTGGTTGTTTTGCACACACACACACACACACACACACACACACACACACACACACACACACACACACACACACACACAAACTGAAATTTCACACCGCCCTATGGCACTGACCTTTGACTAATTATATTCTTAGCAGAATCCCTTCGTGCTTGCCTGACCATTAACAATTCCACTGAATTTGAATCATATAAGTAACGTTTGAGCTGGCCTTGCCCTGTCACCGTGGCATTTTCTTGTTCCAGTGACCTTGAACTTCGACTGACTTTCTCAAAATTGAATACTTTTTATTTTTGCTTTATCGTCAGTCCCTTTACAATGTTTCACCGAAATCAGAGGAAAACTGTTTGATTTGGCCTTGTCCTGTGACCTCGGGCTTTGACTCATCATTCTAAAAAACATTCGATTTACTCCTTGTCTAACTATTAACCCTTCCTGTGAATCTGATTAAATTTAAATCAGACTTTTTTTTTTTTTTTTTTTGACATACTAATACACGGGCTGGACTTTGACCTTGTCCGGTGAACTTGAGCTTTGACATCTAAGGGCTGATCGAGGAAAACAAACATATATCTCAACCAGGTAAGGATGAGAGTTAGTGCAGTTACTGAAAGGTTCCCCATGAAACCTAATATTATTGGATTCGTGGCTCTAACTGAGACCAAACAACTCAGCTGTCTCTTAACCTGGGAAGACTTTTTTTTTTTTTTTTTTCCGGGACTCTTTCTCATATCTTGAATGCAGTTAGCTTTTTTATTTCCACCTATTTTATTTTCTCCAAGGAGGAGAGTATGTTTTCACCCCTGTTTGTTTGTTTCTTTGTCTGTTTGCACATTACGCCAAAACTAAAAAAGAGATTTTGACTAAATTTGGTAGGTAGATAGCCCATGCCTCAGGGAGCAATCGATTAACTTTTTTTTTTTTTTTTTTTGTATGTGTTAGATTACTCAAAAACTAAAAGAGAGATTTGGACAAAATTTGGTGGGTAGATAGCCCTTGTCCCAGGGAACAAACGATTCACTTTTGGGGCCGATCCGGATCGCATTATGGAGTCTGGATCCGGAAAACACTTTTTGCTAAACCCTAATCAGTGATGAAAAAAAACTAACCCATTATGAAGAGTGGTTTGGAAAATATGTTTCCCTTGTCAGAGAGATACGCTTCACTGAGTGTCCCTCTGGTCTTATCCATATTATATTGTGTCAGTTATTATCTCCTCATTGTCGTGTTCTCACCCAGTGTATGACGACGTATGACCCTGGCAGTTACCCCTCCACTTATATTTTGGCCAATCAGACATTCAGTCAAGTAAATTTGGAGGTGGTTCTCATCCAAGATTCGATGGTGGAGTGTAGATCAATGTACAGTAGTGTTATTTGTCGTAACAGCAATTTTTTTCCCCGTCAAGATGCGTGACCAACCAGTTGAATCACTGCCTGAACAATGAAAATACCGTAGGAGCAATAGTGAGAAAATCTCAGGGGTTGATGAGCTGTATTTAAAAATAAATTATAATGAAGGTGCAATGGCCTGTTCATAATCTATATACCTACATACCTAGGCTGCTTCCCCCAGAGAAAGAAGGGTATCTGAGACAGGTTGACACAATACCAATTTACTTATCCACACACACACATTTACTTGTATCTTAGTCCCAAAGGGAAAAGGGACAGATCCTCACTTCACCACACCGCACGAGGGTCGACTACGCAATGTAATCAGCGACATCCGCAGCAGGGCTGGACAGCAGAGTTGGTTTACCCTTGCCACATCACAATGGACCCATCCCCATACCCGCACCTGACCTGATCTGCTGATCAGACCAGATGTGGGAGAATATTCCCTTGGGGCCACGTCACTGTTATTCATTCACAGTTTCTCTCCAGTCATCCCAGTCACACATAGTCACTCTTCCTTGCTCAACAGACATCCCTCTCGCATCTAGCAGTCTTCACACTGTCCATCCATCCTATTTGTGGGTTTTCACCAGTCACTCTTCATCCATTCTTTCCATATGCCCAGACCACCACAACACCCTCTGCTCAACTCAGCCATCTCCCGCATAACTCCAGTTTTCCCTCACACTTCATTAATTCTAACTCGATCCATATGCATCACTCCACACATGCTCCTCAGACACCTCACCTTCATTACATTCAAACTCTTCCGTATATCAGTCCATATAACACAATTGATACCATTAAACTCCATACAACCTTCTCTTTACATCCATTCTACGCGGACATCTAAACACTTTTTTCATTCCAACCAGCACCTTTACTACTTCATTCATTCTAAACGTCACCTCTACATCTATTCTTCCATCCACAGTAACATGTGACATTAAATATTTGAAATCTATCTCCTCAAGCAAATCACCATTCAAAACTACATTCATCTCCCTACCATCTACAATCGTACACTTCATCACTTTGCTCTCTCATTTACTCTCAATTTCCTCCATTCACTCACCCTTCCAAACTCCTCTGCCAACTGTCTCAATCTCTCCTCCAAATCAGCCACCAGTGCAGTATCATCCGCAAACAGCAGCTGATTAAGATTCCACTCTACCGTCAGCATTCACCAGACTCAAACCTCCACATAACATTCTCATATTCACCTCCCTTACAACACCATCCATACAAATATTAAACAACCAAGGCGACATCACACATCCCTGCTGCAGCCCCACTTTCACGGGAAACCAATCACTCACGGCATTTTCCACTCCTACACACGCTCTACTATTTACATAAAAACTTTTCACTCCTTTTGACAACCCACCATCAAGTCCATACAATCTCAAAAAATTCCACAAAGCTCCCAATCAATTCTATCATAAGTTTTCTCTAACTACATGAACGGCCAAAACACACCGTTGCTTTTCGCCAAATACTTTGCACACACCTGTCTCTCAGCAAACACCTCATCCACGCATGCCCTCCTTGATTCACTTTTCCTTGACGAATTAGAGAGAAACACCGATGTGGGAATTAGTGTGTATTGACGTTTCGCCTCATGGCTTCCTCAGAATACAATTGCTGAATATACATCACATTTCCTATATAGATAGCAGAAGTCAGTGGGGGTGTGAGGGGGAGTGAGGTATTGGCAAAGGAGGGAAAGGGGGGCGGGGGCAGGTAGGGTATGGAAGCTGAGGTCCAGGGGAAAGGGATTACAGATCACGGCACAAAGACGGAGAAACACAAGGGACAGGTGAAGTGAGAAATCCTTAGGGAGAGGGAAGGAATGTTGGGTAAGGAAATAGAGGTCACAAGGGAAAAGGGGCGGTCGATCTCAGCACAGGTGTGTGTGTGTGTGTGTGTGTGTGTGTGTGTGTGTGTGTGTGTGTGTGTGTGTGTGTGTGTGTGTGTGTGCGTGTGCACACACACAAGTGTTGTATATGTGGGCAAGTAGCTGGGTGAAGAGAGGAGATGGGGATGGATGGGAAGGAAGGAGGGATAATGTTTTGAGTTTAGGGAGTTTATGTGAGGAAACTATTCTACTGATAATATATTTGGCCATAGAATCCGACAGGTGATAAGATCCGCTGTTCTGTTCAATGGTATTGGAACATACTATAAACAGCTGCCTCCAGACATTTGCGTCTTTTTAAGTCTGCTTCCTTGTACAAAATTTTTGCATTTTCCCATTCCATTACGTGACCTGTATTAAATCTGTGAGCTACACATGCGTTGTTGGTGTTGTACCGGCTCATTGCATACTTGTGTTCTTTTATTTTCTCTTCCAAATCACGCCCTGTTTCACCTCTGTAGACCTTATCACATACTGTGCATGGAATGGAGTAAACACCTTTCTCGCCTGTGTTGTTGGTTCGTACCTTGTGTCTGACCAGATCACCCACTGTCTGAGATGTCTTGAGAGCTACCTCAGTTCCTGAGTTTCTTAAAAACCTAGCTATGTTCTTGCTCGTATTGTTATTGGGCAGGATTATACGTGTCACATCACTGGATTTCTCAGCCACTGCCCATTCCCTGATAGCCCTGGCATGTTTTCTGGCACTGGATAACATGTGTTTTGGATACTTCAGTTTGGAAAATGTGCTGTCTATGTTCTGGAATTCCTCTTTCAAATGATCTTCACTGCAAATCCTCAAGGCTCTGAGGTAGAACCCTGTTAATAAACTTTTCCTTATCCTAATGTTATGGCTGGAATAGTGGTGAATAAGGTTATCCTTATTGTCGGTTCTAATGAGCAGGGTATCCAGGAAGGGCAAACAACCGTTAGCTTCTTCTTCAAAGGAATACTGAATTGACGGTTCCACTTCATTAAGGCGGTCCTTCAGATTGACTATGTCGAACCGTGTGGGTGCAATGAACAAGATGTCGTCGACATACAGCAGCCACGTGACGGTGTTTGGGATGAATCGTTTTTAGAGACCAGACTCGAGCGATTCCATGAAGAGGTTAGCTAACACAGCACTAAGTGGTGACCCAATAGCCATTCCAAAACTTTGCTTGTAGAAGGTAGCATGAAACTTAAAGTAATTAAGGTTTATGCACATTTCGACCAGTTTCAGGATATCGTTTTTTGGTACGGGCAGGTCAGTTTCATTATTACTTATTATTTACGTGGGGCACTTCCCCACATATACAACACTTGTGTGCATGTGCACACACACACACACACACACACACACACGCCTGTGCTGGGATCGACAATCCCTTTCCCCCTGTAACCTCCATTTCCTTACCTAACATTCCTTCCCTCTCCCTAAGGATTTCCCACTTCACCTGTCCCTTGTTTCTCTCCATCTTTGTGCCATGATCTGTAATCCCTTTTCCCTGGACACTCACCCTACCTGCCCCCCCTTTCCTCCCTAGCCAATACCTCACCCCCCATCACACCCCCACTGCCTTCTGCTATATATACAGGAAAAGTGGTGTATATTCAGTAATTGTATTCTAAGGAAGCCATGAGGCAAAACCTCAGTACACACTATGTCCCACATCAGTGTTTCTTTCTCCATCCTCTCCTACTCCTAAAGCCACACTGCTCATCACCAATCACTCCCTTTGTGCCCTCACTAACTCTCTTATTCAACACTCTGCCATACATTTTCCCTACAACACTCAACAGACTTATACCCCTAAAACTAGAACAGTACATTCATACTAATCACCCTTGCTTTTATAAAACGGAACCACACACGCACTTGCCCAATCAATCGGCACCATATCGCTCACAAAACAGACATTCAGCAATCTTACTAACCACTCAACAACAGTCGCTCCACCACCTTTCAGGCATTCCACAGCACACCCATCCATACCTGCAGCTATCCCTACTTTAATTTCCTTTACTGCCTCCTGCACTTCCTCCATCGTGATCAAAGAATCATTCAACTCTCCCAACACATTTATTCCTTGCACCCTTCCATCTGCCACAATCTCAGCCTCCCTTTCCTCCTCTACATTCAGCAATATTTCAAAATGCTCATCTCTTCTTTCCTGCATCCATCTCAGTTAATTCCTTCCATCCTTTGCTTTCACTTGCTCATCCTTCCCAGACTCTCCCTTTCGCACTCTGTTCACCTCCTCCCAAAACATTTTCCTATCATGATAAAAATTCAGTCAACCGCCTACCCCACCTCTCATCTGCTGCCACTTCAGCATCACGCACAGCCCTTGTCGCCCTATTCCTCTTTTACTTATACCTCTCATATGACACTTCATCCTACCTCGCAGCAACACTTCATATGCATGTCTCTTCTCAGCTACAGCCATGCTTACTTCCTCGCAGCACCATTCACGTCCCTTTCTTACACCACCACCCAATCGTCTCACACCACACACCTCTTCCACATGCCCCACCACAGCACTCTTAACTGCCATTCCTCCTCCACACCACCATTTTCCTGATATTTCATTGCTTGCCACTCATCTGTCAACTTTTCCTGATACTCAGTCATTGTCTCTCTTTTATCCAACTCGCTCACTTTCAAAAACCCCCTGCCACACCTAATTCTCCAAGCTCTTACCCACCTCAAATGTACCCTGAACTTTCTTTCTACCAGGGAGTGGTCAGACATACCTCCACCCTCCTCTCTCAAAACTCTCACATCCAACAATCTTCCTCTATCATTCCTAGACACAACCACGTAATCCATCAATGCTCTATCAACAACTCTTCCATCCTCCTGTCTCACCTATGTATAATTATAAATATCTTTCTTCGGTATTTCCAATCACCATCTCTTGCTCAACACACATTCCTGTCATTCTTTCCCCATTATCGTTTCTTCCAGGCACACCATGCATACCAACGACACCTTCAACTGCTACATTTCCTACTCTAGCATTCAGATCTCCCATCATTACCACATTTACATCTGTTCCAAAACTCTGAAGACATCAACATCGTTCCAGAAAGACTCCACCTCTTCTTCATCCCTTTCACTACCAGGCCCTTAAGCACTCACAGATACCTACAACTTACGTTCAAATCTTGCTTTCACCCACATCAGTCTCAATGACACACTGCTGCACTTCCGGGCTCACTAATAGGGCCACTCCTTCTCTCGCTCTTTCTATATCAACACTTGACATCCTTCCAGTCACATTTCCAAACTTAGATTCACCTATCCCTTTTACAGTACCTTTGTTTCACTCAAACCTAATACATCCAACTTTATTCTCACAAACATTCTCCCATTCTCCTCCATTTTAGTCTCAATCATACTACATCCACGCACATTCATAGACCCAGTCTTCGAGGTACGGGGATCATTGAGTCCTCATTCCCTTTCAATGCCCTGTTTCACTGTAGGAACTAAAAAACAGAGTAGGTGGTCCCAAGTCCCCTCACTCCGTCCCTTTTAGTCGCCTTTTACGACATACAGGGAATACGGTGGCAGAATTATGTCTAACACAACTTGGCCACAGAGTGGTGGTACCACCCTATAGTGCGGCCAAATTATGTCCCCCGGGGAAAAAGAAAGAAGAGAAAAGGGTAAAAATATATGCCAGGTGACCCAAGTATAAAGACTTATTGCAGGGGAAGGGAAAACAGGCCACGATCATACCTACATCCCTGCTGAGGGGGGTCACCTTGACGTGGTGGCGGGGCTTGAAGCGTGGCTGGCAGTGCCACCTACTTTGGAGGCATGCCTACCTTTGTAGGGTTCGGCATTTGTCAGTGTCGTGAACCAAGCACCCCCTACATCACTGGTGGAGGAGGCCTGCCGGTGATGCTAGTCCCTGCCCACTTGCCATCTAGGGCAGGACTGTTGCCTCCCCACGTGTTTGCCGTGCGTGGCGTCCCGTAATGCTGGGAGACAGGAGTCTTGGAGGTTGAGCAATGCTGCACTGTGCACCCTGCAGCTAGCAATACACCTCTTTGGTCCCTTATTCTGGGTAGACGGGTGGCCTGGTTGGGCCCGACCAGGTCAATTGGCTGGTCATGCATTGGCTAGGGTCAAGTGGGCACTGGGGGGCCTGGTGGCTCCTATCGTCCTGGAGTCACCCTTGCCCAGGTCCCCCGGTGGTTACCCACATATACTCTCCTGCTACGTCTGGGGTCGCCAGTGGTGTTGTCCCTGGCATACGACCTCCCCTTGTTGGGCTCCATGGTGGGTGGAGGGGTGGGGGAATGAAGTTAATTATAGTCATATTATGCCTGAATCTCCCCCCATTTTTGGTACTCGTGTGGCAGGTGGCCAGGCCCACGAGTCCCTATCAACTGGCCACTTTGGTGATCCTGTCGACCCTGTACCACGTAAGGGGAAGGAGCGCTTTCGAGGGAGGGGCACTCAGCTCTCCAAGAAAGCCCTGTCACCCTTCACTGAGACAATGCCTGGCATCTTTCTACCTGACCAATATAAGAAATTCATAGTTTTGAAGTTGGCTGATGGTTTCTCTTTCAGGGACCACAATGCGTTTAAGGTTCACTGTGACCTGGTCAAGGCTTGTGGATCATCCCCAAAGGTTGTCCAACAGGCAGATGGGTCACTCCTTATAGAGGCCAGGGATGCAGACCAAAGTGCCCACATCCATGCCATCAAATGTTTAGCCTCCTGTGATGTCACAGTCACCAGTCCTTCCACCCTGAACCAGACTCGGGGTCTTGTCTTCTCCAAGGAGTTCCTTACTTGGAGGAGGACCTCCTGGATGGGCTGAAAGACCAGGGAGTAGTGAAGGTGGAGAGGATAAAGAAAAAGGTAAATGGGATATTGACCGGCACACCATCACTAATTGTCACCTTTGATCGATTGATATTGCCTGACATCTTAGAGGGAGCTTACTACTGCCTTTGGGTTAAGGCATATGTGCCAAAACCTAGGCAGTGCTTTCATTGCCAGAGATTTGGGCATGTCAGCAGCTCTTGTCGTAGGAACATGCAAGGTCTCCCACAGGTGTGCATTAATTGTGGTGGAAATTCACATGGTGAGATGGACTGCCCGAATCCCCCATCATGTATCAACTGCCACGGTGCTCACCCAGCTTCATCAACACAGTGTATCCGGTACAGGTTTGAGAAAGAAGTCATGTCAGTTCGAACCCATGAGAAGATTTCTATTGCAGAGGCAAAGGAAAGTGTCAGAGGGATGTTTATCCGCCCCGGGGTCACATTTGCTTCAGTTCTCTCATGGCGTAAGGAGGTCCCACAGTACAAGACAACACTTCATATTGCCCCACCTATATCTCAGGATAATCAGTCATCACAGACGTCCCAGTTGGGAGATGCTGCTGTGACAGCAACACATGGGAAAGGTCCCATTCCAGTAGTCATTCCTTCAACTTGTGATATGCAGAATGCTGTTCCCATGATTAGTACTGTTTGTGAGAAAGACGGTTGCCCAACTGCTACTCCGACTGTTTATACCCCCACTTCAGTGGCTGAAAACTTACACACTTCTGTGGTGGTGACGGATGTCCACGTTGACTGGACTCCTTCTCCTGTACCTGGCAAACGTCACCGTTGTTCGTCAGAGTCATCTGAGCATGATGAACGGCTACCTAAGGTCTCTGTTGTTGAACCTTTTGTCGACACCTCTCCTGTTCCCTCTGCCCAGAAGGCTGAGGGATCTAGTCAGGTTACATCTGAAACTGATGGTTTACCTCTGGTCCCATCCTCACCTGGGGATGTTGGTGGAAAGCTAGTTGGTGTTTCAGATCTCAAGCATGGGATGGTCCCCTCAAAAGATTCGAGTCCTGTGGACTCTATTTCCACTTCTGGGACTTCTGGTGGGAGCACCGACTGTCCGACATCTTCAAAGGTGGCCCCCAAGCTGCCTTCCAAACAAACTGGTGTGTCCACTCCAAGAAGGAGTGTTGTAAAAATTACTTCCTCGTCCTCACGTTTTCCTTCGGATGTTAGACAGAGGGTGCGGGTTTCTGGTGCTGGGCAGGCTCCTCCAAAAGGCTTTCATAGGCATCAATCCAAACCCAGTCGGGAGGCAAGGTTATCTCGCCCCTCATCCTGATTCTTCCTTCACTATGGGTACTATGGCATTCTCAACCAGTATACTACAATAGAATTGTAGAGGTGCCATGGCGAATTGGGAGGAATTGCAGTTATTACTCTCTGCTCTGAACCAGCTATGTGTCTGTCTTCAGGAGATGATGGTGGGGGATAGACAGTTCCCTTCTATTAGGGGGTATGAGATCTTCCATGCATCTCCTCCTGGTGGTCACAGCAGTGAATGTGCAATTTTGTGCTGTTCTGATGTCCCCTTTATATCCTTTGCGATACAGTCTCCCTTCCAAGTTCTAGCAGTACAGATGCACTTTGGGAGGTGCGGTACCATCTGTTGTCTGTACCTTCCACCTTCCATTCCCGTTATGCGTGCTGATCTATAAACCCTTATCAGTCAACTTTCACCCCCTTTCCTACTCCTTGGTGACCTTAATGGCCGCCATCTTTTGTGGGGTGACTCACTTTCAAATCCCCGGGGTGATCTTCTTGCGTCTTTGGTTGGGGATTTAGATTTGGTTGTCCTAAATGATGGGAGGCCGACCCATTTTCATGTTCAGACTGGCATGTATTGTCATTGACCTTACCAACTCCTCCTCTGACTGTGCCCTTGATTTTTCTTGGGAGGTTTTGGATGATCTACATGGTAGTGACCATTATCCTGTGATGGTCCAGTCTACTCACTCTGTTCCTGCAGCTCGTATGCCATGCTGGTGTCTGGATAGGGCTGATTGGTCTCTCTTTGAGGAAATATGTGTATTTGCCAACAGGGTTACTGATTTTTCAACTATCGATGATGCCGAATGTTATTTTACTAAGACCATTTTCTCAGCAGTGGTTCATTCCATCCCACAGACTTCTGGTGTTTTTTCCCAAAGACCTGTGCCATGGTGGAATGATGACTGCTCTGTAGCAAAAGGAGCTTACAAAGCAGCTGCCCGTCGGTTTTTTGCCAATCGTAATGTTGTTTTTCTAAAAGTCCAGTTTCATAAAGCATGTGCTCACTATAGATGGGTCATGAAGAATGCTCGCCATAACTCGTGGAAGTCATATGTTTCTACAGTTACATCCTCGACTCCAATGTCTATGGTGTGGAAAAAGGTGCGCAAGATTTCTGGTAGGCTCTTGCCCCTCTCTCCACCCGTGTTATGACTTCACGGAGAACTTGTGTCTGCACCAGATGCAGTAGCGTCTGCTTTTGCAAATCAGTTTTATGCTGTCTCAGAAAAAGGATCCTTCTCAGCCATTTGCTACCTTTCGTAGCAATCAGGAGAGGCTGGGTCTTGACTTTCGCTCTCGCGGCGGAGAGCCGTATAATTTAGACTTCAGCCTCCATGAGCTGCGTGATGCCCTCTCAGAGTGTCGTGACACTGCTCCTGGGCCTGACGACATCCCATACGCTATGCTCCATCATCTTCTGACTAATTCACTTCAGTTTTTATTGGACCTCTTTAACCCCTTAACCGCAGGGCGTCACTTTCGTGACGCTCAGGCTCAATGGATCATACCGTGGGGCGTCACTTTTGTGATTCTGTGTTATTTTGAATTATCCCAGGCTTTGAAGTAGTGGCTTGTACCATCTATCAGTACTGCCAATGTCCAGCACTAGTCAGCACTCCAAATCTCATCTGTACTCCCATCCATTGTTGACATTTTAGCGATTTTTTCCCCGTTCCTGACTTCCCTCCCTACCTCCCCTCCATTACCCTGTCCTCTCACCTCCCCGGCCGCGCTGCGCTAAGCGAATCTCCCCCGGATTTTTCCACATACTTCATCCATTGAAAGAAGCCCTATGCCCTATACTTATACAAAATAATATATACCAAAAAAATACGTTAAGTGATAGTGGTATATTCAAGGAACTGGCTAATTATCACCTAACAACACCTCACATGCATTCATTCGCTACATTACCACGGTAATTTCCCCTTTGAATTATGCCTTGTAATCTATTTCTGTAATAAAAATATATATCAGAAAGGAAGGGAGAAGCCTAAGTGACATTTACATTCACCTGGAACTACCCATTTCTTTATGTATTGCCGAGATTCTCTACCAATAATTTATTAGCATGTAAGTTAGCAGCTGTTAGCCCCATTGTCACTGTCAACCCTTGCCTTCTCAGATAAGCTGCGGCATTTAGTTCCTTGTTCTCCGCTGTGGTCAAAGCATGTCGCACTCGCGCCCCGCCATTTCTGCCACTTCTGCGCCCATTGCAAAGGGCCCCATGACCTCTACACCCAGAAAAACTCATGAGGGAACCAGGAAAGGACTAAGTGACTCTGCAGTGGAACGTGAACTAGTGGCATTATCAATGGTGATGATGGATAGTTATTTTGATCCTTCGGGGGATTTGTGTGATGAGCCAGGTGAGGAAATCGTGCCAGAAACTACTAGAACGAGTACTTCAGTGTCCCAAGTTATCCCTAGCTCCAAGGGAAAGAAGCCGTTAGTGCAGCAAGGGAAGGAATTTGGGAAGGGAGTGAAAAGGCGGCGTGTTAGCCCCGGAACAATGGCCCCGCGTGACCCAGCCCACAAGGAGTCCCAAGTTGATTCACCTCCCCGTTCCCCAAGCCCCATTTCACTCATTTCTTCCTCTTCTTCTGCTGAATTATCTCCAGAGTCTTCATCATTGGAGTCACCACCAGCATCAACAGTGAAGGCAGGCCGTAGAGGAAGAGGTAAATCCCTGACCCATAAAAGTAGAGTTGCTAGTTGAGCAAGGGCTGCTAGTGCTGTACGGCAACCCAGGGTCAGTGTGAGTGACCTTGAACGTGATAAATCTGCCTCACAGCCACCCTCCACCCTCACCCACCCTACACCGCCACAACAGGGAATCCTGGACGCCTTCGCGTGGACGGAAGGGTCCGATTTTGTCCCAGAACATCTCGATTTTGATGAGAGTTCCTCAGGAGAACAGCCTGCCTTCACTCTTGATGAGGATGCTGAGTGTGTGGACTTCCTTTTGGCCTTCCTCGATAATGAAGTCATGCAGCACATATGTGATGAGACCAACAGGTATGAATCACAACGTGCTGCAAGTGGTACAGGTGCAGCCAAGATGCAACAGTGATCCATGCTGGGAGTGCAGGAGATGTATGTGTTCTTCGCCCTCATGCTTCTCATGCCGCACTCAAAGAAGCATGAGTTGGAGGAATACTGGTCCATGGACCCCTTACTACCCTCACCCACCTTCAATAAGTACATGGCCAGAGATCGCTTCTGGAACATCATGGGAAACCTGCACTTTGCCAACAACGATGTACCTTCCCAAACCGACCCACTCTGGAAGATCCGGGAGATTCTGAGCAGAATGAAGGATAAGTTTATGACATTCTTCAACCCCTTTCAGAAGGTTGTCATTGACGAATCCTTGTTTTTGTTCAGAGGACATCTTAGGTTTGTGCAGTACATTCCAAGCAAACCCCATCGCTGTGGAATCAAGTTCTTTGTACTGTGCGACTGTAAGACGGGATACATCCTTGACTTTGTCATTTATTCAGCCAGCACTGTCGATCTAGATAAAACACACCCCCTTGGCTTCTCAGGCTGTGTAGTGAAAGTGCTCCTTGAAAGGTATTTTGGTGGGAATCATGTGCTGTATACAGACAACTATTATACAGCACCGAAACTTGCCAAATACCTTTCAGAGCACGGCATCAGCTCCTGCGGCACTGTGAAGAGTAATTGTGCCCACTTCCCTAAATTCCCAGAGGCAGGAACCTCGCAGCGAGGAGACGTGCACCTACGCAAGTCTGAGAAGATGCTGGCAATACGTTGGCATGACAAGAGGGTCGTGCACATGCTCACCACCGTACATAAGGGGGAAATGACAGACAGTGGGAAGGTCGACCGTAGAACAGGCGAACCTGTGAGGAAACCTGATGCTGTGTTAGACTACAATATCAACATGCGGCTGGTGGACAAGTCCGACATGATGATTGGAGAGATCGACTGCCTCAGGAAGAATACTAGGTGGTACAGGAAAGTTTTTCTGCATCTCAGACATGACGATGCTGAACGCCTTCATCCTGTACAAGACGAAGGTCAAGCCACCCAAGTCCTTCTCCCTGAGGTTGTTCACCAGGACTTGTGTTCAGCAGCTGCTTGAAAGATATGGTAGGGTGACAGCAGCAACTCCAAGGCACCATCCGGTAACACTTCCCGACAGACTTGAGCAGAGGGCGTACATGGACTGGTGCAAATGCCTGCCACAGGCAAGAGGAAGGCTGCAATCCGCAGGTGCCAGATTTGTGCACATACCACCCGACGCACACCTGAGCACAAACGCACCTCTTGGCAGTGCGCTGAGTGCCAGGTTCCCCTCTGTGTTACCTGCTTCTCTGATTACCACAGCCAGAAGCAGTTCTTAAAGTGCAAGTGGGAAAGGAAAGTAATGTGAAAATAATGTGTAAATAATGTGTATATAATGTGTAAATAATGTGTAAATAGCAAGTGAAAGCAATGGATGTACAGTACATATGATCGAACAGTGTAATATAGTTTTATGTTACTGAAAGTGACAGTGAATAACATAGTGTAAGTAAAATAGAAGGGTAAATATTGAAAATACAATAGAAAATGTAAATAGATATGTAATTAATTAGTAATATAAGAATATGAGTACAAATACTTGATGTTATAACAGTGAAAGTGAATCTGTGGCTCTCTACGTATTTTACTGAATGAAAAATTGAATGACTTCAGTGACAATAAACTAATACTACTGAAGGAAACTTATGGATAAAGACTCCAGATATATAGAAGTGTTATATAGTAATGAAATATAAAGTGTGAGGGGTTTTATGAATAATAAATGACAGAATACCAACAGCGAACTAGCGGAAGTGGGAAGGTCATACGCGCTCGTAATTTTCATTGCTTTCACAGTGTTTTTTTTTTGGAGTATGGATCCCAAACTACTTGATAATCATAGAGTAGTGTTTATAGTGTTAATATCTGGCTGGGGTAATCATATTACGGGTTGTCGGGAAGTGTAAAGTGGAGACTTTGTTACCCAACTTCAGAGGTCTCCACAAGTCCTACGGTAATCGACGAAGGCTCAACGAACATCCCAAGAGAAAGCCGAAGGTATGTGCCATTTACATGTATAATTTTAATATTCTAGGACAAATAACTGATTTTTGGCAAATATTTTTTGAGAGTCTGTCAGAGCCCGAATAACCCCGTGGGACACGCAAAACATTGGGAAACATGCTCGCGGTGTAAGAGTTAACAGGGTTTGGAGTGAGGGCTCTATTCCCAGGAGTTGGAAGTTGGGTATTGTCCTCCCCATTCCCAAGCCTGGTAAAGACCATTCCCAGGTCACCAACTATCGCCCATCACTTCAACATCATGTGTGTGCAAGCTGTTCGAGAAGATGGTTAGTGCCAGGCTTATGTGGTTTCTGGAGAAGGGCTGCTTTCTCTCTCCGTCACAGAGTGGTTTCCATAAATTACGGTGCATTTCAGACAACCTTATCAGGCTTGAGGCTTAATCTGTGAAGCTTTTGCTTCTAAGCAACATCTTGTGGCTGTGTTTTTTGACTTTGAGAAGGCTCATGACACAGCCTGGTGCTATGGCATCCTCCGACAACTTCATGCCTTTGGTTTACGTGGTCGTCTTCCTGTGTTGCTTGGAGACTTCTTGTCTGATCATGTGTTTAGGGTCTGTGTGGGTTCTATCCTCTCTGCGCCATGATGCCAGGAGGAAGGTGTCCCACAGGGGAGTGTCTTAAGTGTTTCCCTGTTTGCAGTGGCCATCAATTGCATCATTGACACTGTGCCTGCTAGGGTATCCTCATCCCTTTATGTGGATGACTTAGCTATTATTTCCTGGCTCCCGCATGTCTGCTATTGAGCAACGTATGCAACTTGCTTTGGACAAGATTTCAGCCTGGGAAACTTCCAAGGGTTTTCGGTTTTCCCCTTCTAAGACTGTGGCTATGCACTTCTGTAGGATGAGAGGGGTACACCCGGACCAAGATCTCCAGCTTTGTGGCAGGAGACTCTGTTGTGTGACAGAGACGAAATTCTTGTGCCTGACGTTTGACTGCCGTTTGACATGGGTTTCACACTTGGCAAATCTTAAAACATCATGTATGAAGGCTCTCACTCTATTAAGGGTTCTGTCCCATACCTCTTGGGGTGCTGATCAGAGGACACTCTTGCATTTGTTTCAGGTTTTTGTAACCTCCAAGCTGTCACATGGCTGCGAGGTATACTCCTCTGCCACAGAGTCCAGACTAAAAACTCTAGATGCTGTCTATCATGCTGGTCTTCGCCTCGCAACTGGGGCTCTTCGGTCGTCTCCAATTCCCAGCTTGTTGGTGGAAGCTGGTGTGCCTTCCTTAGATCTACTGCATCAATCTGTTGTAGCACGGTGCTGCCTCCGGATTCGTCGCCTTCCAGACTGACTTGTCTGTGTGTGACGAAACAGTCTTCTTTTTTGTATTATAGTAGACATCCTCTCATGCCTCACCCGTTTGGCTATAGGGTTCGGGATATTATGGAGGAGTTTGGTTTCTCAGCAGTACCTGTCAGTCCTGTTCGGATCCCGAGGTTTGCCATGGATATTGCCCGAAGTAACTTTCTGCAAGTCTTTTGCAGACTCAAAGGATTCTGTTGCTCCTCAGTGTCTTTTACAGTTATTTTTAGAACATTCTTCTAGTCATGGTGGTTCTGTACCTGTGTATACTGATGGCTCTAATTCCGCATCTGGGGTTGGTTTTGGAGTGGTATTTCCCAATATTAGCCGTGGAGGTAGTCTTCCTTTGGTTGCCTCAGTTTTTACTGCAGAGTTGTCAGCTATCGTTTTAGCCCTGAAGTTGGTGTTTGTTCACCCTGACAATTATTTTACTATTTTTAGCGACTCTCAAGGGGCGCTTTTGGCCCTGGACTCTTTTAACTCTTCCCATCCCTTAGTTTTAGCTATTTTGGAGTGGCTGTTCCTCATTCGTCGTCGGGGGAAGAGAGTGGATTTTTGTTGGATTCCCACACATGTTGGTGTGGTGGGCAATGAGAAGGCAGACGCATTGGCCAAGGCTGTGGCTACTCAACAGCCCCCAACAGAATATCTGCTTCCTGCATTTGATCTAACACCTTACTTGAGGGACAGAATGCATGTGTGTTGGCAGAGACGCTGGGATTGTGTTGCTCATAATAAGCTGAAAGAGGTCTTCCAGAGAGTGGTTGTGCCAAGGGTTCTCCCTTCCATGCCTCGGCGAGTGAGGGTGGCTCTTGCTAGGCTTCGCATTGGGCACTCTCGGCTTACACATGGGTTCCTGACAGGGGTGGATCCAGGAATTTTCGGTGGGGGGGGGTCTGATTCACTGATTCAACCAAAGACTTGACGCGACATACTGATATTTCGATGTTGAAATTGCCTCTTTATTCAGTAATGTTTGTTCTATTAATACTGAACATATGTAAATGTAATGTAAATTCAACATCTCTGAATACCAATACTTTTGGCCACCCAGGTATACTGACCGATAGATCTTTTTCATTATTAAACTTTATTTTTAGGGGCTTCTGATAACAAACGTCCACACAAAAAATGAAAATTTATCATTCATTATTATAACAATTTATTCCAAATTACCCTAAAATGTGAATAAAAATCCCTCTCTCTTAGTCTTCTCTCTCCTCTCTCTCTCTCTCTTTCTCTCTCTGCATGGCCGGTGGGGGGGATGCATCCCCCTTCTCCCCCTCCCCTGGATCCATCCCTGGTTCCTGATGAGTGGTGAGACCCAACCGTACTGTGATGATTGCCTTGTTCCCCTGACTGTCCTTCACTTGCTGGTCGAGTGTCCAAGTTTCGAGGACCTGCATCAGAGATTCCTCTATAAGCATAGATGGGCAGATGGTGCCTACAATCTGTCCTCAATGCTTGATGGAGCGTATAGCGATTTTACTGATGTTTTTAGTTTTCTTCAGGAGGCGGGCCTACTTTCACTTTTATAAATAATTGATATTTTCTTTAAAAATTCTTTTATTATTTTCAGTGTTTTATTCCTAGTAATAGTTATTAACTTTATTTTGATTATGCACTGTTTATTTGCTGCTCTTTTAGCTTGTTGTCCAGCGGCATATGACCCTGGCTGTTGTGCCGCCAGTTCCTACTACAATCAATCAATCAACCATACCTACATAAGAGCAATATTGTTGAAAAAGTGTGAATATCCCATTACAAAGTAAGTCTCGTTACTGGTGTTGGCAATGTATTGGGGATAATAATGCCTGCAAGAGGTAGTCCGGATGTCACTTGTAACTGTAAATAAGGAACTGAGTTTTCAATGATTAACCTATGTATTCATATTTATAGGTCTGGAAAAATAACATGACAATGTGAATAGGCAGTAACTCTAAAGTGAATTAACTATTACTGAATTTGTGAAAACCACTAAATATGGGGAAGTAATAATGGTGACTTCGACTGTCCATATGGGAGGTGAACAGTAATACCCAGTCCCACACATCACGTACTTTGTAAGATGAAGGGTCCTGACGCTAGGTCACTGTACTCAAGAATTTTTATATGTGGGTTACTGACCTCCATCTCTCGGTACACCAGGTATATCTCATTGGGATTCTTGTTGGATTTGAACAACAACCTATTTTCACCCGAACATGCCCCTCACAACTACTGCACTATTGTCTGAAAAAACTCCATTCCTCTTCCAGCCTTGGTTAACTGATAACATTGTACTAGTTAGGATAAGTAGAACTAACTGATTAAAACTGTTCAACAAACTAAACAGACTGTAGTGACTTTACACTTCACTAAGACTACATAAGAATTATGAGTTACTGAACACCATGGGGAGGAATGGAACTCTATTAGGGAAATTGTACTGACATTATTTCCCACATATATTGGGTTATGTGTTGAAACGCTCACCTCCCTGAATACCTGGCCTAACATTCCAGACCAGGAGCCATCCTTCAAGCGCGTGCCCCACTCCATGTCATCTGGCCTCACATACGAGTACCTGAAGTTACCGTATTAGGATGACATTTTGTTATGACAGGACTTTCTTCATTTAATGGATATAATAAGTCTAATGATGATGTTTTGTATGAACTGAGAGAGGGAAAATTAATACATGTCATTAAATTTTTGTGAAAGATGCAAGTTTTGTTTAAGGGTACTTGTAGATGTGTGTTTGAGTGACTCGTTCCAAATCGGTATTGGAGTGAGACAGAGATTTGTGATAGTGTCATGTTTATTCCATAGGATATAGTGAAGGTTATCAGTCTAAGGAAGTATGCTTCGAAAGTGATAAAAGCTAAACAAATTCAACCTTATTATTGGTTAGGAGGTATTGACCACAGGTGGTGGTGAGATTGACGTGGTCACGTGTTACATCGAGACCAGGGGACCACCAATTCACCAATCCGCATGCAGAAGAGAGGGAGAGAGAGAGAGAGAGAGAGAGAGAGAGAGAGAGAGAGAGAGAGAATGGCAAGGTTCAGGAGCTGCTTTACACAAGTAACCACGAACCCTAATGTTTGCCTTTGTCATCCATCTACTGTTTGCTATCGCAAACAAGAAGGATGGCCAAAACTATCAAGGAAGCACTAAACTTCTACCTAATGACTTGGCTACTTAGAGACGGTGCCTGAGGTGCACTGGTTTTAGTCCTTGACTTTCATTGAGGAGGATGACAACTGTATGTGAAAAACCCTTTCAGCTGAATGTCTTCCTTTCACGAAAAACTCAGGACCCTACGGCCTTGTTGCATTTCATGGATTCTTTTCTCTCTGATCTAAAAGGGAGGGTGTGGCTCCTATGTGTAGACAAAGTGATACTCGTCATATTGTCAAAAGATTCGAGATACTGTATGCGACTGTGATAACAGAAGTATTTTTTTTTATGACATACGTATCTTGTGGATGACCCATTGTCTCGAATCCCCAAACTGTTCCCTCTCCCAGCCGGGGTTGGATCTCACGTTTTATTTATTCATTTATTTATCTACTTATTTGTCAGCCTGCCACTGGCCCACCATATGATCAAAAGAAGCTGAAAGGACAGACTTAAGAAAACTGTTTTAAGAATTCTGCATAGTTCATTCATTATATTTATGTATCTGTTCCAGGTACGCAATGTTATATTTGTAAAGATTATGGTAAAGACTACAAAAAATAATCAAATAAGAATGGCACAATTTACGACAGCACTTTAAATGTTGTATACATTAATGGAAGTGAAGCTGTATCTGTAAATTCATTTTTCTTATTTTCTTGAGGAAAAAGGTGTGAAACAGACGAATCCATTACTAAAATCTTGATTTCCTTGAATCCGGGTGATGCCCTAATTTAGTTTTTTCTTCTTGCTTCCACATGATTTTAGACACCATAGGAAAGGTCTCTGATGCTGAAGACGTTTCTTAACCCCTTAACCGCGGGGCGTCACTTTCGTGACGCTTGGGAGCAAGGGATCATACTGCGGGGCGTCGCTTTTGTGATTCTGTGTTATTTTGAATTCACCCGGGCTTCCAAGTGGGGGCTTGTATCATCTATCAGTACTGCCAATGTCCAACACTAGTCAGCACTCCTAATCTCATCTGTACTCCCATCCATTGTTGACAATTTAGCCATTTCTCCCCGTTCTTGACTCCCCTCCCTACCCCCCCTCCATTACCCTATCCTCTCACCTGCCCGGCCGTGCTACACTAAGTAAATCTTCCCTGGAATTTTTCACTGATTTCATCCATTGAAATAAGCCCTATGTCCTATTCTTATACCAAATAATATATACAAGAAAGAAATAAGGTAAGTGAGAGTGCCATACACCTGGAATTGGCTAATTATCACCTGACAACACCTCACGTGCACTCGTTCGCTAATTTTCGCTGTTTTTTTTCCCTTGAAATATGCCCTATAATCTATTTTCGTAATAAATATACATGTAAGGAGGGAAGGGAGAAGCCTAAGTGATATTTACATTCACCTGGAACTACCTAATTTATAATGTATTCTCTAGATTTCCTGCCAATCATATCAGTGCTAGACAAAGCTGTTTCAAGATATAACATTGGTAGCTCTGAATATATATCTCCTAAGTAGGCCTCTAATCTATTTTCGTAATAAATATACATGTAAGGAGGGAAGGGAGAAGCCTAAGTGATATTTACATTCACCTGGAACTACCAAATTTATAATGTATTGTCTAGATTTCCTGCCAATCATATCAGTGCTAGACTTAGCTGTTTCAAGAAGTAATATTGGTAACTCTGGATAACCCCTAGCAGGCCTCCACGCTGGTCCTCCGTTATCAGTTCACTCTCATCTTCCGAAGCGAGAGTACATATGTTTCTTCTTGCTGACTTCAAGGCCTTTTTTCACCCCCATGCAAATGGCCCTGTGACCTTTATCCCCTACTAAACCTCGTGTGGAAAGAGGTAAAGGGCTGACAATTGATAAAAGAGTGACTACGATCTTTCTATTGAGTAAAACAGTGCAAGTGGAATTGTAAATAATGTGTAAATAATGTGTAAACAGCAAGTGAAAGTAATGAATGTAAATATACGTGAACAATGGAAAATAGTTTTATAAGTTATTTCAAGTGACAGTGCACAACACAGTGTAAATAAAATAGAAATGTAAATAACGTAAATAAAATAGAGAACGTAAATAGAAATGTAAATGAGTAGTATTATAAGAATACGAGTATATACCCTAGGAGTAATGAAAGTGAAAGTTTCACTCTAGCATGTCTGAATGCTATGAGTTATGAGAGTGAAGATGAAAGTGACATTCACTCTCAATGCCAATATACAGGACGAAAAAGTGAATGCTACGTATTTTACTGAAAGAAATTGAATCCCTACAGTGACAATAAAGTAATACTACTGAAGGAAACTTATGGATAAAGACTGTAGATATATATAAGTGTTATATAGTAATAGAAATATAAAGTGTGAGGGGTTTTATGAATAATAAATGACAGACTACCAAGAGCGAACTAGTGCCAGTGCGACGATCAGACGCGCTCATAATTTCCATTGCTTTCACAGTGTTTTTTTTTTTTAGTATGGATCCCAAACTACTTGAAAATTGTAGAATAGTGTTTATAGTGTTTGTATCTGGCTGTGGTAATCATATTACGGGTTGTCGGGAAGTGTAAAGTGGAGACTTCGTTACCCTACTTCAGAGGTCTCCATAAGTCCTACGGTAACCGACGAAGGCTCAACAATCATTCCAGGAGAAAGCTGAAGGTATGTGCCACAAGCATATGTAATTTTATTATTCTAGGACTAATAACTGATTTTTGGCAAATATTTTTTGAGAGTCTGTCGGAGCCCAAATAACCCCGCGGCACACGCAAGTCATTGGTAAACAAGCCCGCGGTGTAGGGGTTAAGGCTGCATCTGACCAGTCTTTTTCAAAATGCCTGTCCTAAGCTGAATAAAATATTCAGGAGAGGGCAAGGATTCGTAATGATAAGGAATTTCCAGATTCAGTGGGTTAAACTAGAATGCCAGTGTAACCTACGTGAAATTAATCCTTTTTGCGAGGAAATCCACAACATTATGCATGGGCCCCGTAAAGGTGAGCCGCTTACCCCCCGGCGCTGTGGGATCATCCACCATCGCTGCTACTTGTGTCGGAAACTCTTCTTGTGATACCACCAGATGTGGCCGGTGAGGGAACCTAGAATGGAATGGTACCGTTAGCTTTCCCTGTTGGATTTCAGTGCTTCACATTACATGGAGTTATGAAACAGACAAAATATTCCTATGGGTCTTTTACACTGAGTTGGCCCAGATTTTCAACCGACTTCAGCAGATTTCAGCATCTTTCATGTAGTCTACTGGCAATCTAAGACCACACTATTGCTCTGCTTCCTTTCTATAGCACTTCATCGTGACTAACACCATACTTGAGTGCTAACCTATTAGCACAACTCGGCAGTCAAAATGGAAATATGGCAATTTTTGGCCAAGTTGAGGGCAAAATGAGTAAAATCATAGCACCTGTATTAATCCCATCTTGGCCGTGCCTTCAGAAATTGACGGGCCCCCCACTGGCCGGCTCCCTCACCATTTTTTCACTGGCCTGCTCCAGGACCATTTTTTCACATTTCGAATATTGATTGTTTTTCTTTGCCAACGTGATAAGAATCGTCTGGCATACTTGGTTATGTAATTTAATTCCTAAAACTATCCCGCGATTCGTAATGAATTGCAGAAAAATTCGCTAAATGACCGCGTACAAACCGTTGAAAACTATGCAAAGACGTGAAAACATTGCACTAAGAAATATCCATCTATTTACGAAAAAAAAGGTGTTGCTGAAATGGTTTGACATAACTAGATACATGTAATACGAACAAATTCCGTACATAATACGCGAGGATTTATAAAGGCAAATCATTATTTTTTTCACATTCTTTGATATTTATTGTACAGTTTTTATGCAAGCATCGACTTAGTTCTGTAGTCTGAGTGGTGTTTTGTGTTTCTAAAGAGAGGTGAGAGATGCTATTTTTAGTCTCTAAGCAGGTAAGGGTGCTCTTTTGTGTCTATAGGCTGAAATGTAGCAGCCAAAATTCGATGCGACCCGTGATCAGCACCTCTCGCAAGGAGATTAGTGTGAAAGGAAGGGAAGGTTTAACATCCACCTAGTCACCACGAATTCATCTTATATGTTGCTGAAATGTTTGTGCAAAACAAGAAACGTGTAAAATTATCAAATTCAGTACATAATAATATGTGAACTTTTAAGTAAAATATCTATCTATCTATCTATTGCCAGACGCCTCAATCCCGTTTGGGGTGGCCACAAACAAATCGCCTCCAAGTCGCCCTGTCCCCTGCCATTTCACAGCCCGGCTCCCAACTCACACACCCCTCTCTCATATACCTCTCCACCCCATCCCTCCATCTCATCCTCGGCCTCCCCCTCCCTCTTCCCCCCTCCATCTCACTCACATACACTCTCTTCGTCAGTCTTTCACCCACCATCCTCTCCACATGGCCAAACCACCTCAGTTTGTTCCTCATAACGCTTCTTATCACATCCACATCAACACCACAACACTTCTTTATATCTTCATTCGTCAGCCTGTCTCTCTATGTGAGTCCACAGGCTCCTCTTAAATAACTCATTTCCACTGCTCTCACTCTTGACTTGTGTCCTTCCAACAATGTCCAAGCTTCACTAACCTCGCTGTACATTCACTGACTTCACCTCTCTCAAAGACCATCACTTTACTCTTCCCTACATTCACCTTTAGATTCCGTTTCTTACACACTCTCCCAAACTCATCCACCAAGCCTTGCAGCTCCCCTTCGTCTTCACTCAACAACACAGTATCATCTGCAAACAACAGTACAGGGAGTTTCCAAACTCTATCCTCTCTCACCAGGGCCACTCCAACATCCACTACCCTACCTTGTACCTCTTTTATTACCCCATCCATGTACAGATTGAACAACCATGGAGACATGACATCCCTGTTTCAACCCACCTTTCAAAGAGAAAAATTCACTTAGTTCACCATCCACACGCACTGCAGCCTTCGCACCATCGTACATACTCTTCACAGCATTCAACAACTTCCCATCTACTCCATATATTCTTAACACTTTCCACAATCCTTGTCTATCCACCCTGTCATATGCTTCCTCCAAATCCATGAAAGCCACATACAACTTCTTTCCCTTCTCTAGAAACTTTTCCACTAAAGATCTAAGAATGAATATCTGATCTACACAACCTCTTCCCTTCCTAAAGCCTCCCTGTTCTTGTCCAACTAATTTCTCTGTTCTTTCTCTAACTCTGTCATTAACCCACCCCATCCTGTCGAAGTATGGGTACGTTGCAACGATTTGCATTTGCCAGTCCCGGTGACGTACCAGTACATCGTGCAATTGCAAGGTCCCTAATTTGCACAATTTTCAATTTTCGCGCATGATTTTTCGTATGTATACACGGGACACCTTCCTCTATTCCTCTACAAGATGCCAAGCAGGGACAATGCCTTACACTGCATAACCTCCCCCCTTCCCCCCCTCACGCCATTGTCTCGGCAATGGACCTGTTACCAGTGACCTGGCTAGTAAAGATATTCAGGGCCAGA
Organism: Coenobita brevimanus; assembly: GCF_032717465.1. Classification (NCBI taxonomy): domain Eukaryota; kingdom Metazoa; phylum Arthropoda; class Malacostraca; order Decapoda; family Coenobitidae; genus Coenobita; species Coenobita brevimanus. The sequence continues at coordinate 8,973,373 of NC_137001.1, forward strand.
GTGATTCCCCAATCGATGACAATGTGGAGGACAATGTTTACATAGCATTAGAAGAAGAAACAGCCAGAAATAATGATCAGGTAATGTGGCAAAAAAAGGTCAGGTATGGTGATTAGTTAATGAGTGAAACAATGCTTATAATGCCTTTATTACTGCTTGAAAACCAATATACTCTCATACTACATATACATTCGTACCAAGTACTGTAAATAAATAAATACCGTTTATGAGTGGATAAAATAGTTACCCTCCCATAGAACTCGTTTTCTTTGGTGCCAGCATGTTAGAAAACCCAGTCAGGTAAGGAGGAACTCCTACCTGGATTGGATATTTTAAACCTCAGGTGAGCGATTTCTCTATGAATTTTCGATGTTTCTCACCAAAAGCTAAGGTTTTAGCCAAAAAAAATTTTTTCGAAAATACCTCGGGACTGGGGGATGTCGGAAAACCTCGGGACGTGACGGGTTAAGTATCCTACCATACCCTTTTCCTAATATACTAAGACAAATGCCCCTATGATTATCACACACTTCTTTTTCCCCTTTTCCTTTGTACAAGGGAATAATTATACCTGACTTCCAATCCTCCGGGACTCTACCTTCCTCCCAGGCCAATCTGCACATCTTCTACATCCATTCTACTACTATCTCTCCCCCATGCTTCAGCATTTCGCCACACACTCCATCAATTCCTGGGGCATTCCCCGATTTAACTTTCTTCACTGCTTCCACAACTTCTATCCTACTGATTTTTTCCTGTCTTCTCACCTCCCTCCTTCTCCCAGCCATTCCCCAGCCACTTATACTCGCATTACTTCCATCCTCTATGTGCAACAATTCCTTAAAGTGTTCTCCCCATCTGCTCACTTTTTCTCCCTTCTCCACTAGTAATCTACCATTTTTATCTTTCACTCCCCTGCTAACTTCACTTCCACCCTGTCTTACTCTTTTCACCTCTTTCCAGAACATTTTCTTACAGTCCCTCCACTTTACACTCAAATTCCTTCCAAATTCCTCATTCACACTCTTCTTACTCTCTCTTACTAATCTTTTCACCTCTCTCTTTCTTTCTACATATAACTCTCTCTTCCGACTCTCAACATCTTCCACGCCCCTATTTCTCATCCATTCATTGTATGCTTTCTTCTTTTGTGCCACAGCCTGTTTCACCTCTTCAGTCCACCACGCTGTTCCTTGCACCCCTCTCCGTCTTTTCTTCCTTCCACACACCACATCACATGCTGCACATATTTCTTCTGTAAATATCCTACACACACCTTCCACATCTCCCATCTGCTCCAATTCATGTTTGCCCAATCGTTCCTCCACTTCTCTCTTATACTCTGGCTTTTTCTCATCTTCTTGTAACCTCTCCACTCTCCTTGCAACTACTCCTTCCTCTCATCTTTCCCTTCTTCTGTTCCTCCATCTTACTTGAATCCTAATTCTGGCCACCACCAAGTAGTGGTCAGAAAGTCCAGTCCCCCAACCTCTATAAGCTCTTGCATCCATTACACATCTTCGCATCCTTTCATCCACACACACATAATCAATCATTGCCTTCCTTTCATTCAGTTCACCACCCACCCTTCTCATCACTCGCCATGTATACCTGTGGATCATTTTATGCCTGAAGAGGGTATTGGCTATCACCAACCCCCTCCCAGCACAAATGTCCACTAACGCACTCCCATTCTCATCTATCTCAGCAGGCACACCCCACACACCAACTATTCCATCCACCTTCACATTCCCAACTTTACCATTCATATCACCGATCAAAAACACTCTCTCATTCCTTCCAAACTTTTCCATGCACACTTCTACATTTGTCCAGAACTTCTCTCACTCTTCTAGCACGATCTTGCGTTGGCACATACACACACACAAATGCCCACATTTGTATTCCAACTTTCATCTTTACCCACACAATCCTTGACCCAACTGATCCATACTGTCTTATGCTCTTCTTCCATGTTTTACTCACAACTGTACATACTCCTTCCTTTGCCCTCTCATTCTCACCTACTCCTGCACATATACCCCATCCATACTCCCATTCTCTCACACTTTTTCCTCTCCATTTTGTTTCAGTTATTCCACATACATCCACTTTCGCACCCTCAAGCACCTGGACAATCTCTCTCTCTTTCACCTCATCATTCGCTCCTCTTACATTCCATGTACCCATTACCAAGTCCTTTGTCCGGTCCTGGGTCATCATCGTTTGGTCAGTCCTTGTCCGAGGCTTCTTGTTTGTTTTTTTAGTTAGTTTTTTTTTTTTTCATTTTTTGTTGTTGATAAAGTTTATTCCTGAATGGATTTTTGTTTTCATTCTCTGTGTGGTACAGTGCATGTCGAAAGAGAAAAGAAGGATGATATTTTTAGTTTGTTTCGAGATAATGGGTGCAGCTGTGTGTGCTTAGGGACAACCTTCGTGGTTAGAAGATGATAAGGCCAGTAATTAGCAAAGTGGGCTGTGGAAGGAGGGGTAGGGAATGGTGAGGTTGTGAGTTATACAGTGGAGTCACTTAATTCGCGGCAATTAGAGACTGGTACCTAACCGTGGATTACGAAATCCGCGGTTTACAAAGTTCAGAACCAATGGGAAAAAAGAATATTTAGTCTGGACCCTTGTGGAACCCTCCCTACAGCACCCTACCTACACTTACCTAGCCAACAGCTAATACAAATAGACAATCTTAGAAATAATCTGTGCATGTATTTAACTGAAAGGAACCTTCTTCTTGGACCCCAGCTGGGTCGAACGTCACCTTGGGGGGGTTGGAGCCGTCCATAACAGAGCCCAGGGAGAGGTATTCTTGACAAAAAGAAGGCCAGGTAGTGTTCAGAACTCACGGGGGAACACACGTAGTTGGCTGCTGGCGGGACATGAGGTAAACAAAACACAGCAGCTGTAGTGCGCACACTTGCCATCAGGGCCGGGCTGTGATTGGCTGCTAGGTCTAGGTTATGTGCGAGTATAAGTGGCTGGGGAATGGCTGGAAGAAGGAGGGAGGTGAGAAGACAGGAAGAAATCAGTAGGATAGAAGTTGTGGAAGCAATGAAGAAAGTTAAATCAGGGAAAGCCCCAGGAATTGATGGAGTGTGTGGTGAAATGCTGAAGCATGGGGGAGAGATAGTAGTAGAATGGATGTGGAAGATGTGCAGATTGGCCTGGGAGGAAGGTAGAGTCCCGGAGGATTGGAAGTCAGGTATAATTATTCCCTTGTACAAAGGAAAAGGGGAAAAAGAAGTGTGTGGTAATCACAGGGGCATTTGTCTTCTTAGTATAATAGGAAAAGTGTATGGTAGGATACTTATTGACAGAATTAGAGAAAGAACAGAGAAATTAGTTGGAGAAGAACAGGGAGGCTTTAGGAAGGGAAGAGGCTGTGTAGATCAGATATTCATTCTCAGATCTTTAGTGGAAAAGCTTCTAGAGAAGGGAAAGAAGTTGTATGCGGCGTTCATGGATTTGGAGAAAGCATATGACAGGGTGGATAGACTAGGATTGTGGAAAGTGTTAAGAATATATGGAATAGATGGGAAGTTGCTGAATGCTGTGAAGAGTATGTACGATGGTGCGAAGGCTGCAGTGCGTGTGGATGGTGAACTAAGTGAATTTTTCTCTTTGAAAGTTGGGTTGAAACAGGGATGTGTCATGTCTCCATGGTTGTTCAATCTGTACATGGATGGGGTAATAAAAGAGGTACAAGGTAGGGTAGTGGATGCTGGAGTGGCCCTGGTGAGAGAGGATAGTGTTTGGAAACTTCCTGTACTGTTGTTTGCAGATGATACCGTGTTGTTGAGTGAAGACGAAGGGGAGCTGCAAGGCTTGGTGGAGGAGTTTGAGAGAGTGTGTAAGAAACGGAATCTAAAGGTGAATGTAGGGAAGAGTAAAGTGATGGTGTTTGAGAGAGGTGAAGTCAGTGAATGTACAGCGAGGTTGGATGGTGAGGAATTGGAAAATGTGAGTACGTTTAAGTACTTGGGTAGTGTGATGAGTAAGGATGGAGGTTTGGAGGGTGAAGTGCTTGAAAGGGTACAGCAGGGAAGAAAGGTTGCTGGTTCTTTGAAAACAGTGATAAGAAACAGGGAAGTGAGCATGGAAGTGAAAAAGTTACTACATGACAGTATTGTGATACCAACTCTAACGTACGGAAGTGAAGCTTGGACGTTGTTGGAAGGACACAAGTCAAGAGTGAGAGCCGTGGAAATGAGTTATTTAAGAGGAGCCTGTGGAGTCACATGGAGAGACAGGCTGACGAATGAGGATATAAAGGAGCGTTGTGGTGTTGATGTGGATGTGATAGGAAGCGTTATGAGGAACACACTGAGGTGGTTTGGCTATGTGGAGAGGATGGAGGGTCAAAGACTGACGAAGAGAGTGTATGTAAGTGAGGTGGAGGGAGAAAGAGGGAGGGGGAGGCCGAGGATGAGGTGGAGAGATGGGGTGGAGAGGTATATGAGAGAGGGGTGTGTGAGTTGGGAGCAGGGGAGTGAAATGGCGGGGGACAGGGCGACGTGGAGGCGATTTGTTTGTGGCCACCCCAAACGGGATTGAGGCGTCTGGCAATAGATAGATAGATAGATAGATAGATAGCAGTCGAGAAATACATCATGGGTTCCCGGATATTATAAATATCCTCGGAAATGAGCCACTTTGGAACCTATGAACCGTGTTTTTCAAATTTTCCGTGGAATAAGAAAAAAAGGGACTGGTTGGTCAAAGTTCCACGGATTACAAATCTTGCAACTTACAGATACTCAAATTAGGTGACTCCACTGTAACTGTTATTACAATTAACAAGGAATATGACTATTTTTCCTGCAAAAACAAGAAACATAAGAGGGAAACAATAGAAGGAAAGAAATAATGACACAAAGAAAGTGTCTAGTGGATATAAAAAATACATCATCATCATCATCATCATCCGGACCTCCTTTCCCACCCTAGGGCAGGGTGAGGAGTAGCAATGTCCAGACAGCCCAAAATTGCCCAGTCCAATGGGCCACACTTCCATTCACTCATCATTCAAGCCCCCGGGAATCCTGGCTCTATCGGCTACGCCAAAATCATTCACCCCTTTCTGTAGCTTCACATAATCGTATCTGACAGAGTCAGTTCAGACGCTGCCACGTTAAAAAGGGGTGCCAAAAATCCCTGATCATGCACTTCTCACAAAATTCATCCACCCAGCTCAATCTCCTGTCAGTTTTCTAGCCTCACACATTCATCCACCATATCTCTCCACCTTCTCCTTGGCCTACCTCGCCTCCTCCCTTCTTCGAATTCGCTCAGTTATACCTTCTTCACCACTCTGTTGTTATCCATTCTTTCCACATGACCATACCATCTCAGTACACTCTCTTCAATTCTGGTGTCCACCGACTTCCTCACTCCACTTCTTTCACGAATCACATTATTTCATATCCTATCCACCCTCTGTACTCCACATACATTCCTCAGCAGTCCCATCTCCACTGCTCTTACTCTTGCCTTTTCATTTTCATGCCACACCATAGTCTCATATCCATATGATAAAGTTGGCACTAACACTCCTCCATGTAATCCTCGTGCAGCTGCAACACTCAAGCCTCCGTTTCTTATCAAGGCCTTCATTACACCAGCTACTTTTCTTCCTTGTGTCACTCTACTTTCAACTTCTTTTGCACATTTTCCTCCCTTTTCAATCACTGTGCCCAGGTATTTGAACTCTCTCACTGTACTGTCACCTCTGTGATCCAGACTTTTACGTGGTCAAAAGGGGCAGATATTCAAGTCACTATTGATGACCACTGTGTGCTGGAACGGTCGGGAACTCAGATAGATGGAGACTCTCTCCCACTAGCGGCCTCTTTGGTTGCATATATAACATTTCAAGTGGTCAAATTAAGAGTGGTAACATGCCAAAATGACGGGACCAATCTCCAACTCGGCCAACCCAAGCCCAACCTTCGCAATTTCCTAAAATGTTTGTAAGGTTTCACATTAACAAACTACTAGGTAAGCTCTATACCACCGGTTTTCAAGGGTTATATATATATATATATATATATATATATATATATATATATATATATAGACGGACAGAGAATCACCGCACCACACCGCACAAGGGTCAACTGCGCAATGTAATCAGTCACATCCGCAGCAGGGCCCGACAGCAGAGCTGGTTTGCCCCTGCCACTTCATAACAGACTCATCCCCTTACCCGCACCTGACCTGACTAGCTGATCAGACCAAATGTGGGAGAATATCCCCTCAGGGCTGCGTCATCACTTATTCATTCACAATTTCTCTCCATTTATTTCTGTCATGCACAGCCACTCTTCCTTGCTCAACAGACATCCCTCTCGCATCCGGCACTCTCTTCACACTGTCCATCCATCCTATTCATCGTCTTCCTCTCAGCCTTACCCCTCTCACATCAGATCTAGTTATTGTTTTCACCAGTCGCTCATTACCCATTCTCTCCATATGCCTAAACCATCGCAACATCCTCTGCTCAACTCTACCAGCCATCTCCCGAACAACTCCAGTTCTCCTTCGCACTTCATCATTTTCCATTCGATCCATACGCATCACTCCACACATACTCCTCATCTCCATTACATTGAAACTTTTCCTCTCTGCTACACCCATATTCCATGTTTCAGCCCCATATAATGCAGTCGTACCACAACACCCTCATACAGCCTTCTCTTTACATCCATTTTAAGCGAACGACATCTAAACACTTTTTTCATTCCTCCCAGCATCTTTCCTACTTCATTTATTCTAAACTTCACTTCTGCATCTATTCTTCCATCCACAGCAACATGTGACCCTAGATATTTAGAATACTCTACCTCCTCAAGCAACTCGCCATTCAAAACTATATTCATCCCCCTACCATCTACCAATCTCGTACACTTCATTACTTTACTCATATTCTCATTTACTTTCAATTTCCTCCTTTCACACACCCTTCCAAACTCCTCTGCCAACTGTCTCAATCTCTCCTCTGAATCAGCCACCAGAGCAGTATCATCTGCAAACAGCAGCTGCTTCAGATTTCACTCTCCACCATCAACGTTCACTAGACTCAGACCTCCACTTAAAACTCTTGCATTCACCTCCCTTACAACAGCATCCATGTAAATATTAAACAACCAAGGCGACATCACACATCCCTGCCGGAGCACCACTCTCACAGGAAACCAATCACTCACAGCATTTCCCACTCTTACACATGCTCTACTGTTTACATAAAAACTTTTCACCCCTTTTAGTAACCTACCATCAAGTCCATACAATCTTAAAACAGTCCACAAAGCCTCCCTATCTATTCTATCATATGCTTTCTTTAAATCCATGAATGCCCAAAACATATCCTTGCCTTTCACTAAATACTTTTCACACACTTGTCTCACAGCAAACACCTGATCCACGCATCCCCTCCCTCTCCTAAAGCGACACTGCTCATCACCAATCACTCCCTCTGTACCCTCTGTAACTCTCATAATTAACACTCTACCATACACCTTATCTACAACACTCAACAGACTTATACCCCTAAAGCTAGTACATTCATACTTATCACCCTTGCCCAGTCAATTGGCACCATACCTTTCACAAAGCACACATTCAACAGTCTTACTAACCAGTCAACAATAGTCACTCCACCACCCTTCAGGCATTCCACAGCACACCCATCCATACCTGCAGCTTTCCCTGTTTTCATCTCCTTTACTGCCTTCTCCACTTCCTCCTTCGTGATCAAAGAATCATTCAGTTCTCCCAACACATTTTTTCCTTGCACCCTTCCATCCACAACAATCTCAGCCACCATTTCCTCCTCTACATTTAACAATCTTTCAAAATACTCTGCCCATCTCTTCCTTACTGCATCCATCTCAATTAACATCCTTCCATCCTCCGCTTTTACTCATTCTTCCTTCCCAGACTCTCCCTTTTGCACCGTTTTCACATCCTTCCAAAACATTTTCTTATTCTGTTGAAAATTCTCTGTCAGCCGCCTACCCCATCTCTCATCTGCTGCCACTTTAGCATGACGCACAGCCCTTCTTGCGCTATTCCTCTTTTCCTTATACCTTTCATATGACATCACATCCTTCCTTTGCAGCCACACTTCATATGCACGTCTCTTCTCAGCCACAGCCATACTTACTTCCTCACACCACCATTCACTTCCTTTTCTTACACCACCACCCACACTTCTCACACCACACACCTCTTCTGCATGCCCCACCATAGCACTCTTAAATAACTGCCATTCCTCCTCCACACTGCCATTTTCCCGATCTTTCACTGTGTTCCACTCATCTTTCAATTTCTCCTGATACTCTATCTTTTCCTCTCTTTTATCCAACTCACTCACTTTCAAAACCTCCCTGCCACACCTAACCCTCCTAGCTCTCACCCATCTCTTACCTACTCTTAATTTTCCCTCCACCAGGTAGTGGTCAGACATACCTCCATCCTCCCCTCTCAGAACTCTCACATCCAACAATCTTCCTATTACATTCCTAGACACAACCACATAGTCCATCAAAGCTCTATCAACACCCCTTCTACCCTCCTGTCTCTCCCATGTATACTTATAAATATCTTTCTTCTCAAACAGCGTATTTCCAATATACAATATATATATATATATATATATATATATATATATATATATAGAGAGAGAGAGAGAGAGAGAGAGAGAGAGAGAGAGAGAGTTGATATCAAATCCACAAAACTTAGCTCCTTGTCCCAGTCCAAAGTTTCTTCATAATCGTCCCTCTGAGCACATAGTTCACTGGTCCAGTCCTCTGCCACTACCGACCTTGACTTCCATATTGGGACCTTGACTCACGCACTGGACCTTGACTCACTCACTGGGACTTCGACCTCCACACTTGAATTTTGACTCATTCACTGGTACTTCAACCTCCACACTTGGATTTTGACTCACTCACTGGTACTTCAACCTGCACGCTTGGACCCGCTAGAAGTTAATATGTATAATGAATAACTACTCTCCCCAGTGCAAGCAATCCCTTCACATGATCAGGAAAATCTCATAATAGAGAAACATGAGTTACAACACTCGGCATCACAAGTAATAACGGAATAACACATGGCACTACAGACACATAGGTCTGCTCAAAGTGAAAGTACTATAACAACAGTAAGTCTAACCATGAAAATCATCAGTGCATCAATATCATTGTGTGTGCCTCACAAAGTAACTAAGTGAACATTAATGCACAAATAATACAGCCCTAATAAGTATTGAACTGCAATGTCATCGCAAGACATTAAAAATTTACAGTTCCTGGGCACCTGATACTTGGCCCACAAAAATCACACATTTATCTGAGACTCAGACAGAACTAACTAGCATTCTCGTATTCCAGTTACTAAATAATATTACAAAGTACAGTACACAAATAAATGGGAAATACCTCACTATTCAGCTTGCGGAATACTAGAGTGGAGCGGGAAACTCGGGACTCGCTCTTGCAATGGCTAATGGCGTCACTTATACACAATTCCTGGGGAACAACACTTGATTGTACCCCGAGTCTATTTCTTTATTTCGTCACTATTATCACTCGTGGAGTATCACTGTGCGTGCTTCAACATATTTGACATAATATCAAATTACTTACAGAATTCATTGGAGGGGGGGGGGAGGAGGATGACGACAGTACCTACCATCCGTCACCTATCACGGCCGGTGAGTGAGTGAAACATGCCAAAACTGCGTGATGGAAAGGGGGAGGGGGGGGATGACGGCTTACGTTATTTAAAATTTTTATTATTACAGACTCGTGATAGACTCAGTGTGATGTCTTCCCCTTTACAATCGATTACCCGAAATAAATGACATTCTCTAGTTATAATAACTACTCAGGAACAACTCTCTCTTTATACCTACACATCAAAAAACAATAAAAATCATCGTGCCTTACATCACTTTGTGCACACGTACATTATGCTGGATTACGTGACCAAGGCACATATTCCCATCCACTTGAGATTTTATAATATAAAGAGACTTAATACTAGTAAATTACAGTAGGAAAAAAAATGACTTAGCAGCTAGGTAACTTAATCCATGTTCTGGTCACGTTCGCATGGTAACAACTATGCCCCGGCCACACAATCTCACTCAACCGAACTTTTGGTTATATAAAATGAACTAGATACAACTCATTATCACTTCTGGGCACTACATCACCAATTCCAGTCTCTCACCATTCACTGTTACATTGCACTGGGAGTCACCTTCGCTCTCAATAACCATCACTTTACTCTTTTCCACATTTACTCTCAAGGAACGACGCCTACAGACATCAGCAAAACTCTGCACTAGCCTACCAAGTTCTTGTCTAGTGCCTTTTATGCTTGCAGGTTGTTACTTGTAAAGTTGGCAACGGGGTTGATTGATTGTAATAAAATCTGGCAGCGGACAACAAGGTAAAAGACGCAGCAAATAAAAAGTGCATATTCAAAATCAAGTTAATACCTGTTAGTATGAATAAAACACTAAAAATAATTAAAGAATAGTTTATAAAATATCAATTACTTATAAACGTGACAGGAGGCCCGCTTCCTGAAGAAAACTAAAAACATCAGTAAAATCACTAGATGCTCCAACAAGCATTGAGGACAGACAGTAGGCACCATCTGCCCCTTTATGCCTATGGAGGAATCTCTGACTTAGGTCCCCCAAATTTGGACACCCAACCAGCAAGTGACGAACAGAAAAGGGGACAAGGCAATCATCACAGTAGAGTCTCACCACTCATCAGAAACCCATGTGTAAGCCGAGAGTGCCCAGTGAGAAGCCTAGCAAGAGCCACCTCCAATCAGCAAGACATGGAGGGGAGAACCCTTGGCACAACCACTCTCTGAAAGATTTCTTTTAGTTTATTATGAGCAACACCATCCCAATGTCTCTGCCAATACGTACGAATTTCGTAACGCAAGTAAGATTTTACATTAGAACCAGGAAGCAGGTAGTTGGTTGGGGGCTGTTGAGAAGACACAGCTTCAGCTGACGTATCGGCCCTCTCACAGCCCACCAACACCAATGTGTGCGGGAACCCAACAAAAGTGGCGGCCGCGACGGTCAAGATTGATTGATTGATTGATTGCAAATAATTAATATCAGGCGGCGCAACTGCCAGGGTCATATGCCGCCGGACGACAAAGTAAAACACACAGCAAAATAAAAAGTGCATATTCAAATTAAAATTAATATCTGTTAGTAGAAATAAAACACTTAAAAAAAAAATAGTTTATAAAATATCAGTTACTTATAAAAGTGGAAGGAGGCCCGCCTCCTGAAGAAAACTAAAAACATCACTAAAATCGCTAGAGGCTTCACCAAGCAACGAGGACAAACAGTAGGCACCATCTGCCCCCTTATGCCTATGGAGGAATCTATGACGTAGGTCCCCCAGACTCGGACACTCGACCAGCAAGTGACGGACTGTAAGGGGAACAAGGCAGTCATCACAGTACAGTTGAGATTCACCATTCATCAGGAACCCATGTGTAAGCCACAAATGCCCAATGCGAAGCCTAGCAAGAGCCACCTCCAATCGCCGAGACATAGAGGGAAGAACCCTTGGCACAACCACTCTCTGAAAGATTTCTTTTAGTTTATTGTGAGAAACAACATCCCAGTGTCTCTGCCCACATGTACAAATTGCGTACCGCAAGTAAGGTGTCACATCAGAAGCAGGAAGTGGGTAGTCGGTTGGGGGCTGTTGATAAGACACAGCTTTAGCTAAAGTATCTGCCCTCTCATTGCCCACCACACCAACATGTGCGGGTACCCAACAGAAGTCTACACGGCGGCCACGATGGCCAAGAAGAAAAAGCCACCCTAATATTGATAAAACCAATGGATGGGATGCATTAAAAGACGCTAGTGAAGACAAAGCACTACATGAGTCACTAAAAATCACAAAAAAGGATTGGGGGAGAGTAAAAATAATTTTAACAGCATATAAAATTGCAATCAGTTCCACCGTATACACTGAAGTAATGCCAGGAAGGCTACTGCCCCTACTAAAGGAAGGGAAGACAACACCAAATCCTACTCATGTATCAGTCTTAGACCCGTCAGTATAGACGGGGACAGAACCCTCGTGAACGGAGGCATGTTCTAAAAAGAGGGAAAGGGACACCTGAGAGGGAAGTGAGCCCTTTTTTTCAACAAAAGACCTACAGAATGTCACTCAAGGGAGCAGCCAAGAACCCACCCTTGGGATCCAATGTGGACAAATTGCCAGCCTCGGAACAGAGAGGGCTAACATAACAGTTCGGACCCTGTAACCAAATGGCTTTGGGAAATTGGGATGGGTGTCAAAAACAGAAGATCGGGAATCCTGGGAGATGATGGCACAAGAAATTGAGTCTGGAATGCGGTGAAGACGATACCAACACCTCATCATTAGCAACTGGTGCTGCAGATCCAAGGGGTGTACACCGGCATCCACCAGTAAACTTGGAATCGGGGATGATCTGAATGCCCCGGTTGCCAGACGCGCACCAGCGTGATGCACAGAATATAACAACTGGAGACAGGCATCTGTTGCAGAGGAGTAGACCTCACACCCATATTCAAGTTTAGGAAGAATAAGAGATTTATGCAAGAGGAGGAGGGTATGACGGTCAGCACCCCAAGAGGTATGAGCTAAAACCCTCAAAAGACTCAAAGCTTTAAGACAAGCCACCTTAACGGAACGGATATGAGGAACCCAAGTTAGTCGTCTATCAAACAGAAGACCTAGAAACCACGTCTCATCCATACAAGATATTCTCCTACCATAGAGATACAAGTCAGGGTCTGGGTGAACCCCTTGAAGACGACAAAAATGCATAGCCACTGTCTTTGTTGAAGAAAAATGGAAACCGCGAGTTTCTGCCCAGTCAGAAATTCGATTGAGAGCCAGCTGCAACTTCCTCTCTATCAGAGACATTCTAGATGCAGTGAAGGAAATCGAGAGGTCATCGACATAATGATCCTTGTACACTGTCAGGAAGTACACTAATGACACTGTTAATGGCTACAGCAGAGTAACACTAAGGATACTCCCCTGTGGTACTCCATCTTCTAGTGCTTGGGCAGTAGAAAGCACTCCTCCAACTCGCACCCTTAAAATTCGGTTAGATAAAAATTTTTGAATAAAAATAGGCAAGTGTCCACGAAGACCAAACTCATGAAGACAGAGTAAAATACCATGATGCCAGGCAGTGTCATATGCCTTCTCCAGATCAAAGAAGACCGTGACCTGGTGTTGGTTACTGGAGAAAGCCTCACAGACAGAAGATTCCAAGGACAGCAGTGCATCGGAGGTAGATTGTATTTTTGGAAAACCATACTGGGCAGGGGATAAGAAGTCACCTCTCTCTAATAACCACACAAGCCTAACATTGACCATCTTTACCAAAACTTTACATATACAAGACGTCAGAGAAATAGGCCGATAATTCGTCGCCTGTAGGTGGTCCTTACTTGGTTTGGGGATGGGGATAACTACAGTAACAAGCCCGAAATGCCCCAGAAAACCACATCTTATGAAACATTGAAAGCAAAAACAACAGGGACTCATCAGACAGGTGGCTTAAAAATGCATAAGGAATATCATCATAACCAGGAGAGGAATCATGGCACTGCAACAGAGCTGCCTAGAGTTCAGAAACTGAAAATGGAACATTGTAAGGCTCTCCTCCAGCAGAGGCAAAACTGAGACCACGAGGCTCTAGGCGCCGACGGTGGCAAGTCGAAGGCGTATCTGCATCCTTCTTTGACACACTGGCAAAATGATCAGCAAGCAACTCTGCAACAGCAAGTGGATCAGCCACAGTTCCATCTGCTGCAGATAAAACAGGAGGGGAGGGAACAGTAAATTTTCCTGAAATTTTCCTTACCCAGTTCCACACCTGGGTGATGGAAGTCCTCAGATTGATGGAGGAAACATAACCCTTCCAGGATGAACGCTTGGCCTCCTTTAAAACCTGCTTCATATGAGCTCCTGCCCTCTGAAACGCCACCAAATACTGAGGATCCCCACAGTCACGATGAAGTCGAGAGAAGGCGACTCGTTTGGCTCTCACTGCGGAACTGCACGCATAGTTCCACCAAGGAACCGGACGTTTAGGAAACTGACCCTTCGTTTTTGGAAGAGATAACAGGGCTGCTGAGTGCAATACGGTATTGAAATATGACACAGCCTCGGTAAGACATCCAAACTCGTTGACAGAAAGGGAAATGGAACTTAATTCCCTGAAACTTGGCCAGTCAGCCTTATCCAGAAGCCAGTGAGGAAGACGTGGCTGAGGTCCACCAGCACTAGCAGTTAAAAGTAATGGAAAATGGTCACTGCCATGCAGGTCTGGCAACACATCCCAGGTAAAATCTAAAACAGCATCAGCTGAGCATAAAGACAAATCAATGGCAGTAAAAGTTCCGGTCTGACTACGGAAATAAGTCATTTTATTGGCACTGAAAATTCCTAACTCCTCATCTTCCACTAAAGAGGCCAGCATTACATCCCGAGGGTTGGCCTCACTGTTTCCTCATAGCGGATGGTGACCATTCATATCTCGTAGTAACAGAAAGGGAGAAGGAAGGTCATGAATAAGGTGTTCCAGATCCACCCTTTCAACAATAGCACTAGGAGGAAGATAAAGACTGCAAACTGTATGCTGCCGACGTAAAAACATCCGGACAGCGACAGCCTGCAGGGGAATGGAGATGGCCAGATGATTGTATTGAATATTCTTCCGAAGGAAGATAGCAGGACCTCCATGATGACCTTGGCCTGGCACAGAATCAGAATAAAAGGCATGGTAGCCAGAAGGACCGGAAGGAACAGTATCACCCACCATGGTCTCCAGGATACACATGCACAGAGGAGTAAATTGAGAAACCAGATGACACAATTCCTCATAGTTGGCACGAAAAATTCTGCCAGTTCCACTGGTTGATGGAACCCATAATGGAGGAATGATGATTAACCCGTGCCGTCCCGGCGACGTGAATTAACGTCCGCACATGATGTGCACTCATGTCCCGGCGACGTGAATTAACGTGGCAACATTGCAAGGTCCGTAATTTGCACAATTTTCAATTTTCGCGAGTGATTTCGCGAGTGATTTTTGGCATGTATACACAGGACACCTTCCTCTATTCCTGTACAAGATGCTAAGCAGGGACAATGCCTTACACCGCATAACCTCTCCCCCCCCCCTGCACGCCATTGTCTCGGCAATTCACCTGTTACCAGTGACTTGGCCAATAAAGACATTCAGGGCCAGAGTGATTCCCCAATCAATGACAATGTGGAGGACAAAGTTTACATAGCATTAGAGGAAGAAAGTCAGAAATGATGATCAGGTAATGTGGGAAAAAAAAGGTCATGAATGGTGATGAGTTAGTGAGTGAAACAATGCTTATAATGCCTGTATTACTGTTTGAAAACCAATATACTCTTGTACTACATATAAATTCGTACCAAGTAAATAAATAAGTACTGTTTTTGAGTGGATAAAATAGTTACCCTCCCATAGAACTCGTTTTCTTTGGTGCCAGCCTGTTAGAAAACCCAGTCAGGTAAGGAAGTACTTGTACCTAAATCGAGTATTTTAAACCTCAGGTGAGCGATTTCTCTATGAATTTTCGACGTTTCTCACCAAAAGCGGATGTTTGAGCCAAAAAAAAAAAGGTCCTAAAATGTCGGGACCGGGGCGTACCACTGCCCAGAAAACGTCGGGATGGGGCGGGTTAAGTGCGGGACTGTACACCTGACAAGCGAGCAGGTTTCGATTGATGCTTATGAAGGCCCCTGACAGGAGCCTGCCCAGCACCAGAAACCCGCACCCTCTGTCAAACATCCGTGGGGAAACGAGAGGCTGATGAAGTAAGTTTTACAACACTCCTTCTTGGAGTGGGCATACCAGTTTGTTTGGAAGGTGGCTTCGAGGCTGTTTTTGAAGGTGTAGGACGGTCAGTGCTCCCACCAGAAGCCCCAGAAGTGGAAGTAGAGTCTGCAGGACTCGAATCATTTGAGCAGGACATCTTATACTGCAGATCTGAAGCACCAGCAAGTTGTCCAACAACCTCCCCAGGTGGGGACCGGACCAGCGGTAAACCATCAGCTGCAGCTGTCACCTGGCTAGATTCCTCTGTCTGCTGGGCAGAGGGAACAGGAGAGGGGTCAACACAAGGGTCGACAACAGAGACCTTAGGTGGCCGGTCTTCATGCTCAGAGGACTCTGACGAACAATGGTGACGTTTTCCAGGTACAGATGGAGCCTTGGTCATACTGGGTAAGACAGGAGAAGGAGTCCGGTCAATGTGGACATCTGTCACCACAACAGAAGTGTGCAAGCAGTCAGCCACCGTAGTGGTGGCGGAAACGATTGGAGCAGCGGCTAGGCAAACATCATTCTCATAATCAGTACTAATCATGGGGACAGCATCCTGCAAATTACGAGTTGAAGGAGTGGGTACTGGCATGGTTCGAGGCTGCCTCTGAGGTACAGGGCGATGCACTGACGTTCCAGAAAGGACAGAAGCATAAGTAGACCCAGGCTGAAAGAAGAGAGTCTGGGCTCTCCTTTTTGCTTCAGGAAATGAAACCCTCTCATGTGTACGAATGGTCAAAATCTTCTTTTCCAGGCAGTATCTCGGACAGTTTTTTGAAGAGACAGCATGAGGACCTCCTTTACAATCACTGGTATGGCTTGGTCCTCCACAGGAGACACAGACACCAGGAAGGCCAGCCTGTGCACGGCAACAAAATTTGCTGACATGTCCATACCCCTGACAGTGGAAACACCGCCTTGGGGTGGGAACATATGGCTTCACCGGAAGTGACAGCCAAGCCAGCTTCACAGAGGTCGGGAGGGTCAACCTGTCAAAAGTCAAGAAGAGGGTTGGAGTTGGGATCAGTACACCATCAATTTTTTTCTGCAGTCGCTCAACGCATATCGCACCATGAGAACTCAGCTCCTCCAACAACCGTGCCTCTGGGTATCGAAGGAAGTCACGGGAAAAAATGACTCCCTTACACCTGTTAAAAGTAGCATGGGAAGCACAATCAACTCCAGCACCAGAAATAGATTTCAGTGCCCGTAAAAGGGAGCTCTCCTCTGGGGAGGACACCTCAATAAGGATGTTTCCATCCCCTTGCGAACAGATTTTAGGTTCCCTGCTGCTAGCCGAGACAGTGGCACGGTGCAGAACAAATATGTTAAAATCCAACATTGTTCCTTTCGTAGAAGGTTTCATAACCAGATATTTTGCATATTTCTCCGGCACTGTATCGTCTGCACCGAACCCCAGAGCCGAATCAACCTGATGGGATCTCCTCCTAGTCCCAGTTGTACGCTGGGGCAGAGAAGGAGAGTCTCCAGGGACCTGCAAAAGCTCCAGAGTGGCAATGAGGGAGGTGTAGTCCGAAGAGTGTCCAGGGGCCGATGCAGTGTTGTCACCAAATGTATTTTTAATATCAGCCATGAAAACAAACAAAAACTTCATTCCCCCACCCCTCCACCCGCCATGGAGCCCAACAAGGGGAAGTCATATGCCAGGGATAACACCACTGGCGACTCCAGAGGTAGCGGGAGAGTATACGTGGGTAACCACTAGGGGACTTGGGCAAGGGTGACACCAGGACGATAGGAGCCACCAGGTCCCCCAGTGCCCACTTGACCCTAGCCAACATATGACCACCCGATTGATCTGGTCGGGCCCAACCAGGCCGCCCATCTAGGCAGAATAAGGGACCAAAGAGGTGTATTGCTAGCTGCAGGGTGCATCGTGCAGCATCGCTCAACCCCCAGGACTCCCGTCTCCTAGCATTACGGAACGCCATGCATGGCAAACGTGTGGAGAGGCAACAGTCCCGCCCTAGATGGGAAATAGGCAGCGACTAACATCACCAGCAGGCCTCCTCCACCAGTGATGTAGGGGGTGCTTGGTCCACGAGACAGACAAATGCCGAACTCTACAAAGGTAGGCTTGCCTCAAAAGTAGGTAGCACCGCCAATCAGTCTTCAAGCCCCGCCACCACGTCAAGGTGATACCCTGCAGCGGGGCGACGGTCAAGAAGAAAAAGCAACTCTAACATTAATAAAACCAATGGATGGGATGCATTAAAAGAGTCCATTGCAGACAGAGCACTACACGTCACTAAAAATCACAGAAGCAGACTGAGGGAAAGTAAAGATGAATTTGAGAGCATATAAAACTGCAGTCAGTTCCGCCATATACACTGAAGTATTACCAGGAAGGCTATTGCCCCTTCTAAGGGAAGGGAAGACAACACCAAATCCTACTCCAGTATCAGTCTTAGACCCGTCAGTATAGACGGGGACGGAACCTTCATGAGTGGAGGCATGTTCTAAAAAGAGAGAGAGGGACACCTGAGAGAGAAGTGAGCCACTTTTTTCAACAACAGACCTGCAAAATGTCACACGAGGGATCCGATGTGGACAAACTGCCCGTCTTGGAACAGAGAGGGCTAACATAACAGACTGGACCCTGTAACCAAAGGGCTTCGGGAAATTAGGACGGGTGTCATAACAGATGATCATGAATCCTGGGAGACTAAGGCACAAGAAACTGAGTATGGAATGCGGTGAAGACAATACCAACATCTCATCATCAGCAACTGGCATCGGAAATCCAAGGGGAGTACAACAGTATCCACCAACAAACTTTAAATCAGGGATAATTTGAATGCCCCGGTTGCCAGACATACACCAGTATGATCCACAGAGTTTAACAACCTGAGACAGGCATCTGTTTCAGAGAAGTAGACCTCACACCCATATTCAAGTTTAGGAGGAATAAGAGACCTTTGCAAGAGGAGCAGGGTGTGATGGTCAGCACCCCAAGAGGTATGAGCGAAAATTGGAAAGACTAAAAGCTTTTAGACATGCTGCCTTAACAGAACAAATATGATGAACCCAGGT
Source organism: Coenobita brevimanus (assembly GCF_032717465.1). Classification (NCBI taxonomy): domain Eukaryota; kingdom Metazoa; phylum Arthropoda; class Malacostraca; order Decapoda; family Coenobitidae; genus Coenobita; species Coenobita brevimanus. The sequence goes on from NC_137001.1 coordinate 8,992,369, forward strand.
TAGTCATTTATCAAATAGAAGACCTAGAAACCACGTCTCCTCAACAGAGCATATTCTCTGACCATAGAGATACAAGTCAAGGTCTGGGTAAGCCCCTTGAAGACGACCGACAAAAATGCATAGCCACTGTCTAAGCTAGAGAGAAAGGGAAACCGCTAGACTCTCCCCATTCAGAATTCTAACAAGAGCCAGCTGCAACTTCCTCTCTATCAGAGACATTCCAGATGCGGTGATGAAAATTTAGAGATCATAGACATATAGTAAGCCTCTTCACCATCAGGAAGTACAGTGATTACGCTGTTAATGGCTACAGCAAAGAGAGTAACACTAAGGATACTCCCCTGTTTTACTCCAACTTCTAGTGTACGGGCATTAGAAAGCACTCCTCCCACTCGGACCCTTAAAAAACGGTTAGATAAAAACTGCTGCATAAAAATAAGCAAGTGCCCATGAAGACCAAACTCATGAAGAGATAGTAAAATGCCATGATGCCAGGGATTGTCATATGCCTTCTCGAGATCGAAGAAGACCGTGACCTGGTGTTGGTTAATGGAGAAAGTCTCACAGACAGAAGATTCTAAGGAGAGTAGTGCTTCAGAGGTAGACTGCATTTATCGAAAACCGTACTGGGCAGGGCATAAGAAGTCACCTCTCTCCAAAAACCCCACAAGCCTAACATTGACCATCTTTTCCAGAACTTTAAATACACAAGACTTCAGAGAAATAGGCCGATAATTCGTCGTGTGCAGGTGGTCATTACCTGGTATGGGGATAGGGATAACTACAGCAACATCCCAACAAGCCGGAAACTCATCAGAAAATCAGATCTTATTAAATAGTGAAAGCTAAAATGAAAGGCACTCATCAGACAGGTGGTGTAAAAAGGCATAAGGAATATCATCATAACCAGGAGAGGAATCATGGCATTGTGACAAAGCCACCTGGAGTTCAGAAATAGAAAAGGGAACATTATAAGACTCTCCTCCAGAAGAGGCAAAACTGAGACCACGAGACTCTAAGCGTCGATGTTGACAAGTGAAAGGCAAATCTACATCCTTCTGTGACACACTGGCAAAATGACCAAATGACCAAAAAAACAACTCTGCAAGAGCGAAAGAATCAGCCACAGTTCCACCTGCTGAAGACAGAACAGAAGGGGAGGGAACAGTAAATTTTCATGAAATTTTCCTTACCCAGTTCCACACATGAGTGACGGAAGTCCTCAAACTGATGGAGGAAACATAACCTTTCCAGTATGAACACCTGACCTCCTTTAAAACCTGCCTCATATGAGCTCATGTGCTCTGATACGCCACGAAATACTGAGGATACCCACAGTGACGACGAAGTCGAGAGGAGACTCGTTTAGCTGTCACTGCAGAGCTGCACTCAGGGTTCCACCGAGGAACCAGATGTTTAGGAAACTGATCCATCGTTCTTGGAATAGATAATAGGGCTGCTGAATGCAACACATCATTGAAAAATGATATCGCCTCAGTAAGACAGCTGAACTCATTGACAGAGAATGAAATGGAACTTAATTCCCTGGCTGAGGTCCACCTGCACTAGCAGTCAAGAGTAACGGAAAGTGGTCGCTGCCATACAGGTATGGCAACACATCCCAGATAAAATTTAAAACAGCATCAGCTGAACATAAGGACAAATCAATGGCAGTAAAAGTTCCAGTCTGGCTATGAAAATCAGTCATCTTACTGGCGTTTAAAATACTCAACTCCTCATCTTCCACTAAGGAGGACAGCATAACACCCTGAAGGTTGGTTTTAGTGTTACCTCATAGTGGATGGTGACCATTCATATCTTCTAGTAACAGAAAGGGAGAAGAAAGGTCATGAACAAGGCATTCCAGATCCTCTCATTCAACAGTAGCACCAGGAGGAAGATAAAGGATGCAAACTGTATGGTGCCTACGTAAAAATATCCGGACAGCAACGGCCTGAAGGGGAGTGAGATGTTCAGATGACTGTATGGAATATCTTGGCGAAGGAAGATGGCAGCACATCCATGACGACCTTCGCCCGGCACAGGATCAGAATAAAATGCATGGTAACCAGAAGGACAGGAAGGAAGAGTATCACCAACCATGGTCACCTGGATACATATGCATAGAGGAGTGATTTGAGAAACAAGATGACACACTTCCTTATAGTTTGCACATAAACCCAGACAGTTCCACTGGATGACAGAATCCATAGTGGAGGGATGATGGTTAAGTGTGGGACCGTACACCTGACAAGTGAGTGGGTTTGGACTGATGCTTAGGAAGGCCCTTGGGAAGAGACTGCCCAGCACCAGGAACCCGCACACTTTGTTGAACATCCATAGGCAAACATGGGGACGAACAAGAAGAAAGTCTCACAACACTGTTCCTCTGAGGTGGAACAACATTTGGCTTGGAACCGTTATGGTGAACAGTTTGCCGTCAAGCTGTAGATAACCCGGAGGAAGAAGAAGAGGGCCGGACTATGGTCTTCTGTGGTGGAGCAGGAGATGGCTTGGCTTGGGGACTGCAAGCTCCCCTAGCTGGAGTAGAGCAGGCAGTGCCACCATGAGAAGGAGCATGATCAGTAGCACACCCCACAGTACTGGAACCCTGAGAGGGCAAGACCTCATGCAGAGGAGCAGGTGCATCAATGACCTGGGTACCATCACTTCCTGGTGGTGGCTGGGCCATCAGCGAATGCCATTCTCAGCCTGCACTCGCCACGACCCCTGAGCATCCCGAGTAGGAGGAGTAGTGGGCTCCACAGCAGAGATCTTTGGTAGCAGTGCTTCAATCTCTAAGCATTCTGAGGAATGATGGTGACGCTTACCATACTCATGAGGGATGTTGGGAGTTTTGGATGTGTCAAGGCAGGGCGTAGTGTCAACACAGACATTTACCACAGTAGGAACCGGGATGGGGCAGAAACTTCCAGATGCAGGAAGCAACACCCCAGAGGGGACATCCCCTGAGACGGGAGGTGCCTCCCTAGAGGAAACACAGCTGCTTTCAGGCTGCACCCCCTCAGTGGAGCCCCCCAGCTGAGAAGGCCGGAAAGTAGAGCCCCGAGAAGTTAATGGGGTATTGTGTGATGGCAGGAGTACCTGCCAGGTAGAATTAGGGCGAGACAAGACAGCAGTAAAGGTAACCCCAGGGTGAATGAACCTCTCCCTTACCCTGGCCTTCGTCTCAGAAAAGGAAACTTTCTCCTTTGTTCGGACAGAAACAATCTCATACTCTAACTTGTACACATCACAATCCCTTGAGGAGGCCGTGTGCACTCCTCCACAGTTCAAACATTTAGAGAGTTCAGAACAATCAGCCATACCATAGGAAATACCACCACAATTTCCACAGACCTCAGAAAGGCCAGATGTTTCCCGCCGACAAGAATGGCAAACATTACTGAATCTTTGACAATAATAGCACCTTCTAGGTTGGGGAACATAAGGTTTATCCTTAAGCTTCCACCAAGCAGCAGTGACAACCTCTTGCAAAGGAAGGCAATCAAACGTCAAGATAAGACTGGGTGTGGGTTTTAAAACCCCAGCAGCATTCTTCATAATTCTCTGTACTGCTACAACTTCCTGAGGAACCAGCCCCTCCAAGAGGGAAGAATCAGAAGAAGAGATCAAGTCACGAGAATATACAACCCCATGGGGCTGATTTAAGGCCAACTGACGAAAGGCAGACACTAGAAAACTTGCAACAATAGTAAGGGATTGGATGTGTGAACTCTCTTCTTCATTCCTGGCCTCTAGCAACACAGAACCATCACCCTGCAAGGAGGCCTTGGCGATAAATCCACATGGTGTAACTAAATTATTGTGAATCTGAAAATAATTCAGGTTCTGAAAGGAAGTACCATCAGCCATTTTGAGTACTATGTATTATGTATAAGAGTGTTTCACAAAGACGCCAGGTAACAGGTCGATAGAAGGGACATCTGGATTTGCAGTTTTGGCAGTTGACCGGGAGGGTAAAGGGTCGCCAGCCAGATGATGCCAACAGGTGATGGCGAATCATGTGGCTGGTCACTGACCACATGAGTGGGTTAGTAATTGTTTGATTTATCCATATGAATATATGTAATAGATAGAATGGCACCAGGAGCCAAGGGAAACCACCTACCAGGGAGTGAGGGGACTGAGCATGGTGTGATGGGAAGGGGGTACCTCGTCTCCAGGTGACCCTAAAAGGATACCCCATGATGCAAAAGTTTGCTCCCACCAGTGTAAAGATCCCCTTCCTCAACACCCCCCAGCCCATACACCCAACCAACTAACTCAGGACAGCACCAGGGTGACCCCTCTGGAGGGCGACACCAGTGACCAATCAGGGTAACTAATTTCAGGCAGCACTTAGACACCTCACCCACAACCCTACCTGCATGGGAAACCCTGTCAGATGTCATTACATATGCGGGCAGCATTGTGGGATCACAGGGACATGCAATCCCCATCACCAAAACAAGGTGGCTGCCCCCGGGGGAGGGGAGAGTTGGCAGCATGTGCGAGGAATGTTTATCTCTCTTCCTTCTCTTCCCAGGACAAAAGTAACCTTGATAAGTAGTTACTGTCTGGAAAACACACTTCCTCTCTTGTCTTGACCTTCTAGTTCTTAGTTACACTAACACTTATTTCCTACATCAAACTTATGCTATCACACTTCCTTAGTTATACTTATATCACCAAAAACATATACTAGGTTCTATAGTATAAATACTTCCTTACACAATATTTCGTTAATGGTTGCAAGTTTTTCTTTTCATGCCTATTATTTTACGGTGGTATGGTACTCAGGGAAGCATGGATGGCAGAAAGGCACCTGACATCCTTGACACTGTGAGGTGATGAGTTTTTGCTCTCAGGACTCAGGTGGCGAAACTGCGCAGGATGGTAAAAGGCCATGTGAGGTGGTGGGAAATGGTGATTACAGTGGAGTGCAGGAAGAACGCGTGCTGTGCTCCTGCTGCGATAGTTCATGTGACGTGCTTGCTTTCTCCTCAGCCTGTTTTGCATCAAATAATTGCTTTCCCACTTTCTTGGCTGGTGGCATAGCAATTTTGCAGCGAGAAGGAGGTGGAGCATCATCTGTCATCAGAGTCATCATCAGCATCATCGTCCTCCTCAGTTGGCACGTGGTTCCACTCATCAGCATCATCTATGGGGTTGTCAGTGCTGAATCTTTGCTCGGCTTCAAACCCAGTGTGATCATCATTACTTTCCCCATCCTATGGGAAGAGCTTGTAAAGCTATGACACAAGTGCAGAGGGCAGCAGTGCTAGGGGATGCTGGCCTTGATGGAAGTGAAAGACGAATACCCACATATGACTGATTTTTGCACTGTGCTGACAGCCTGAGTGGTTTATAGGGTAGAGTAGGTTAGTGTCAACATCTCCCAGACCTTCGCTTCCTTCCCAAAATTGTCTGTAGTTTTTTACAGATCGTGCTGCATCAACATCAACAGCCACACTACTGTTTAAGTGTAATTAGATACCAGTGGCAATTCCGGGGTAAAGAAACAATATGAATTACTATGTTACTGATTGCACTGCGCAGTTGACCCTCGTGTGGTGTGGTGCGGTGAGCATCTGTCTCTTCTCTCCTTTGGGGCTAAAATGCGAATGAATGTGTTTGAGTGGATGAGTAAATTAGGACTGTGTCGTCCTGTCTCGGTTAACTCCCTTTCCTTGGGGAAAGTAGCCTAGGTATACAGATAGATAGATAGATAGACAGATGTGGACTGAGTCTGTAAGCTTGGGTATGGTCACCTTTACCAGTCGGGATGGGATTTTTGCCACGAGTAAAAGAAAGTGAATCCCAATCACAAAGTACACATAACCTGTCTAACATACACTAATTTATTACAGATTCCAGTGACCACGAAGGACAGGAAGAAGAAATGTCTAAATTACACGGACTGAAATATATGAGGAATGAGCAATGTTGTGACGTTTTTCCAGACGCAGTGAACATAGGAAGTCTCTGAGCAAAGTGCACACCTTCTGCTGGTAATACCAAGGACAAATTCGCAAAACAGAAATCGTCATGACTTTATTAGTACTTTTACCTCAAACACACTGTATCTTAACAGGTGTCATCATACAGGGTGCCCATAGAGATGTCTGCGAAACTTAAGGATTTTTGGAGGGCAAATTGTGAGTTAAAAAAGCTGTACCTACATGGGTCCAATTCTCCACCATAATGGATCTTCGTTATATTTTTTCCATGAAAGGGGAAGTCAATGGCTAGAATCCCACAAAATTCCTTCCAGTAAGAAAAAATGTAAGAGAGACAAATTTGAAAAACAGTCATTTCATGATGCCTGGACACATCTATTTAAAAGACTGGAGGTCATAGGCAGGCAGCTCCAGAGTTAACCTGTTCCACTGGTTAACTTTGCATTAGAAAACTGGAGAGAAAAGGGGTCAGCCTGCTGCTAGATGGGTGCTAAACGACCGACGCAATGGTGGAGGGATGCAAGCAGACAGTTCAGAGAAGCAGTGACCATTGAAATAATGATGAAAAAGAGATATAGATGCTACAGTGTGGCAAAGAGACTGAAACTGAAAGGAGTCAGTAAGAGGACGAGAGTTTTTTATATGAAAGTCCTTTAACTGATAATCTTATGGGTTAATAACAATAAAGACAGTTTTACCGATATTGTCATAAGCAACTGTACCCTCATATCGGCTGAGAATTGAATCTGTATTGGTATAGCTTTTTCAACTCAAAGTTATCCCTAGAAAAGCCAAATATTTGACAGACATTTCCTAGGACACCCTGTATAAACAGCAGAAAGGCATGGTAGTATTTTAACGTGACTTACACTTCCCTAATGTAACAGATTAACCTAAATGACTAACAAGCTAACCTAACCTTGTTCTAAGAAAACAAACCTTGCCTCACCTAGACTTTCGTGCATAAGAAAAGATGCATAATGGTACACAGAATGATAATCAGCTACAGCATAGATGAAAGTGGCCTAATTTTATCCTCTTTATTTCTGAATTATATTTTACCCTGTGCCAGAAGTAATGTTGGTATGAAACAGAAGTTTCCAGTAATAGCTGGGCTACATCAGGGATCCTCGTTGAGTCCCTGTATCTTCCATTTTTAAATGGATATTCTGGGGAGAAGCATCAATGAAGAGGCTCCATGGGTTATGTTGTTTGCAGTTGATATTGTGCTGATAGATACCGCCAGGGAGGGAGTAGAACGGAAGTTGGAGTGGAGAGAGAAAACGGAGGATATAGGACTTATAATTAGCAGGAGAAAGACGGAATATCTATGACTTAATAGAGAAAAAAAATCAATGTATGAGTGAAAGGAAAAGTATATAAAATGGTGGTAAGGCCCGCAATGATATACGTTTAGGAAACTTGACCCATAAAAAGTCTCAGGATATAAATCTGGAGGTGGCAGAGATGCGGATGCACAGATGAATGAGCGGGGTCACGAGAACGGATAAGAGAAGGAATGAGAGAATTAGGGGAATGATTGCGGTTCTGGGAATCTCAAAGAAGATGCATGAGAGGCGGCTACAATGCTACGGACATGTAATGAGAAGGATTGAGGATTATGTGGGTAGAAGAGTGATGGGCATGGAAGTGGATGATAGTCGGAGAATGGGTCCGCCAAGGAGACGGTGGATTGATTGTATACAACGAGATATGAGGGAGAAGAATATAGCAGGGGATGCATTTGGACATGAAGGAGAATGGAGACGACTAGTCAGAAACAGCGACCCGATATAAACATGAGCAAAGCAGCAGAAGATTTTACCCTGTGTTCTAGAATTCCAGGAGGGTACACGGTCTATTTTATTATATCATCGTGGATATCACCTGATGACTTATTCTCGCAAGGGAAACTCCTGCTGTATGATTGTCTGATGCCTGGTTGTATATCAACTGAATCCTAATTGTACAGTATATCAGCTGAATCCTAACAGTTTATCAGTTTAAGTTTAGTCGTATTTCATTGAATCTTAATCGTAGAACAGCTGGTTAAATAATGTATATCAGTTAATTTTAATCATATAAGCTGAACCTTGATCGTATATCAGTTTGAAGCCTAATCATATATCAGTTGAAGCTTACCCGTATTTGAAGCCTACCCGTATATCAGTTGATGCATGTTTGTTTAACAGCTGAAGCCTAATCGAATATCAGTTGATGCATCATTGTAATACATTTGAAGCAGAATCATATACAACTTAACGCCTATTTGCATATCAGTTAAAGCTTAATCTTTCATTAATTGAAGCCTAATTGTTCATCAGTTGAAGCCTAATCGTATATCAATTGAAAGCTAATCATAATTATATCAGTATCCTGTATGAGATAAAGAGCCAAATCTAGCTGTGTCCACGATCTGGTGACGAACTACAGCTGTGTTCACGATCTGGTGCCGAACTACAGCTGTGTTCACGATCTGGTACCGAATCAAAGCTGTGTTCACAATTTGGTGCTAAATCACAGCTATGTTCACAATCTGGTGCCATGCTCATCTGTTTCTGCTGTCCTCAAAAATTTTTTTGTTTAGTCATGTGGAGAGGATAGAGAAGGAGAGACTTACCATGGAACGGGTGACCAAGCATTAGGTGGAGGGATGGAATGGAGATATATGAGAGAGGGGGTGAGCTGGGCGGAGGGCAGGCAAATGACAATGAACAGGGAGACGTGGAGGTGATTTGTTTGTGGCCACCCTTTAGGAATTAAGGGGTTTTGCAATTTTTTTAAAATAACAGAATAGAGGAAGGAAAAACAAATGAATGAAAAAAAAAAATCCATACATCATATTACTGGAGTCCTCCATTGATAAAAAATCTGTAACATTTGGAGTGCTGAAGGTTGAAGTTTATTGGGAAACATCTCCGGGAAAATGAGTTCCGGAGAGTTGTAGTTCGAGGAACAAAAGAATTCTGATAAGCAGATCTTCTGCAATATGGCTGTGTGACACTGCAGTCATGAGCGCTACCAGATGTCTGTGTAGTATGAGGGAATGCATGGAGAGAGTGGCACAATCGACAGGATTTCGTCTGAGCATTTGCCATAAAAGTATCTATAAAATAATGCAAGGGAGGCAACATTCCTTCTTACTTGTAGGGGAGGTAGTTTATTTGTAATATCAGGGTTATTAATAATTCAAATAGCTTTGTTCTGAATTTTGTCTAGTTGTTTTAGTGCAACCTTTCCACATCCATTCCACAAGGTGGAGCAATATTGTAGCTAAGAGTGCACATGACTCATAAATTATACTAACTGCTCGTCAGTGAAGAAGTTACTGACCGTGTACAATAATCCAAGTTTCTCTGAGGTGGTTTTAGCAATTGATCTGACATGAGAGGTCAAGCTGAGGGCATTGTTTTGTGAAACACCAAGAATTTCAATACTTCTGGAGATGAGAATTTTAGTAGCACTGAATATACGAATCTGGCAGTATCTGTTTATTAGCAAACTGTATATATTTCGTTTTACCAGCATGGAACAAGGTTATTTTGTCCCCATTCACTGATCTTAGATAAGTCTTCATTTATGAAGATGGCTGCAGTCAGTTGAGTGTTAAAGGTATTAAACTTTGTAAATGGGTGTTTGGGTGTGAATGAACTGTGAAGTATTGAGTCATCTGCATATGAATGGATGGGATTGTGGGTGACAGATAGACAGATAGAAGATCATTAATATGAACTAGGAATAGGGTTGGCGCCAGAACTGATCCTTGTGGCATGCCAGCGTCAATTAAGTGGAAATTGGAATATACATCATAAATAAGGAGTTTAATGGTATGTAAAGGTAAATTTTTGCTTTGTGTAACAAGATGAAGGCATTATATACTTAAATTGTTACAATAATAGTTAGTGTATTTGTCTGTGTGGGCCAATTTTAACTGATAAAATAATATTTTTATAGGTAAAGTATTTCTTCAGATGCGTATAATATTCCAGTGAATAGGTAAATTTTCTCTTTATAGAGGTGTTATCATGTACTACAAAAACCTGGGGATAGATAACATACTTCAAAAACTTTGAAGGGAAGAGATGGCTAGTGAGGTCAAGAACCAGGCCTCTGTCAGCAGTCCAGGTGGCCACTCTTTCTGGCAGAGTAGATGGATTACTATACGGCAACGACGAATACAGCCTGACTCTGAAAACATCAACAAATGCAATGCCTTAAGAAATAAGAAGAGGACCAGTTAGTATTAATAATACCAACACCAGCAACAAAATTAGCAGCAAAGGCGATAGTGATGATGAAGACGTGATAATGATGGTGCATATTAGTTTCTTACTCAGCTTCTTCACTCTTAGTTATTCCCCCACTGAGGGGTGGGGAGAAGTCAACTTGATGTGGTGGCGGGCCTTAAAGACACACACACACACACACACACACACACACACACACACACATACTGTACAGTATATATATATATATATATATATATATATATATATATATATATATATATATATATATATATATATATATATTGTTACATAGCCTATGATTTCATCATCCATTGTATAATTCTAATGTACAGTATGCTGCATGTTTGATCACGATTCGCCTCGTGGCTTCCATAGTGACCAGGCTTCCGTGTTCTACCTCACTCCACCCTTCTCCTCCCTTATAGTAGAGTAAGTCGTTCTTTCTGTTGTTCAGAGCAGGAGTGTCAACTCTTTGTCCCCTATGGCTTCATTTGCGCGTCCTTCTTACAAGTTGTATCAAGCTCTGCCGGCCCCTATATAATGAGCTCAGTCTCTGCATTAATTGCCACTTAGATCTACTCCTCATTTTGTTCACATCTCTGTCCTCCCCTGTACAGTTGTTATTATTTTTGTGAGTGGTCAGGAAGTCTCCAACCATCTAGCTGCTGTGTAATTTGAGTATAAGTGTTATTACATTTTTTCTTGTACTGTATAGCATAAGGTGTTAATTCGTAGGCCTGGTGAGGTTTTTGTGATTAAGGTGGAGTTTTTACTGTCAGCCAGTAGTAATAATATTTTGTATCTGTAATAATATATATTGCATTAACTGAGCATTATCCGGTTTTCTCATTTTATCAGGGCTGACTTAGATAAATTTACTCTTGCTAATTTCGTGTTAATAGAGGCTATTGCAGTTAACCATATATTTAACCTATTTTTTTGCCATTACATTATCCTTATGAGTCCTGAATGTTTAGTTGTTAGTTTGAGCATTAAACTTTAACTTGTATTTTTACCTAACTCTTTTGTTTTGAACCTGGAACTTTGCGGGACAGTAGTGATTTTAGTCTCTGTTCCGCAACATAAATTTGGTGACCTCTTTTCAGGAGATTCAGGATATTATCATAGGGATATTGCTTGATATTTTGTAACTGATTTATTCATGATGTCTACTATTACTACGCTTGATGAAGCCAAAGATTTTTTGTCAAATGTGCAAACAGTGTGTGATGTAGAAAACAGAACAAAGAATAAACTTAAGCTTGTTGCTCAACAATTGGGAATTGCTGTTCGCTCTTATCATTCTAAAGATCAAATTGTTGACATGATTAATGAAAGCTTGTTTAATGTAACTCCTCCAGATGAGCAAACGCAGAGTGAAATAGCTAAGTTACAGCTAGTCCTGCAGGAGGCTCGTGCTAAGGAGGCTGAATCTCAGGCTCGTATTCAGGAGGCACAGGCACAAATTGAAATTGCTAGGATTCAGGCAGACCATGAGTATCGCATGAAACAAGGTGGAACTGGATTATCTAGCTCTGATGATTTTGATATGCCTAAAAATGTTAAACTTGTCCCTCCTTTTAATGAATCTGATTTAACAAAGTATTTTCATTTGTTTGAGAGGGTAGCTACAGGTTTTAATTGGCCCAAAAAGTATTGGCCAGTACTCCTTCAGACTGTTCTCACCGGTAAAGCTCAAGTAACTTATGCATCTTTGCCTCAGGATCAATCTGATAATTATGATGTAGTTAAGAGCTTGATTCTTAAGGCCTATGAGCTTGTTCCTGAAGCCTATAGAGTAAAATTTAGGACAATTTATAAGCAAGATAAGCAATCCCATGTTGAGTATGCAAAAATCAAAGAAAATCTGTTAGAGCAGTGGTTAAATTCTAAGAATGTGGATTCTGATTTTGATAAATTTAAGCAGATGATTTTGCTGAAGGACTTCAAAAGGTGTATTAATAAAGATGTAAGCCTATATCTTGATGAGAAAAAAATAGATATTTTGTCTGATGCTGCAGTTTTAGCTGATGAATATGTTCTCACTCACAAGAGATATTCTAAAGAAAAGAGGAAAGCTGAGAGTAGGTACGTTGCCTCTACACAGAGTACAGGTAACAGGAAAGAGAATAAAGATGATGTTTCTCAGGAAGTAAATACCAGCTCCACCTCTAGACTTCAGAAAAGTAACTGTACTTATTGTAGTAAGCTTGGTCATACTACGGAGAAATGTTTCAGGAGCCAGCGTGATGTGAACAAAAAGGAGTCTTTAAATATTCAGTCAATTGGTCTAGTGTCCACCCTTGAGAGTTCCCAGAATTCTTTAACTGAGTTAACTGAACCTGCTTTGAGGGGTAAATTAAATTCTCATGATGAAGCTCCTCTTTTGAGCAGTAATGTGGGTGACACTCTCAAGAGTTCATGTGCTAATTTCCTGTCTGATGGTTTTGTCAGTCCTCTGGACAGTAATGACAGGAAATCAGTTAAAATATATCGTGCTACAGGTGCTTGCCAATCCCTTATGCTGACCAGTGTTCTAGGCTCTAATGTTAATTCCTCTGATGAAACTGTAATCTTACAAGGTGTAGGGAATAATTACTTCTCTGTCCCTCTGTGCAGAGTGAATTTAGAGTCTGGTTTTGTTAATGGTTCCGTTATGGTTGGGTTGGTTGAGACACTCCCAATGTCAGGTGTAACTTTCTTACTTGGAAATGATATTGGTGGAAGTAGAGTGTGTCAAGCTCCTCAGTTGTCTAGTGAACCAGTGACTGCGACCCAGGATTGTGATATCGCTGATGTGTTCTCTGCATGTGCTGTCACTAGGGCTAAGTCTAAAGTTACTGGTGACTTAGAGGATAATTATGATGATGATGTTATCCTAGCTGACACTTTTCTTGCTAATTTGGACCACTCACCAGATGAGGCAGTACCCCGTAGTGTTGATAATTTGTCTCGTCAAGACTTGGTTGAGTTGCAGGTTGCTGACCCTGAGTTGAAAGGTCTAGCTAACTCTGCTTGCAGTGAGGAAGAGTCAGCTGGTGCTTCTACTTGTTATTATATAAAGTCAGGAGTACTTATGAGGAAGTGGAGACCCCCAACAGCATCAGCCGACTGTGAATGGGAGGTTGTACATCAAGTTGTCATCCCTCATGTTTGTAGGCAGGATATCATTAGAGTGGCTCATGATTCCAGTTTGGCAGGACACCTTGGAGTGAGGAAGACCGTGGCACGCATTTTGAAACACTTCTACTGGCCAGGTATCTTCAGAGATGTTTCCTGGTATTGTAAGTCTTGTCACACCTGTCAAGTTGTAGGGAAGTGTAATCAGACCGAAAAGGTTGCACCTCTAGTTCCTATTCCTCCTTTTGAGGCGCCATTCACCCGTGTGTTGGTGGATATTGTGGGCCCTCTTCCTAAGACTTCTTCAGGATTTTCTTATGTGTTGACCCTGATTGATATGGCTACTCGTTATCCTGAAGCCATTCCACTTAGAAATATCTCAGCAAAAGAACGTGGTTAAGGAAATGCTAGAGTTCTTCACCAAGTTTGGTCTGCCCAAGGAGGTACAGTCAGACCGGGGAAGTAATTTCATGTCAAATGTTTTCAAGCAGTCTCTGAAAGAGTTGGGCATCACCCAGATCACGTCTTCAGCTTACCATCCCCAGACCCAAGGAGCGTTGGAGAGATATCATCAAACACTCAAATCGATGCTCAGGAAATACTGTTTGGAACATCAGAAAGACTGGGATAAAGGTCTTCCTTTCGTTGTATTTGCCCCAAGAGAATCTCCAAATGAATCACTGGGCTTCTCACCCTTTGAACTACTGTTTGGCCATGAAGTAAGAGACCCCTTAAGCTACTCAAGGAATGCTGGCTGTCGGAGGAAAATGACGTCAACCTGCTGGAGTAAGTGATGAAGTTCAAAGAACGGCTGTCCACCGCTTTACAGCTGGCGAGAGAGAATTTAGGAGCTGCCCAGGAGAAGATGAAGACTTGGTATGATAAGAAGTCCAGGTTACGCCACTTTCAGCCAGGAGATCAGGTTTTAATTTTGCTACCAGTGCATGGGCAACCTCTTCAAGCCAAGTTTAGTGGTCCTTATTTCGTGGAGAAGAAACTCAGTGATGTCAACTATGTCATCGCCACACCAGATTGTAGAAAGAACAAGCAACTTTGTCACATCAACATGCTAAAGTTATATCACAGGCGGGACGAAAATAACCCAGTCTGCACTGTAGCTGTTCCACCCGAGTCTGCAAGTGAAGTTCTCTCATGCAGTATGAGACTGAGTGATAGTTTGTGGAAGAATCCTGAGATCATGAATGATCTCCAGACTAAGCTTTCTCATCTAGCTCCTGAGGAAAGGCAGGAGTTTTCGGCATTACTGCAGGAGTACCCGCAAGTGTTCCGTGCCACTCCAGGAAGAACCACTGTGTTGATGCATGATGTCGATGTTGGAGATGCAAAGCCAATTAAACTGCCTCCTTACCGTGTGAACCCAGTGAAAGTTTCTCTTATCCAGAAGGAGCTTGGCTACCTGTTGGATCACAAGATGATTGAGCCCTGTCAGAGCGAGTGGAGTTCTCCTGTCACTCTAGTCCCTAAGCCAGGTGGGTCACAGCGGTTTTGCATCGACTACAGACGTGTTAATCAGATAACCAAAACAGACACTTACCCTCTCCCTCGCGTGGAAGATTGCATAGACAAGATCGGAAAGGCTAGGTACATAAGTAAGTTTGATTTGTTAAAGGGATACTGGCAAGTACCTATGACTGAACGTGCTAGGGAGATCTCATGTTTTGTAACACTAGGAAAGACTTTTTCATGTTCTGTAATGCCATATGGTATGAAGAATGCACCAGCCACATTTCAGAAGCTGAAGAATGTTGTAACAGAGGGTTTGGCAGGGTGTGTTGTTTATATTGATGATGTATTAATCTTCAGTGACAACTGGAAAGATCACCTATGCCATGTCAGTAAATTTCTTGAGCGTTTGGTTCAGGCTAATCTTGTAGCTAATTTATCAAAGTGTGAGTTTGGTCAAGCTAAAGTTCAGTACCTTGGGTACGTAATTGGTGATGGACACGTTGCACCAGCAGCAGCTAAGATTCAGGTTATAAGTGATCTTCCCAGACCTAAAAGTAGGAAAGAGCTACAAAGATTTTTGGGAATGGTAGGTTATTACAGGAGATTTGTTCTTAACTTTTCAATTCTTGTATCACCACTTACAGACCTACTGAAAAAGGGAGTTAAATTTGTCTGGACCGTTAACTGTGAATCCTCTTTCAGTAAACTTAAAGCTATCCTATTAAGTCAGCCAGTGCTTGCTACTCCAAATTTTGCTAAGCCTTTTAAGATGGCTGTTGACGCAAGTGATACAGGAGCTGGGGCTGTTTTGCTGCAAGAGGATGATCAGGGTATTGAACACCCTGTATCTTATTACAGTAAGAAGTTCACTCCACCTCAAAAGAACTACTCAACTATTGAGAAAGAGCTTTTGGTCTTGATTTTGGGTTTACAGCATTTTTCTTTTATTTGTGTTCTTGTTTTGACCCCAGAGTCATTTATACCGATCATAACCCACTGAAATTCATTAGTAAGTTTAAAGATAAAAATCAGAGATTGACAAGATGGAGTCAACTTCTTCAGGAGTATTCATTAGCCATACAGCATGTCAAGGGGAAAGAAAATGTTATTGCAGATTGCTTATCTAGACTTTAGACAGATTGTTTTAGAGTAATAAGAAATTTCCTTTGTAAATTTCTTTTTTTTTTGTGGGGAGGTGTTACATAGCCTATGATTTCATCATCCTTCGTATAATTCTGACGTACAGTATGCTGCATGTTTGATCACGATTCGCCTCGTGGCTTCCATAGTGACCAAGCTTCCATGTTCTACCTCACTCCCCCCTTCTCCTCCCTTATAGTAGAGTAAGTCGTTCTTTCTGTTGTTCAGAGCAGGAGTGTCAACTCTTTGTCCCCTATGGCTTCATTTGCGCATCCTTCTTACAAGTTGTATCAAGCTCTGCTGGCCCCTATATAATGAGCTCAGTCTCTGCATTAATTGCCACTTAGATCTACTCCTCATTTTGTTCACATCTCTGTCCTCCCCTGTACAGTTGTTATTATTTTTGTGAGTACTCAGGAAGTCTCCAACCATCTAGCTGCTGTGTAATTTGAGTATAAGTGTTATTACATTTTTTCTTGTACTGTATAGCATAAGGTGTTAATTTGTAGGCCTGGTGAGGTTTTTGTGATTAAGGTGAAGTTTTTACTGTCAGCCAGTAGTAATAATATTTTGTATCTGTAATAATATATATTGCATTAACTGAGCATTATCCGATTTTCTCATTTTATCAGGGCTGACTTAGATAATTTCGTGTTAATAGAGATTATTGCAGTTAACCATATATTTAACCTGTTTTTTTGCCATTACATTATCCGTATGCGTCCTGAATGTTTAGTTGTTAGTTTGAGCATTAAACTTTAACTTGTAATTTTACCTAACTCTTTTGTTTTGAACCTGGAACTTTGCGGGACAGTAGTGATTTTAGTCTCTGTTCCGTAACAATATATATATATATATATATATATATATATATATATATATATATATATATATTGGAGAGAGAGAGAGAGAGAGAGAGAGAGGCTGCATCGCTCTTTGCAGCATAGGGCTGATATATTGTACAGTCGTCAGCATAAATTCGCTGCAAGTCTACTCATGTGATGTGGTCCTTTTGTCTGGCAGCAGTGTAAGGGGACTAGTTGCTACATAAAGTTTTATACACTCTGAAGACGTGTTTTTAAGAAGTGGTACTAGAGACTGCTTAGAGTACAATATTGTGTGTGCCGTATTCAATTAGTATAAAAAAGTGCAAGAGTTGACAGAAGAATGTTATGGAATGAAGTACGGTCGTAATACTCTGGTATTCCTCATTATAACCATTTCTAAGCTCCCTTTCCCTCTCTCCCAATTACTCCTCCTGATGTCCCCCCCACTCCTTCTCCCTTCTGTCCCCCACTCACTTTCATGCCTCTCCACTGTCTCCTTTCCCCACCTTCTCTACCTTCATTCATTTATCCACGGCACTAATTCCATTGGGGCATCGCAATTCTCTCTTGACTGTTTACTAAACCCAATCTGCCCTATTCTCAGTTGCTCGCAGTACTAACAACTGTATCGAAGGCTAATTATCAATATTCCTTCCTGATCGAGTCCCATTCTCACCTTTCCCGTTTCCCTTCCACTTCTTTTATTCCAGCTGTCTTTCTTTTCTCCACCCTTTTTCATTACCAGCAGCCAGGAGATATAGGAATATTGAGGTCTCGTTCTTGTGATTTATTCCCTACTGGTATTTGAGTGAGAGTAGCAGTCGGTGGCTATTATTTCAGTAGGCAAAACTACAGAAACATTTATGTCCATTCCTCCTACTTCTTGCCCACTTTCATCCCTATGAAAATGTTCCTATTCTCCTCATAGTGTTCACTGATTCGTGAAGCAGGATCATAACCAATAATGTTTCGAACTACTGTATCATGTTGGGAGTAAAGAGGGGGGAGAAAAAGACTGTGGCATGGCAAGAAATTTACAGATGTAGAGGAACAAAAAGGTTACAGGAATAGGCAGGAAACAAAGAAGAGTGCTGTTCTTTACGTAGATTAGCGCCGCGGATAAGGTAGGCAGGGTGGGGAGAGAGAGGAGTGGAGGTGAAGGAGAGCGGGAGGAGGAAGGAGGAGGGGAGGGACATGGGATGGATACGAGGAAGAGAGCAGAAGTTTCATCACGCCACAACATTCTTCTGTTCCCTTTTGCATTTTTTTTTTTTTGCTAATCAGATATAAGGAATATTGCATTCTGGGCGATTTATAGTACCAGTTCTTACAAACCCGTCTTTAAAGCATATAAAAGCCTTTGTGGCAACTAGTTCCCATACACTGTCCCTGCTGAGAGGGGTCACTTTGACGTGGTGGCGCGGCATGAAGGATGGCTAGCAGTGCCACCTACTTTGGAGGCATCCTTACCTTTGTAGGGTTCGGCATTTGTCGGTCTTGTGGACCAAGCACCCCCTACATTACTGGTGGTTGAGGCCTGCTGGTGATATTAGTCCCTGCCCACTTGCCATCTAGGGCGGGACTGTTGCCTTCCCACGTGTTTGCCGCGCGTGGCGTCCCGTAATGCTGGGAGACGGGAGTCCTAGGGGTTGAGCGATGCTGCACGATGCGCCCTGCAGCTAGCAATGCACCTCTTTGGTCTCTTATTCTGGCTAGATGGGCAGCCTGGTTGGGCCCAACCAGGTCAATCAGCTGGTCATGCATTGGCTAGGGTCAAGTGGGCACTGGGGGGCCTGGTGGCTCCTATCGTCCAGGGGTCACCTTTGCCCAGGTCCCCCGGTGGTTACCTGTGTATACTCCCATGCTACCCCTGAGGTCGCCTGTGGCACATGGCCTCCCCTTGTTGGGCTCCGTGGTGGGTGGGGAGGTGGGAGAATTAATTTTTTTGTGTTTATTATTATTATGGATACGAATAATGTGCCCTGACCTGCCTCTCACCCAGACCTAAGAGCATCTTCTTAACCTTCACTAATAACCACTCTGGAACCCCCTCCATGGGGAATTCGGTCTCATCTGCCTAGTCTCCCCGGTCCAGTGGCTCCCGTTACAAGGGTCACAGGCAGGGGACAAAAAGTGTACCTGGCCCTCAGGGCCCCATGAGCAAGATTCGGATAATGTCTTGGTTGCTCCTTCTACTGCACCTTTTGTCAAGTTCATAGCTGTTCATAGCCCTGCTGGGGTGGACCTCTGAAGGTGCGATATTTTTTGCACACATCGAGAACATGTTGCTACTTGTGATGCCGCCCCTAAAGTGGTTCCACAAGCTGATGGCAGTTTGTTGGAGGAGGGTTTTTGACCCTTCTCTGAGTGCAGCCATTCTGTCTTTGTCCATGCTTTCCAGCCAGTCTGTTATATGTTCCCCCCATGTTTCACTGAATTATTCTCGTGGCGTTGTGTATGCTAAGGAATTGCTGATTTACGATAAGGCATGCTTTGTTGAAGAGTTGTCAGCCCAGAATGTAATAAAGGTTGAGAGGATTAAGAAGAAGATGAATGGTGACCTTGTGCCAACTCCATCCTTGATTGTGACTTTTGATTCACTGAGCCTCCCTGCTGTTCTTAATGCTGCATAGTACCGGTACAGAGTTAGGCCCTATGTCCCTGTGCCTCATAGACGTTTCCACTGTCAGTGCTTGGGTCATATTGGTTGAACTTGTAGGCACCTTGCCTTGGGTCTTCCAGCAGTCTGTGTGTCATGTGGTTTAGATGCTCATGAGAGTATGAAATGCCCTGGTCCTGTATCTTGTGTCAACTGTGGTGGTGAGCATGCTGCGTCCTCTAAACCTTGTGATCATTACAAAATGGAGCATTAAATTCTGCCTCTCAGAGCCAAAGAGAGGTTGACTTTTACCGAAGCTAAGGACCATGTCATGTCTATGTATGTCCACCCAGGTGTGTCCTTTGCTTCTATTCTTTCTAGGTCAAAGCCTGCTGTGTCGTCATGGAGCCCCTGCTCCTTATTCTGACCATCCTTCTCGTCCCTTGTCAGATACTGGACGGATTACTTCTCCTCATGGTCTCTCAAAGACTCTGGTACCTTTGCAGTCTGCATCTCGTCCGGCTGCTGCTCCTGTATCAGCTGCTACTCCTGTATCAGTTGCTACTATTGTACCGGCTGACACTCCTGTATTGGCTGCTACTCCAGCACTGACTGCTGCCCCTGTACTATCCGCTCGCTCTGCTACTGATGTTCAGTCTTCTCTGCAGCGTGCCTCTACAGTTTCTAGTGTTTCGAGTTCTGGTGTAGAGATGGAGGTTGCATTTGCCAACCTCAAACGGGTGAGGAGTAAGGACTCATTGGGTGACTCCCCTCCTTCTAAGGTTCAAACTTCTGTACTGCATGAGGATTCTGAGGGGGCTCTTTCTCGACAACCCGGCCAGTGGTGGCGTCTAAGTCGGTGGGTGTTCATGATGGTTTTTCTAGGATTCCAGTCCCTGCCTCTTGCTCAGGTGTGGCTTGGTCTGGGTCTTTAGATACTCAAAAGCGTCAGTCGCTTGCTCCCTCTGATCTGGCACCCAGCAGCCAACCTTTGATTGATTCAGTTGGGGAAGGTTTGGTTGGCCCAAGGTGCCAGCCGGCCCCCCACGTGGGTGTGCGGACAGGGCGAGTGAATCTTCCAGGAAGGTCTCTGTGCTTCGGGCTCGTCCTGGCGATGGGCGGGACGTGTCTCGGGGTAAAGGTCCTTCCACCCATGGAAACTCTAAATCCTTATTGTTTTCTCAGTTGGTGAGGCAGAGCTCCACGCCTAGGAAGAAGGGCTTTCACACCCTTCCCAGTAAGGTTGTTACATAGCCTTGGTGTTTCTCACTTCATATTATTTAACACTAAGCAATATGGCTGAATCAGTACCAATTTGTCTTCAGTGGAATTGTAGAGGTGCCATGGCAAATTGGGAGGAATTGCAGTTATTGCTCTCTGCTCTGAGCCCACTAAGGGTCTGTCTCCAGGAGACAGTGTTGGGGGATAGACCATTTCCTTCTATCAGAGGATATGAGGTCTTCCATGCATCTCCTCCTGGTGGTCTCAGCGGTGGATGTGCCATTTTGTGTCAATTTGATATCCCCTTTATTTCCTTCGCGATACAGTCTCCCCTTCAAGTTCTAGCAGTACAGATGCATGTTGGGAGGTGCTATACCATCTGTTGTCTGTACCTTCCACCTTCCGTTCCTGTTATGCGTGCTGATCTGGAAACCCTTATCAGTCAACTTTCACCCCCTTTCCTACTCCTTGGTGACCTTAATGGATGCCATCTTTTGTGCGGTGACTCACTTTCCAATCCCTGGGGTGATCTTGCTTCTCTGGTTGGGATTTAGATTTGGTTGTCCTAAACGATGGGAGGCCGAACCTTTTTCTTGTTCAGACTGGTACATACTCTGTCATTGACCTTACTGTCTCTTCTGATTGTGCCTTTGATTTTTCTTGGGAGGTTTTGGATGATCTGCATGGTAGTGACCATTATCCTGTGTTGGTCCAGACTACTTACTCTGTTCCTGCAGCCCGTATGCCACGCTGGTGTCTGGATAGGGCTGATTGGTCTCTCTTTGAGGAACTATGTGTATTTGCTTACAAGGTTACTAAGTTTTCAACTATCGATGATGCTGAACGTTATTTTACTAAGACTCTTTTCTTGGCAGGGGTTCATTCCATCCCACGGACTTCCGGTGTTATTCCTGTAGACCTGTGCCATGGTGGAATGATGACTGCTCTATAGTAAAAGGAGCTTACAAAGCAGCTTCCCGTCGGTATTTTGCCAACCGTGATGTTTTTCTAAAGATCCAATTTCGCAAAGCACGTGCTCATTATCAATGGGTCATGAAGAATGCTCGACGTAACTCGTGGAGGTCGTATGTTTCTAGTTACATCCTCTACTCCAATGCCCATGATGTGGAAAAAGATACGTAAGTTTTCTGATAGGTTCTGCCCCCCCTCCCTACCAGTGTTGCGACTTCATGAAAATCTTGTATCTGCGCCAGATGCAGTAGCCTCTGCTCTTGCATATCAGTTTTGTGCTGTCTCAAAAAAGGATCCTCCTAAGCCATATGCTAACTTTCGTAGGAATCAGGAGAGGCTGGGTCTTGACTTTTGCTCGTGACGGAGAGCCATATAATTTAGACTTCAGCCTCCGTGAGCTGCATGCTGCCCTCTCGGAGTGTGGTGACACTGCTGCTGGGCCTGACAACATTCCATATGCTCTGCTCCGTCATCTGCTGACTGAATCAATACAGTTTTTATTGGACCTTTTTAACAGGGTATGGAGTGAGGGCTTTCTTCCCAAGAGTTGGAAGTTGGATATTGTCCTCTCCATTCCCAAGCCTGGTAAGGACCACTCCCATGTCTCTAACTATCGCCCTATCACCCTAACATCATGCATGTGCAAGTTATTTGAAAAGATGATCAATGTCAGGATTGTGTGGCTTCTAGAGAAGGGTTGCCATCTCTCTTCTCGCAGAGTGGCTTTCGTACTTCAGACAACCTTATCAGGCTCGAAGCATCTATCTGTGAAGCTTTTGCCTCTAAGCAACATCTTGTGGCTGTGTTCTTTGATCTTGAGAAGGCTTATGATACTGCCTGGTGCCATGGCATCCTACAACAACCTCAAGCCTTTGGTTTACATGGTCGCCTGCCTGTGTTGCTTGGAGACTTCTTGACTGATCGTGTGTTTCGAGTCCGTGTGGGTTCTACCCTCTCTGTGCAACTATGCCAGAAGGAAGGTGCCCCACCATTAATGGTATTCTTGACACTGTGCCTGCTGGGGTATGCTCATCCCTTTATGTGGATGATTTAACTATATGGTTTTCTGGCTCCCGCGTGTCTGCTATTGAGCAGCGTATGCAACTTGCCCTGGACATGATTTCTGCCTGGGCCACTTCCAAGGGTTTTTGGTTTTCCCCTTCTAAGACTGTGGCTATGCACTTTTTTAGGATGAGAGGGGTACACCTGGACCCTGATCTCCAACTCTGTGGCAGAAGACTCCGTTTTGTGGCAGAGACGAAATTCTTGGGCCTGACGTTTGACCATCGTTTGACTTGGGTTACACATTTGGCAAATCTTAAAGCATCATGTATGATGGCTCTCAATCTATTAAGGGTTCTGTCCCATACCTCTTAGGGTGCAGATCGGAGGTCACTCTTGCATTTATTTCAGGTTTTTGTAACCTCCAAGCTGCCATGTGGCTGTGATGTCAACTCCTCAGTCACAGAGTCCAGACTAAAAACTACTAGATGTTGTCTATCATGCTGGTCTTCGCCTTGCAACTGGATCTTTTCAGTCATCTCCGATTCCCAGCTTGTTGGTGGAAGCTGGTGTGCCTCCCTTAGATCTGCATCAATCTGTTGCAGCACGGTGCTGGCTTTGGATTCATTGCCTTCGATACTCACTTGCCTGTGAGTGTGATGCAACAGCCCTGTTTTTTATATTATAGTAGTCACCCTCGCATGCCTCGTCCATATGGTTATAGGGTTCGGGATATCATGGAGGAGTTTGGTTTGTCAGCAGTACCTGTCTGGATCCCAAGAGTTACACCATGGATCTTGCCCAAGGTAAATTTCTGCAGGTTTTTGCAGGCTCAAAGGATTCTGTCGCTCCTCAGTGTCTTTTACAATTATTTTTAGAACATTCTTCTAGTCACGGCAGTTCTGTGCCTGAGAATACTGATGGCTCTAAATCCACCTCTGGTGTTGGTTTTGGAGTGGTGTGTCCTAATTTTAGCCGTGGAGGTAGTCTTCCTTTGGCTGCCTCAGTTTTTACTGCAGAGTTAACAGCTATCATTTTAGCCCTAAAGTTGGTGTTTGTTCACCCTAGCAATTATTTTACTATTTTTAGTTACTCTCAAGGGGAGCTTTTGGCCCTGTACTATTTTAACTCTTACCATTCTATAGTTTTAGCTATTTTGGACTGGCTGTTCCTCATTCGTCCCCAGGGGAAGAGAGTGGATTTCTGCTGGGTTCCCTCACATGTTGGTGGCATAGATAATGAAAGGGTAGATGTACTAACTAAGGCTGCGGCTTTGCAACCTGTACGTGCTCCTTGTCCTCTACCTGCCACTGATTTATGCCCTCCACTATTATCTGCCGTTCGTGCTTGTTGGTAGTTGAGGTGGGATAGCATTCCTGTCAGCAAGCTAAAGGAAGTCACGAAGTTCGTCTCTCAGAGAGTTTGTTTTACAATGCCTCGTAAGTTAGAGACTGTTCTGGCTCGTCATTGCATTGGATATATCAAGCTCACACATGAGTTCCTCATGTGTGGAGGCGTGCAGCCATTCTGTAATGACTGTTTGGTTCCCCTTACTGTCAGGCATTTGCTGGTTGAGTGTCCCAGTTTGGGCGTCTTACGTCGAAGGCTGCTATTGAGGCACCGAGGGGAGGGTGGTGATTACTGTCTCTCTTCGATGCTTGGAGGAGAGCCTGGTACCCCTGGGGACGATGTGTTTTTTTTTCTGAAGGAGGCTGGCCTCCTTCACCTTTTATGATTGCATTGTTTTTGCTTTGATGTCTAGTTTTTAAAATGGAGTTTTGCTTTTTAATGTTTTTATGTTTCTACTGCTTATATTTTTTGCTTATACGGCACCATATGACCTTGTTGTTACTGTGCCATGTGTTCTGTCAATCAATCAATCAATCAGTCCCTTACACTGTTGCCAGACAAAACAACCACATCACTCGAGCAGGCTTGCAGTGAATTTGTGCTGACGACTGTACGTCAATGGCGCCCTCATATTGCCAAGGTCATCAGACTGATAATAAACAAAGAGAATCAATGGGCTGAGGGTGCAGATACTGAAGTTTTCTGGTCATAACTTTCTTAATAGGCCTACTGCATGGATTTTCTTATGTGATTGCTTATTTTAAAGCTAATAAAGTATTGTAAAGTAATTTTATATGCACCTTTTCTTACTTGGTCTGTGTTTGTCACAAGCACATCTACAAAGCAATTCACATTAACAACAAAATGCAACATGCGCTTCTGAGCCAAATGCAGTGAATTTATTCCTGAGATCTGGCTGCAATATAATATGACTCATGACAAAGCTAATACATGCATGAAGTTGAATTCTTTTTAGCATCATTTAAAATATATGAATGATATGGTAACTGAAATGGAGTTTGATAAAGAAATAAAAGAATGACTGTGAACATTAGTACATTTTATGTCACCAGAGTAAAAATATTGGTTATACCTTCTATTTATATAAAATATCAAATGTATACGTATATGTATAATGGAATTCTGGGAGCGTCACAGTTTACAACTTCAAGGAAATTATGAAGCAGGGTAACACACTGTGACAATCGTTGAATTCAAGAAAGCCCTCGCCACTTAATTAGTGTGGTAATATGAATGAATTATGAGTCAGATTTTAGAGAAAAAATGAGGTGGAAGAAGTATCAGAACCTGGGAATATAATTCCCTAATTTTTTTTTGGGGGGGGGAGGGGATGAACAAAATTTGCAGAAAGCTTCACAGAAATTTTAAAAGCTTGATAGTTAGTGACTAGCACCTTATGAACTGAAATAAGCATAGAACTACATATCCCCAAATGACCTTGGAAATGCTGAACCTTTGAGATTGTTAGGTTCATAGATGGTTAGGTTGTGTTAGGGTAGTCATTTCATCAGAAAATACACTACTGCCAACCAACACTGCTTTTCTGGAGCAAGTTAATTTCTATCATATTCATCATAATCTAATTTTGCTTGCCTAATGCATACAATGTGCCATCTCCCCCCCCCGAAAAAAAAAAAAAAAAAGCAAGAACAAACGAAAGTGAGGTGGTGAGGGCTTTCTTGACCTTTACCTTACGTGGCTAAGTACATGAGAATCAGAGTACTATTCGATATGCTGATTTCCATAGGGAAATTGATTTTAATACCTTGTGAAATTGTCAAACATTATAAGGTTAGCTATCATTCACACTATTTATATTACAACTAAACTCAAGGTGGAAGTACTGCACGCCTGCATGAATTAGTCTGAGCAAATTTGCATTGATGTTATAGTACAAATTGTATATATGTACCCGTGAAAAGTTATTCTCTGTTGTCTGGTGCCAATTGCTCGTTTGTTAGTGCAACACTGTGTCATTTAAGAGAATTTATGTACAATTGTAAAGTAGACCATAGCAGACGACGTGCACTCGACCTTTCCAACATGGCGGCCAAGCTGACGCATGTTTTGCCTCCCCGTGCAGCATCTGTGTTTATATATATATATCTCTCTCTGCTTAAAGAGTGGTTATCAATACACCTACACTGGAGGCGTGCTTATCTTTGTAGGGCTCGGCATCTGTTGAACTATCTGGATCACGGGTAGAGTTGGCCTATTGGTGATGCTGCTAGTTCCTGAGGCTGCTGCTAATCCCTGTCCATCTTCGATCTTGGGCAGGGTTTTTGTCCCCCACTGTGGCGGGAGGGACACAATCTGGCCGCACTATGGGGTGGTACTACTACTCTGCGGCCAGGTTGTGTTAGGAAGAATACTGCCACCGTATTCCCTGCGTGTCGTAAAAGGCGACTAAAAGGGGGGGGGTGAGGGGACTAGGGACCCCCTCCTCTGTTTAGTTCCTAAAAAGAGACAGGCTAGAGAAAGGGATGGGGAATGGAGTTATCCCCGTACTCTGAAGATTGGGTCGATGAATGTGCATGGATGTAGTACGATTGAGGCTAAAAGGGAGGAGATTGGGAGAATGTTTGTGAGAAGAAAGTTGGATGTGTTAGCTTTGAGTGAAACGAAGATGAAAGGGAAGGGTGAGTCTATGTTTGGAAGTGTGAATGGAAGATTGTCAGGTGTTGCCAGATGAAGGGCAAGAAAAGGTGTGGCCTTGTTAGTGAGTTCGGAAGTACAGCAGTGTGTGATTGAATGGAAGGAGGTGTCATCGAGACTGATGTGGGTGAAAGCGAAATTTGAACGTGAGTTGTGGGTGTTGTGAGTGCATATGGTCCTGGTGGTGAAAGGGATGAAGAAGAGAGGGAGTCTTTCTGGAATGATGTTCATGAGTGTCTGCAGAGTTTTGAAGCGAATGTGAATGTGGTAATGATGGGAGATCTGAATGCTAGAGTGGGAAATGTAGCAGTTGAAGGTGTAGTTGGTATGCATGGTGTTCCTGGAAGAAATGAAAATGGGGAACGAATGATAGAAATGTGTGTGGAGCGAGAGATGGTGATTGGAAATACGCTGTTTGAGAAGAAAGATATTTATAAGTAGACATGGGTGAGAGAGGAGGGTGGAAGGGTTGTTGACAGAGCTTTGATGGACAATGTGGTTGTGTCTAGGAATGTAATAGGAAGATTGTTGGATGTGAGAGTTCTGAGAGGGGAGGGTGGAGGTATGTCTGACCACTACCTGGTGGAGGGAAAGTTAAGAGTAGGTAAGAAATGGGTGAGAGTTAGGAGGGTTAGGTGTGGCAGGGAGGTTTTGAAAGTGAGTGAGTTGGATAAAAGAGAGAAAACGATAGAGTATCAGGAGAAATTGAAAGATGAGTGGAAAACAGTGAAAGATCAGGAAAATGGCAGTGTAGAGGAGGAATGGCAGTTGTTTAAGAGTGCTGTGGTGGGGCATGCAGAAGAGGTGTGTGGTGTGAGACATGTGGGTGGTGGTGTAAGAAAAGGAAGTGAATGGTGGTGCGAGGAAGTATGGCTGTGGCTGAGAAGAGACGTGCATATGAAGTGTGGCTGCAGAGGAAGGATGAGATCTCATATGAAAGGTATAAGGAAAAGAGGAATAGGGCGAGAAGGGCTGTGCGTGATGCTAAAGTGGCAGCAGATGAGAGGTGGGGTAGGCAGCTGACAGAGAATTTTCAACAGAAAAAGAAAATGTTTTGGAAGGAGGTGAAAAGGGTGAAGAACGAGTAAAAGCGGAGGATGGAAGGATGTTAACTGAGATGGATGCAGTAAGGAAGAGATGGGCAGAGTATTTTGAAAGATTTTAAATGTAGAGGAGGAAAGGGTGGCTGAGACTGTGGCGGATGGAAGGGTGCAAGGAATAAATGTGTTGGGAGAGTTGAATTATTCTTTGATCACGAAGGAGGAAGTGGAGAAGGCAGTAAAGAAGATGAAAACAGGGAAAGCTGCAGGTATGGATGGGTGTGCTGTGGAATGCGTGAAAGGTGGTGGAGCGACTATTGTTGACTGGTTAGTAAGATTGTTGAATGTGAGCTTTGTGAAAGGTATGGTGTCAATTGACTGGGCAAGTGCTTGTGTGGTCCCGTTGTATAAAGGGAAGGGTGATAAGTATGAATGTACTAGCTTTAGGGGTATAAGTCTGTTGAGTGTTCTAGGTAAGGTTTATGGTAGAGTGTTAATTATGAGAGTTAGAAAGGGTACAGAGGGAGTGAGTGGTGATGAGCAGTGTGGCTTTAGGAGAGGGAAGGGATGCATGGATCAAGTGTTTGATGTGAGACAAGTGTCTGAAAAGTATTTAGCGAAAGGCAAGGATGTGTTTTGAGTATTCATGGATTTAGAGAAAGCTTATGATAGAATTGATAGGGAGGCTTTGTGGACTGTTTTAAGATTGTATGGACTTGATGGTAGGTTGCTAAAAGGGGTGAAAAGTTTTTATGTAAATAGTAGAGCGTGTGTAAGAGTGGGAAATGCTGTGAGTGACTGGTTTCCCGTGAGAGTGGGGCTGCGACAGGGATGTGTGATGTCGCCTTGGTTGTTTAATATTTACATGGATGGTGTTGTAAGGGAGGTGAATGCAAGAGTTTTTGGTGGAGGTCTGAGTCTGGTGAATGTTGATGGTGGAGAGTGGAATCTGAAGCAGCTGCTGTTTGCAGATGATACTGCACTGGTGGCTGATTCAGAGGAGAGATTGAGACAGTTGGTAGAGGAGTTTGGAAGGGTGTGTGATAGTAGGAAAATAAAAGTAAATGAGATTAAGAGTAAAGTGATGAAGTATACGAGGTTGGTAGATTGTAGGGGGATGAATATAATTTTGAATGGCGAGTTGCTTGAGGAGGTAGAGTGTTTTAAATATCTAGGGTCACATGTTGCTGTGGATGGAAGAATAGATGCAGAAGTGAAGTTTAGAATAAATGAAGTAGGAAAGGTGCTGGTAGGAATGAAAAAAGTGTTTAGATGTCATTCGCTTAGAATGGATATAAAGAAAAGGCTGCATGAGGGTGTTGTGGTACCAAGTGCATTATATGGGGCTGAAACATGGAATATGGGTGTAGTAGAGAGGAAAAATTTGAATGTAATGGAGATGAGGTGTCTGAGGAGTATGTGTGGAATGACGCGTATGGATCGAGTGTGAAATGATGAAGTGCGAAGGAGAACTGGAGTTGTTCGGGAGATGGCTGGTAGAGTTGAGTAGAGGGTGTTGCGATGATTTGGGCATACAGTATGGAGAGAATGGATAATGAGCGATTGGTGAAAAAGATAACTAGACCTGATGTGAGAGGTGTAAGGCTGTGAGGAAGACCACGAATAGGATGGATGGACGGTGTGAAGAGAGCGCTGGATGTGAGAGGGATGTCTGTTGAGCAAGGAAGAGTGGCTGTGTGTGACAGAAATAAATGGAGAGAAATTGTGAATGCATAAGTGATGACGCAGCCCTGAGGGGATACTCTCCCGCATTTGGTCTGATCAGCTAGTCAGGTCAGGGGCGGGGTCTGTTATGATGTGGCAGGGGTAAACCAGCTCAGTTGTCGGGCCCTGCTGCAGATGTCACTGATTGCATTGCACAGTTGACCCTTGTGTGGTGTGGTGAGGTGAGGATCTGTCCTTTCTCCCCTTTGGGGCTAAGATGCGAATGAATGTGTTCGAATGGATGAGTAAATGGGGAGTGTGTCGTCCTGTCTCGGCTACCTCCCATTCCTTGGGGGAAGCAACAGAGGTATATAGATAGATAGATGTGTTAACCGTGCATGGCGTCCCGTAAGGTTGGGAAATGGGAGTTCTGGCAGATGAACAATGTTTCACGATGTGCCATGGAGCTAACAACACACCTCTTTGGTCCCTCATTCTGGCTAGATGGGTGGCGTGGTTGGGCTCAACCACATCAATTGGCTGGTCACTTGTTGGCTAGGGTCAAGTGGAAATGAGGGGGTCTGGTGACTCCTAACGTCCTGGAGGAACCTTTGTACAGGTCTTCCTTTGGTTACCTGCTTATACTCCCTCATTGCATTGGGTTGCCAGCGGTGTGTTCCCAGGCACTGGAACTTCCCTTGTTGGGCTCCATGGTGAGTGATAAAGTGAGGGAATTAAATGTTTTGTAGATCTCTGTGGCTTCTTAAATAAACAATACTGTTAATCATTCGGGAACTATTTCGGGCCTATCGAAATCCAGTCCTGCGATCGCCACTCTGGAGCCTTTCCAGACTCCTGGGGACTGTCCTCCTTGGCCCCAGCATCCAGCTTGGATTGGACAGTGTTCATGTTGGGATAGTGCAGCTCTGGGGTTGAGCCCAGATGAGAAAGGGCCTGCATCATATGTAAAATATCTAGTGATAGAGTCTGCTGTGCCTGGGTCAGTGCTAGACATTGACATACTTGATTTGCACTGTGTCGTTGTGTCAGCATGTGGCAGAGAACCAAAATTCTCCTCACAGGGGGATGGAACATCCTTGTTCAATTGCCCTCCCCTGAAGAGAGCTCCTGTTTAATGGCTCTGACCTCTGTCTCTGATGCCGATGTTGCCTGTGTTCCTCATGCAACCTTTCAACAATGTAAGGGTGTCATTTTTTTCCCATGACTTCCTCTGACACTCAGAGGCATAGCTGTTGGAGAAACTGCAATCTCCTGTTATGAAGACTGTTAAGCACCTGTAGAAGAAAATAAAAGAGTATCTTGACCTCGATACCGACCTTGTTCCAGACAATTTTCAAGTTGTCGTTGCTTACATCTGTGAAACTGCCTTTGCTATCATTTCCTGTGAAGCCATATGTGCTGACCCCTAAGTGATGTTTCCACTGGGAGGGTTATCAACATGTTAGCCAATTTTGCCACCGTGCATAGGCTGACCTTCCTGGTGTCTGTGTCTGCTGTAGCCAACCAAATCACACTAGTGACTGCCCAGGACCTCATAAATGTTATCATTGTGGAGGTCCTCATGCTGTATCACGTACACATGAGAGGGTTTCCTTTCCTGAAGCAAAGAAGAGAGCACAGACTCTCTTCTTCCAGCCCAGAATTACTTATGCTGCTATCTTTTCTGGACTGCCTGTACATCGCCTTGTTCCTCAGAAGCTGCTTCGACTCACTGCATTGCCCACTTTTCCATCTGGTGATTTGCCAGATGCTCTGTAAGTGGTTAGTACTGCATGTAAGACTGTTGTTCGCCAACCCTCTACTCCAACTGTTTCTGCCCTCACTTCGGTGGCTGAAGGTTTGCTAACTTATGGGGTGATTGCAGAGGTCCTGTGCTGACGTGTCTCCTTGTCCTGCCTAGTCCAGCATGCCCGACTTTCCATGTGCACCTGGCAAACGTCATTGTGGCTCTTCAGAGTCCTCTTAGTCTGAAGACCGTCCACCTAAGGCCTCTGTTGAGGAACCTTGTGTCGACCTCTCTCCTGTTCCCCCAGCACTAGAGGGACTGGGGTCTAGCCAGGTGAAGGCTGATGTTGATGGGTCCCCTGTAGTCCTGTCCTTACCTGGGGATGGTGTTGCAAAGACCGTTGGTACTTCAGTTCTGCCACCTAGCATATCATCTTCATAGGGTTCTAGTCCTCTGGACTCTGCTTATACTTCTGGGGCTTCTGGTGGTGGTACTGGCCGTCCTACATCACCAGGGCGGCCTAAAAGCCGCCTTCCAAGCAAACTGTTATTCCAGCTCAATGGAGGAGTGTTGCAAAACGTTCTTCTTCCTTGTCCTCACGTTTACCTTTGGATATCCAGCATAGGGTGTGGGTTCTTGGTGCTGGCCCCCCCAAGCATCAATCCAAACATGCTTGCTTGTCAGGAGTTGTACAGTACAGTCCCGTGGCTAATCCTGGTTATTCTTCCACTATGGGTTCTATCATCCAATGGAACTGTCGGGGATTACGTGCCACCTGGGAGGAGCTGTGTCATCATCTTGCACAGTTTTCCCCTGCATGCATGCGCATCCAGGAGACCATGGTTAGTGATGCTGTTTCTTCTGGTCCTTCTGGTTACAATGCAATATACATTTCCGATCCTATGCCAGGTCAATGTCATCATGGAGGTGCTGCTATCTTCCATCACCAAGATATTCCTTTGCACTCTCCATGGACATTTCCACTCGCCTGAGGCTGTTGCTTTCCAGGATTTTTCATGCCACCATACACAATTTGTAGTGTTTATCTTCCTCCTAGTGTTACTGTCGAAAGAGCGGACCTGGAAAACCTTATTAACCCCTACACCGCGGGCATGTTTACCGATGTTTTGCGTGTGAGTGGGGTTATTCGGGCTCCGACAGACTCTCAAAAAATATTTGCCAAAAATCAGTTATTAGTCCTAGAATATTAAAATTACATATGCTTATGGCACATACCTTCAGCTTTCTCCTGGAATGTTTGTTGAGCCTTCATCAGTTACCGTAGGACTTGTGGAGACCTCTAAAGTTGGGTAACGAAGTCTCCACTTTACACTTCCCGACAACCCATAATGTGATTACCACAGCCAGATATTAACACTATAAACACTACTCTATGATTTTCAAGTACTTTGGAATCCATACTCCCAAAAAAAACCCACTGTGAAAGCAATGAAAATTATGAGCGCATCTGACCGTTGCACTTGCGCTAGTTCGCTCTTGGTACTCTGTCATTTATTATTCATAAAACCCCTCACACTTTATATTTCTATTACTATATAACACTTATATATATCTGGAGTCTTTATCCATAAGTTTCCTTCAGTACTATTAGTTTATTGTCGCTGTAGGGATTTTTCTTTCAGTAAAATACGTAGCATTCACTTTCTCGTCCTGTATACTAGCATTGAGTGTGAATGTCACTTTCATCTTCACTCTCATAACTCATAGTATTCAGACATGCTAGAGTGAAACTTTCGCTTTCATTACTCCTAGGATATATACTCGTATTCTTATAATACTACTCATTTACATTTCTATTTACGTTCTCTATTTTATTTACGTTATTTACATTTCTATTTTATTTACACTGTGTTATGCACTGTCACTTGAAGTAACTTATAAAACTATTTTCCATTGTTCACGTATATTTACATTCATTACTTTCACTTGCTGTTTACACATTATTTACAATTCCACTTGCACTGTTTTACTCAATAGAAAGATCGTAGTCACTCTTTTATCAATTGTCAGCCCTTTACCTCTTTCCACACGAGGTTTAGTAGGGGGTAAAGGTCACAGGACCATTTGCATGGGGGTGAAAAAGTCCCTGAAGTCAGCAAGACGAAACAGACGTACCTTCACTTTGGAAGATAAGAGTAAACTGATAAGGGAGGGCCGGGTGGAGGCCTACTTAGGGGATATTCAGTACTACCAATGTTAGCTCTTGAAACAGCTATGTATAGCACTGAAATGATTGGCAGGAAATCTAGACAATACATTATAAATTAAGTAGTTCCAGGTGAATGTAAATATCACTTAGGCTTCTCCCTTCCCTCCTTATATGTATATTTATTACGAAAATAGATTATACGGCACATTTCAAGGGAAAAAAAACAGCGAAAATTAGCGAACGAGTGCACGTGAGGTGTTGTGAGGTGATAATTAGCCAATTTCAGGTGTATGGCACTCTCACTTACCTTATTTCTTTCTTGTATATATTATTTGTATAAGAATAGGGCATAAAGCTTATTTCAATGGATAAAATCAGTGAAAAATTCCAGGGAAGATTTACTTAGTGCAGCACTTAGTGTTGGACATTGGCAGTACTGATAGATGATACAAGCCCCCACTTGGAAGCCCGGGTGAATTCAAAATAACACAGAATCACAAAAGCGACACCCTGCGGTATGATCCCTTGCTCCCAAGCGTCACGAAAGTGACACCCCGCGGTTAAGGGGTTAATGGCCTTCCCTCTTCCTTTCTGTTACTGTCGAGTGACAGTGAGGCCAACCCTCGGGGTGTTGTGCAGGCCTCCATAGTGGAAGTGGAGGATTTGGCTGATTTAAACTTCAGTGAGATGACTTATTCCCGTAGCCAGAAATGTACTGCTATTGAATTGTCCTTGTGCTCAGCTGATGCCATTTTAGATTCCGCCCCATCCCGACGACGTATGGGTACGTTGCAACGATTTGCATTTGCCAGTCCCGGCGACGTACCAGTACGTCGTGCAATTGCAATGTGCATAATTTCGACAATTTTCAAATTTCGCGCTTGATTTGCGGTATGTACCCTTGCCTGACCTTCCCCTACCTGCCACCAGGCGGGGACACTCGGCGACCCCGCGCGACCCACGCTAGCCCGCCACTCGTCCACTCACCTGGTAGCCACGGTCCTGCTCAGACATGGCTAAGAGAGGTCTCTCAGAGAGCGAAATTCAAGTCGCCCTGGACACCTTTACCGGCGACAGTGATTCCTCATTGGATGACAAGGAGATGGACAAGGATTATGTGCAGCCAAAGGAGGAAGAAACCACCAGCAGTGACAAGGAAGTTCCGTCACCTAGGAAGCGGCAGTACGTGACTTACCGTGCTGCTAGAGAGGGGCAGGAGGCAAAGAAGGCACGTGGTATATCATATCCCTATCCCCAGCGTGCGTTGGAAGCAGAATTCGAGGTCGAGGATGAGGACGAGGACGGAGCCGTGGGACGCGCTGCCACGTGGTATGGACGGGAGGTGATTACACATGGTGGCCCAGAGCGCACACCACGTCGTATGAGCAGGTATGGGCCTAGCATTCTGTTTGGGGAGCTAGGAAGTCAAGTGGAGGGAGTGGGGAGTGAAATGGAAAGTCCTGGGATTAGGGAAAGTGAGAGTGACGTGAGTGAGTCACTGCTCTCCCTACGCAGTGTGAGGCGGCAGAGTGGATCACGTGGGCCAGTGCGGGTGCGTTCATTATCACATGGGGTTGTGAGGGAGGGGGAAGGTGGGGAGGAACCACTCCAAAGCACGTCTTATGCTCCCCAATATCCCCTAACACGTGGTCGAGCAAGGTTGCGTGAGAGAGCACGTGGTGTGGGTGTGGTAATGGAGGGGGAAGGTGGAGAGGAACCACTCCCCAGCACGTCTTCTGCTCCCCAATATTCAACAATTTCATCCCCGCAGCCCCCTAATGTTCAAGGCCATAAGTGTAAGGGAAAGGGAAAGGGTAAAGGCAGAGGGAAGAGGAGTGACAGTGGGGAAGCCATCCGTTCTCCTTCTCCCCAACCTCCCCAACCAGGATCTCCTCCCCACCCAGACGAAGGCGGTGATGGGGACGAGGGATTTGTGTCGTGGGATTGGGAGGATGGGAGTGATTTTTCTCCCCTCATTCACCCCTTCACTGAGCAAGGGCGATCTGGCTGCATTGCACCAGGTATTCACTGTAATTCAAGCAGGTTGGATTTTTTCCACCTGTTTTTCAGTGAGGCCTTCGTAGATCAGATCGTTTTTCAAACAAACCTGTTTGCAAGCGCCCAGCGCCTAGAAAGTGAAAGATTGGGAACAAGGAGTAGGCATTCTATGATTTATGATTACCCTGTCTCCATTCCAGAAATGTTCTTATTTTTTGCCCTTGTCCTTTTGATGGGTATAATAAGAAAAAATAGAATTCCTGCTTACTGGACTAGGGACCCTGTTATGTTTACCCCCATATTTGGTCAAGTGATGAGCCATAATCGGTTTCAACAAATTCTAAGTCGCCTCCATTTTTATGATGCTCATGACCCTGCAAATGCAAACAACACTGACAAAATGTGCCTTTCGGTTGGTCTTGATCACCTCAGGCAAACCTTTCAATCCTCATTCTATCCCTATAGAGATCTCGTCATAGACGAGAGTCTCGTGTTGTGGAGAGGCAATATTTCATTCAGACAGTATATACCCAGCAAAAGGCACCGTTTTGGGTTCAAGATCTTTGTTATGTGTGACTGTAGGACTGGATACGTGCAAGACATAGTCTTCTACACCAGTGCACAGACAGACATAATAGAAGATCGAAGTATAGGACCTTCGGGAGCAGTGGTAAAGACGATGATACAAGACTACCTTCATCGTGGTCACGTTCTCTACCTCGACAACTGGTACACTAGCCCTCTTCTCGCTCGTTATCTTCACACACATGAAACGGGAGTCTGTGGAACCGTAAAGGTGAACCGGCGTCACATGGTCAAGGTAGGGCGGAAACTTGCAAGGAGTGAGGTTGTCTTCTTCAAAGCCAACAACATCCTTGCAACAATGTGGAACCACAACAGAGAAGTAAGCCTCTTGTCCACGGTTCACCGCCCCTTGATGCACTGTACTGATTCTGTCGATTACCATAGCGAGAGCAGGCGTCGTGTTTGGAAACCTGAGTGTGTAATGGATTACAATATAAACATGCGCCTCGTGGACCAGTCTGACTCCATGATATCGACGGTAGAGTGTGCCAGGACCACGATGAAGTGGTATAAGAAACTGTTCTTTCACTTACTAGATATCACTGCTCTGAATTGCCACCATCTTCACGCCATGACCACAGGAGTTCAGGAAACATTTGAAGGATTTGTGAGGCTCACACGAGAAATCTTTGCTAAGTATGCTGTTGAAAGGCCCCAACAGCGCCCCCGCACTGCCCCTATTACCCAGACTCCCCAGAGAATATCCGGCCGCCATTTCCCCACTCCTATCCCTCCCCAGCCCAACAGACCTAGGCCCCAGCGCAGGTGTCACGTGTGCAGTAGTTCCCAGGTGAGACTCACGACACAGAGGAAGGACACCCGCTATGAGTGCGTGCAGTGTGACGTGGGTCTGTGTATTCACCCATGTTTTAGTGAATATCAAACGTTGCTGCAATTTTAGCATGGTGTGAATGCGAAAGGACGCTGAAAATATGATGTAAATGCGACAGACAGACGCTCTGTGAAAATATCAGTCATGTGGATCGCCAAATATTAGTATAAAGTGCCTATGGGTAGAACATAAGTGAAAACATTGGGTGTAAGTATATAAATCTGCCCTAGGTTGAAACTTACATAGAGCGGGTTGTTTGATGCGATATTCTGTCGCTCAGTGCAATAAATACGGCCCGTTATTATATAATTATTATTATGTGACATTCTTACGGGTATAATATAAGTTCAAATTATTGTATATGATGATGTATATTCTAAGTCAAATATTCATAGCGTGTCTATAAAGATAAGATTTCCTGACGCTTAGTCGAATGAATAAGGCACGTATTAGTCAAAATAAAAGTCAACAAATGATAAAGTGAATAATTAGTATATAAGTGTGTGAGTGAATTAGTATTTAAGTGTGTGAGTATTATGTATGACGAAACATTCCTTGCGAGGGTATTTTCAGGCGATATTCTCACGCTCACTTGAATAAATAATGGCAGTAAGTATGTACAGTGCATTCTAGGGGTGTAAACGTGTGTAATGTAAGTGGGAAAATATAATTGGAGTGAATAAATAAAGTGGATGATGAAACACGAGTGTTTGAGATCATGGTTGCTACGTGAATAGGCGCTAGCATATCGCTAAATGCCCTCGTAATGAATGAAAATAATTGAAAACCTTCACAGTGGTGGTGGAAAGGTTCTATGTAAATGAGAAAATAATTGGAAAGTGATAAAACAATTTGGTATGTTGAAATACGAGTCATAGTGAGTGCGCTTACTAAGCTGATGTGCGCTAAACTTATGCTGCATGTCATCATAATGAATGAAAACATCTGAAAACACTTACAAACAGTTGTAATTGGTAAATTGTCATTGAAACAGAAGTATACAAGTAGAAAAAATGATAGGTTGACTCATACCAGAAACTTAGCATATAGCATGTTACGACTCGGACCTAACTCGCTATGCTCGCGCGATGGTACAATGCTGATTTTTCCTATATATGTGTCTGAAATCCATTATATTGTTACTGTTATTGTTTATTAGTTCAAATTCAATAAATGTAGAGGTGTTGTGTGTTGTTTGTCCCATTATTCCTTACCATAGAAAACGTAAACGCATATCCAGCCCATTACAGAATACGATACCTGCGTGGGGAAACCGCACCTGTACAGACCACTTATGGACCGCAGGGACCACTTTCTTCATGATTTTCCATCGTTTCTCGACCTAAGCGGAAGTTTTAGAAGAAAAAAAAATTTTCCAAAAAGGCTCGGGACTGGGGGATGTCATAGGTGCGGAAAGGCTCGGGACGTGACGGGTTAAGAGGGATGAGATGCCAGACCTGTATGGCAGAGACCATTTCCCATTACTTTTAACAACTGCTTAGGGTGGACCTCAGCCTCGTCTTCTTCACTGGTGCCTGGATAAGGCTAAGTGGACAGAGTTCATGTAATTTAATTCCATTGCCCTTTCTGTTAATGAGTTTTGCTGTCTTACTGAGGTGGTCTCATTTTTCACTGATGTGTAGCACTCAGTGACCCTGTTATCATTTCCATGAACGATGGGTCAGTTTTGTAAACGCCCAGTTTCTTGGTGGAAACCTGAATGCAGTTCTGCAATGAGAGCCAAACGAGTCACCTTTTCTCGACTCGTCGCTACCGTGGGGATCCTCAATATTTGGTGGCCTATCAGAGGTTGTGAGCACATATGAGGTGGGTTTTAAAGAAGGCCAGGCATTCGTCCAGGAAGGGTTATGTTTCCTCAATCAGTTTGAGGACTTCCCCCACTTAAATGTGAAACCAGGTAAGGAAAATCTCAGGAAAATTTGCTATTCCCTCCCCTCCCGTTTTAGCTGCTGGAAGTGAAATTCTGGCTGATAATTTCGCTGTTGCAGTTACCTTTAGATCATTTTGCCAGTGTTGCACAGGATACACTTTTGCCTTTGGCTAACCACCGCCTGTGCTTAGAGTCTCGTGGTCTCAGATTTGCTTCTTCTGAGGGAGAGTGTTATAATGTCCCCTTCTGTATTTTTGAACTCCAGGCAGCTATCTCAGTGCCATGATTCTTCTGCTGTGATGATATTCCTTATGCCGTTTGTGTCACCTGCCTGATGTGTCCCTTTCAATTTTGCTCTCATTGTTTTGTAATACTCTGTGTACTGGTGAGTTTCCGGCTTGTTGGAGTGTTGCTGTAGTTATCCCCATCCCCAAAAGTAGTAAGGATCACTTACAGGCTACGCATTGCCCGCCCATTTCTCTGACTTCTTGTATGTATAAGTTCTTGGAAAAGATGGTCAGTGTTAGGCTTGAGTGTTTTTTGGAGAGAGGTGACTATTTATACACTGTCCAGTATGGTTTTCGTAAAATGTGATCTACCTTTGCTGCTCTACTGTCCTTGGAATCTTCTGACTGTGAGGCTTTCTCTACTAACCAACACCAGGCCACGGTTCTCTTCGATCTGGTGAATGCATACGACACTGCCTGGTGTCATGACATTTACTTCATGAGTTTGGTCTTCTTGGGCACTTGCCTAAATTTACACTGTTTAAGGGTCCTAGTGGAAGGAGTACTCTCTAATGCCCACGCATATGATCACTGTGTACCACAAGCAATGCTGGGGATGTTACTGATAAAAAGTAGTGGCGTTCCCATTCCCGTTACTAGCTCGAAAAAGTACTGGCATTACTGGTTTCGCTACTTGATACGAAATGTAGCGGCGCTCCCGCTACTTTGGATAAGAAAAAGGTACACAAAGGAAAGGTTAACAAAAATCTGTGATATAGCAGTACACTATATACTGTTTTCGATAATATTAGTCAGTCTGAGTGGTTATGTTGTGTACCAGTAATGTCAGTATATGCTTATACTGAAAATAAAAAAAAAAATCTTATACATGTCGGTGTCACTTTAATGAAGCTTAGAGCCGAAGGTACAGGAAAAAGCTATTTACTGTATAATGTGACAAATGTTCTTTTACATTGTTACCTAGTATACCTACTGAAAGTAACATACGTAAATAAAACGCAAAAAAATGTGGCCTACCATTGATACATATTATATAGATTTATTATATTTTCAATAATACCTATTTAAGATATGTACGAAAACGAAAGTAAAAATGAACCGGGACTTTCCTTTAAAGACTGTTTATACAATAGCAATGTTTTTTCCACTATTTTAAACTGAAAGTAACATACTGTTACGAAATAATAACGTAATGAGTAAGAATTAGCATGAAAGAGAGAGTGGAGGAGAGCGGGAGTTAGAAACGGGGTTAATTAGAGATTTGTGTGTGTGTGTGTGTGTGTGTGTGTGTGTGTGTGTGTGTGTGTGTGTTGCCTACATCTAGTTGACATCCTTATTTATCTTTAATTTAAATGATCGATAATTAACTAGCAAATTCTTGTCTAATTATTGCACATTACTAATAAATAATAATTAATAAATTACTGATGTAATGTAGAACAAACATCATTTAATTGACAGAATTGACGAAAGTATTATTTTTCGTCATTAATAAATACAACCTAACAGTCGGCATTTCTGTATGTACTCACTGACTCCGGACCTATATTTGTCGCGTGAGTAGCGAGGAGCGTGGTAACGCGTGAATACGGCCAAAAAGTAGCGGCGCTCTCAGTTCCGCTACTGGCTAAAAAAAGTAATGGCGTTACCACCATCGCTATTAAAATAGTAGCGGCGCTATTCCCAGCTTTGACCACAAGGTCGTATCGTTAGTGTTACTCTCTTTATTATGGCCATCAATAGTGTTATCCAAGGTAAAGAGAATGAAAGGTAGTTTCATGGGGGGGTGAGGGGGAGCTAAAATGCGTCTCGGTCTGCGCATGACGTCATAGTTAATACAGACTGCAGCTCATCCTGCTCAACACACGCCAGACACACACACACCTGCCTGTGAATAGGTACTCTGTTTTCTGTTTTTAGGGGTGGCTATGGCAATACAGATAATTTTGTGAACATGCCAACAATTTGTATAGTTCGTGGATGCAAATCCATTCATGTGAAAGGTGACAAGAGAATACATTTTCATGCACTGCCGAAAGATGAAGAACTTAGAAAAAAATGGATTGAATTATGTGACACAAAGAAAACTCGGTCATCTGGTTTTGTATGCAGCCGTCATTTTGAGAGTACTGCCTTTGAACGCAACCTTAAGTGTGAATTGCTTGGTTTACCAGTGCCTCCTGGACAAAGGAAATTCAAGAAAGGAGCAGTGCCTACTTTTCAACTACCGAGTTTAACAAGTAAGTTCCATTACTGTGTGAGTGTGTTGAGTAGCGACCTGTGTGAACATTCATAATACAAAAGCATACCATACATACAGATGGTTTTCTGTCAAGCTCCCGTTTTCTTCCACCACCCCCACCTCTCTCTGTCTCTTATTAACTTTGACGTCACAGAATCTGCGCGGCTTGGGGGTGCTGTACTTACCTCTCAGTATACTCTTCTCTTTACCTTGGTGTTATCAGCGTATTTTCTGATGGTGTACGAGGCTCACTTCATGTAGATGAGATCTCAATTTCCGTCACCACATCTAGAATGTCTCTGGTAAAGGAAGTTGCAGCCAGCCCTTAACAGAATATCTGTGACAGCTGTCTCGTGGCTTCCATTATTCTTTAACAAAGACAGTGGCTAAGCATTTTTGTTGTTCCGGGGGTCACGCAGAGCCTGACTTGTATCTCTGCTGTATGGTCGGAGAATATCCTACATGTACAAAGTACAAAGGAGTATGAAGGAAGGCAAACAGCAACAGACCTTATGGTCCTTTCGAGGCTGCTTGTTACAGAGTAGACTATGACTCCAAGATCTAATTCTACATGCTGAAGGATAAAGACAGTAAAGCAAGAAGGCTCCCCCCGCCTCCAAACCATTAAGTTAAAACTAGCAAGAAAAAAGAGAGAAAAACCATCATGCAGCATGGAAAAACTGACATGGAAATTTAATAGGAAAGACTGAAATGAAAAGTTACATTCTAAAATACTTTTCCTATAAGTTACCAGTTTGAATAACCTGAAAGAGAAAGTAGTAAAGTAAAATGAATAATCAAATAATATATAATGAAGGCACAACATGTATGGGTACGTTGGGTTAACGGGGCATCCGTAGACACAGCATGGAAATTGCAAAGTGCACAGTGTAGATGTTCAGGGGTGGTGTGGCAGCCTTGTCTGCTGCTTTTAAGGTAGGCAGTAGTCAATCAGGACCCAGCTCCGTTCACTCCACTGAGACAAGGAACTTTCCCATGCGGGACAAGTACACAAGTTTCCTCCTGAAGCAGTGACCCCTGGTACATTAAAAAAAAAATCTCGATGGTGGCCACTTCACTAACAGGGACCTTCAGTGATGCACAGCCCATCACAGGTCGAAAGTAAGAGTTGTGACCGTTAATTCAGGGCTATCTGTGCATATCCTAGTCTGTGCTTATACTACATATTTTGCATTTAATAAATCAATCCAGGCTCTGAATATATATATATATATATATAT
The DNA here is from genome assembly GCF_032717465.1 of Coenobita brevimanus. Taxonomy (NCBI): domain Eukaryota; kingdom Metazoa; phylum Arthropoda; class Malacostraca; order Decapoda; family Coenobitidae; genus Coenobita; species Coenobita brevimanus. The sequence goes on from NC_137001.1 coordinate 9,034,615, forward strand.
ATATATATATATATATATATATATATATATATATATATATATATATATATATATATATATATATATATATATATATATATATATATATATATATATATATATATATATATATATACACACACACACACACACACACACAAGTGTTTTATTCTGGAGTAAACATATTAAGCTGGGGGTTGGGCGACAGATGCTTATCCAAGCGACCTTTAAAGGCTAGTACTGTACTACATTGGAGGGCAATTTGTTCCATATATTTACAACTCTCTTAAGGAAGAAATGCTTAGCTTCATGTGACTGCAATCGTTTGTCAATCAGGACCCAGCTCCGTTCACTCCACTGAGACAAGGAACTTTCCCATGCAGGACAAGCACACAAGTTTTCTTCCGAAGCAGTAATCCCTGGTACATTAAAAAAAAAATCCCGATGATGGTCACTTCACTAACAGGGACCCTCAGTGATCCACAGCCCATCACAGGTCGAAAGTAAGAGTTGTGACCGTTAACTCAACAGCCATGTTATTGTGCCCTTTGAATACTTTAAATACTTGAATTATATCTCCTTTTAATCTGCATTTAGTTAGGGTGAAGAGATTCAGGGCTTCTAAACGCTCCTCGTATGGTTTGTTTCTCAAGCTAGGTAACAATTTGGCTACCCAACGTTGTACTCTTTCAAGTTTCTCTTTATCTTTTTTGTAATAAGGTTACCAGAAATGGACACAATACTGTAAATGTGGGCAAACTAGAGAATTATATAAGGTGAGGATGATATTGGATTTATATTTGAACGCTCTACCACTGAATCAATTTAATTTGTTGGCTTTCTTAACAGCCTCTGTACACTGTTTGCTTGGTTAAAGATCATTTGTTATAATAATTCCTAAGTCTTTTTCATGACTGACATCTTGCTGAATGTTATTCATTGTGTATCTGGCTTTTTTATTTCTCTTTCCAATGTTTAGCACTTTCCATATACTAGTATTAAAGTCCATCTGCCAGGTTTGGGGTCTGCCAGGTCGAGGTCACTCTGTATTGCCTGCCTCTATAAAGATGTGTCTGCTCTGTTACCAATATTAGTATCATCAGCAAATTTGGTTAATTTACAAAATATACTCTTATCTATATCATTTATGTATATTAAAAACAGAATAGGACCCAGTACTGAGCCCTGTGGCACACCACTAGTAACATCTTTCCAGTCCAATTCTTTACCATTTATTACAACCCTCTGTTTACGTTCTGTAAGCCAATTATCGATCCACTTGAGCACATTCCCTCTGAACCCATGCACATCCAATTTCTGAAGTAATCTTTTATAGGGAACTTTATGAAATGCTTTTTGAAAATCGAGATATATAATGTCAACAAATCTGATCTCGTCATATATACTGAACACATCATGGAAGAAATCCAAGAGATTTGTAAGGCAAAAACGATTGTTTCAAAAACTATGTTGTGAATCTCTGATGAGCTTATTTATTTCTAAATTCTTAACAAAGTTATCTCTAAGAATAGCCTCCCAAAACTTGCACACTACAGAAGTTACACTTATTGGTCGATAATTTCTTGGCTGCAATTTGCTGCCCTTTTTGAATATCGGGGTTACATATGCTAGTTTCCATTCCTGAGGCACCTTACTGTTTCTTAGAGATTTATTGAATAGCTCGGCTAATGGCTTTCATATTATATCCACTGCTTCTTTTAGAATGTGCAGAGATATTCTAACTGGCCCTGGTGTTTTACTCACTTTAAGTTTACCAGTGGCAAGTTGTACATCATTCTCGCTAACAGTAATGTCATTAATTATGCTGCCCTCTTCTAAGGTAACAGGAAAAGCTGTGGGAATGGACTCTGTATTTTCAATAGCTTCATCTTCGGTATATTTTCCATTATCTTTGACTAGGGGGGTAATTGTTGGTGGTATTACCTTCTTGTGTCTGATATAGCTGAAAAATTCTTTCAGGTTGTATTTACAGATACATGCAGTGTAAGTTTCAAAGTTTTTCTTACTCTACTTTATTATTTTTTATGCTTTTTGATGAAGAGCATCATATTTATTTTTATCATTTTGATTCTTTGCTACAGTATAAAATTCCTATGCAAGTTTTTTAGCTGATAGGCAATGCTTAATTCCACATTGCACCATTTAAAAAATAATAATAATATGGTTTTACGCCAGGTATCCCCGAAGGGCTAAGGCGTTGCCCCTGGGTAGAGGACTTTGGATTGGAGCATGTAGCATTTTATGACCGGATGCCCTTCCTGATGTCTACCAACGACCCTTGGGTGGATTCGATCCTCCGACCACCATTTGGGTGTATTATTTTTTGCAGGCCAGCGGTTTTGCATTGGAATACATAATGTTACTGCTTTACCGAGAATATCAGTGAATAATTTCCATGCTTCATTAATATCAACTGTTTGAACAATGGGTTCCAAGTCACTGGAACCAATTATTTCCTTTAACTTTTGAAAGTCCACACTTTCCGATAACTAGCCACAACACTGTCCATACTGAGATTGATTTTGAATGTGACCATGCGATGGTCACTAGTAGCAAACTCTTCTCAAATGATAACATTATTTACCAAGTTTTCCGATGTGGCCCAAATCAAGTCTAATATGCTAAATCCTCGTGTTGGGTAGTCTACAAACTGATGCAACGAGCTTTCTTGCAAGTTAGTGTACAGGTCCAATCCTGTGTGTGACAACAGAGTCTCTTCCCTTTTGGCAACTGGTAAATTAAAATAACCAAAGATTACAGTATGACGGGTGCTACATATTTCAGCAATGTGGTTGTAAATTACGTGGAAGAGACTCGGTTTCTGGGTCTCTATTTGATAGAAGACCAAATTGGCTCCTCATATTCATACTGTTAAGGCTGCTTGTATTGAAGTTTTGTGTCTTCTGAGGGTTTTGGCTCATTCCTCTTGGGGTGATGACCATCATTCCCTCTTCGTCTAGCATAGGTCCTTTACACATCCTAAACTTGAATATGGGTATGAGATCGTCTTCTCTGCAACAGATGCTCATCTCTGGATGTTAGATTCAGAGGATCATGCTGTTATACGTCAGGCAACTGGATCATTCAGGTCATCATCGAAATCAAGTTTGTTGGTGGATGCTGATGCCCTCTCTTTGGATTTACATCACCAGTCGTTCAAGATCAGGTGTTGGTATTGTTTTCACTGCCTTTCGCAATCGATTCTTTATGCAATAGTCTCCCAGGATTCCAAATCTTCTGCTTGTGACAGTCCTAGTATCCCGAAGCCCTTTGGTTACAGGGTCCAGTCTGTTATATTAGTCTTTTCTGTTTCACGACTGGCAGTTTGTCCACAAACTACTCCCTTGTGTGACTTTTGTAGGTCTGTTGTTGGTAAAAAGAACACATTTTGCTCCCAGATGTTCTTCCCTCACTTTTTAGAACATGTTTCAACTCACGAGGGCTCTGTTCCTTTTTATACTGACGGATCTGAAACTGATACTGGAGTAGGATTTGACGTCGTCTTCCCTTCCTTCAGTTGGGGCAGTAACCTCTTCGTATTGCTTAAGCATATATGTTGGAACTGACTGCGATTTTATATGCACTCCAAAGAATTTTTACAATGCCCCAATCTCTTTTTGTTATTTTTTGTGACTTTTCCAGTGCCCTGTCTGCACCAGAGTCTTTTAATTCATTACATGCACTGCCTTCATCAATTTTACAATGGCTTTTTCTCCTTGGTCACCATGGCCGTCGTGCGGACTTCCATTGGGTTCCTGCCCATGTTACTGTGGAGGGCAATATGGGAAGGATACATTAGCTACAGCTGTGTCTTCTCGACCTCACCCTACCAACTACCTGCTTCTTGCTTCTGATATGAGACCTTCCTTGAAATACGCGATTCGTACTAGTTGGCAGAGTTAGTGGGATGTTGTTGCTCATAATAATTGAAAAAAAGATTTTCAGAGATTGATTGTTCGAAGCGTTCTCCCCCCGATGCCTCGGTGACTGGAGGTGGCTCTTGCTCTACATTGCATTGGGCACTCACAGCTTATAGATGGGTTCCTCATGTTGTGGTTCGTTTCAGCCGTATTGTGATGATTGCCTTTTTCTCCTCACTGTCTGTCACATGCTGATCGAGTGTCTAAGTTTGGAGACGTACGTCACAAGCTCCTCGATAGGCATAAAAGGATGTATGGTGCCTACTGTCTGTCTGCGATGCTTGATGGAGCCTACGGCGATTTTACTTATGTTTTAGTTTTCTTCAGGAGGCCGGATTATTAACACCATTATAGGCAATCAGTATTTATTGAATTATTCTATTGTTATTTTAACTATTTTATCACTAAAAAAGCATATGAACTTTGTTTTGAGTATGCAACTAAAATGAAATCTGGGCATCTTTTATCTTGTCCGATGACATATGACTCCGGCAGTTGCACCGCCAGCTTTTAATTATATTTAGTAAACATACTCATTCTAAGTTATTCACTCAGAATACTCCTTTTTCCCATTATCTGCCACGCATTCTCAGTTTTACCAACCACTGAAAAATCACATGAACAGGAAAATCTCAGCATTCTTCTTTCCCCACTGTCATGTCAACAGTACTTCCAATCATCATCTCTCCGCACTCAGTTAGGCTCCTTTGATCATTCTTAACAGTTTAACTGTATCACGTATATTTGTGTAATTCTTTATACTTAAAACATTATAACCTTTATAAATCCTAATAAACATCCATCAGTCGCTTCTCATTCTCCATCTCCCCTTCCACTCCAGAACAATGTAGTACATTATTATCGCAGGGCCAGTTTGCACTCCCTCAATAAGTCCCCTGTCACAAACATCCCATAACTTTGGGCGATCATTCCACTTGTCCTTCTCATCGTCTACTATATATCAGAACGGCGTGTATCCGCAGTGATCAGTACCACTTTCAGTGAATTAAGGCTGAACTTGACATAATATACCCCTTGAATTGATGTATTGGCAGCACTGAATTAATCTTTGCTATTCATCGCTCGTTAATAAAGTATCCCCTTTTCATTCCACACGCACGTGCAAGTAACTTACACACTTAACACCCTCCCACTATACCCATAATGAAATTATTATAGGTGAAGCTTTTAATATGCTCCTATGATTATTACGCAAATATTGCGTGTTTATGGTAGTTATATAACCATTTCCTGTGGCAACTCACGGGATGCATAGGGCCTCGATGAACTCTCTCCATCAGTATCTGTATCTTGCCATCTTCAGGTCCCACCAACACCCCTCCCCTGCTTCTATTTTAATCGTCCTCTATCAGGTTTCCCTCGGCCTACCTCTGCTTCTTCTTCCTCTAGTAGTTCGCTCTGGCACATCCTGGATTAAACTGCCTTCTGTTCTATAGATGTGCCCTAGCCATTTCCAGCGAGACAGTTTCACATATTCATCAACTGATTTCACTCTCATAATATCTCTTACTCTTGCATTTGTAACTCTGTCCTTTCACTTTACCCCAGGAATCCTTCTCCGTAGTTTAGAAAAATTAATACAATTTGCTTGAAATAGCAGTTTCAGGAAATGCTAAAAATGCCGCGGACACCAAGGAAACTCCTGTGTGAGGTATGACTACATTTTCTGAATCAATTCGACTTACTTAAACAGTCTAAAAGCTAAAGGTACTTTCTGAAAGACTAAAAAAATGAATAAATTTCATGAAACAGGGCAGTCAGGCATCAAAAACCCTGTATTGGAGGGGTTATTATCGGATTAAAAGGCTTACCTGAATGTTGTCAGATCATCATTCATAATGGCGATCAGTGAGTCAGTGTGAGAGAATGTCTTATGAATGTGATGGAGGGTGTGGAGGCGGTAGAGAGGGAGACGAGTGAAGGCGAGCAGCCTCGTTGTCTGAATCATCAGCAGGTGAGTCTTGAATGAGGACTCGGCGAAAATGGACAGGAAGACTGGGTCGTCGCTCACCACCACCACAGTCACGCACCAAACCACCTCTCTCAGCTGTAAATGACACCAGTTTAACAAGGAAGTTGTTCATAGTTTCTGATATCACACTGGTTTATTGGTTCATAATTTTCTGTACTATATTTACCATGTTTCACACTGTACATGAATAGCGTTTCAAAGCGTATATCAAAATTTAAGAGGTTTGCGCTTTGACTTCTTAACTAATTGAGCTTGGAAACCATTTCAATTAAAGTGCCTTGATGCCACTTGCTGGAAGAGCTTCTAAGCAGTATAGAGTCACAGCCGGTAAAGCTGACCCTATTAACAGTATAGTAAGGAGTTATGAAGGTACACAGGCAGATAGGAGAAAACCAGAGTCGATAATGTGGATGATGTGGGTAATCATGTCTGCCAATATAAAGTCATGAGACGTTGGATACCTCATTGTGGGTTGTATCTTGAAGTAGGTTTTTTCTTTGTCTCACTTAATCCTCTGTCTATCTTGTATCACAAGTGAAGGTGAGTTACAGACGCTCCTGAGTTACAGGGTTTATTGTGACACCGTTATATTGTGGCGTGATGGACGGAGTGACGGACCCATGTATTGTCAGCATGATGGTGAACCTCCTACACTATCCTATCTCTTCGATCCCCTTCTTCCTTCTTTGGTCTCTTTTGGCTCTCTGACTTCAATACCTGATTTCTAAGAATATATACTGACCATTGGGTGGGTGTGTAATGTCCAGTACTTTACTGTCTGTCACGGGGGGATGTGAAATTAAGAATTAAGAATTGCTTAATATGTTTACTTGAAAATAAACGCAAGAAATTGGCTTGTGAAAATCAAGCAGTAAATTTTACTTTATGTGGCTTACTTCGCCGATTCTCTAAGGACGAGAATTTATAAACTTTCTCAACAGTACACAGCAGAGACTAATTACTCACGAGTGCTGTTTGTAGTATTGTTAGCCTCTCGAGAAAGTGACTCCACCCCTGACAATCAGTAACTACTGCTAATAATAAAAAACAGGTTCTTGCCGGTGCATTATCTCCTGGCTGGCACAACGGAGTTAAGTTTGATACAAAAGAACTGGCCTAAGTACCAGTTATGAATAATGCAAAACGTTCGTGCAAACTAGGAGCGGCAAGTAAAAATAAGCTTAATATGGAAATAAAACACGAGTTTAACTACATTAAGCCCAAGAGAAGAACTGTAAATTTATTAATTACATGAAATAAATTTACGTTACATGAGTCTCAACGTGAATTCAAAATAACAAGGAGAATACACTCACTTGCTCATTCAAAAACTAACACTTAAACCTAGGGAAAAAAAAGGAAGGAACTAAATACTGGTCAGTGGAGGGGAGCTGAGCGAATTGAACTGGGCACCTGCGTGATGAATACCAGACGGTGCAATTCGCTGAATCCTCTTCGCCAATTCACTATCTAGGTGGAGATTGTAGAACTCGCTGTAAAACGGTGGCGCTGCTACGCTGGGCACAACGATCCTTCTCTCACGACGATCCAAACTTGACTAACTTCAAATTATGAGAGACGGCGAGAGAGGGCCTTGTCCGCCGAAAGTAGGCGTGGCTAGCTTCAACGGTCAACGGAGAGAGGGGTGAACGAAATACGTTCACAATAAATCACTCAGTGCAAGCACCAGTATCGTCACCAATATCGTGCATAAGAATGATCACTTGTGAAACAGTGAAAAATGTACTGAAAACATCCTGATCTGAGTAAATATTAGGACAGTTGAGTGATACTCTGTGGAAATTCGCTAGAATTCATGGTTTTCTCTCTAAAGTACAATGTCTCGAATTTATAAATATGCTCGCGCGAATTCGTGACACTGTCTACGTGAGCTAACCGGCTTTCATCAGTTGCCCCATATGTTTGCTACACAGTGAGATTCTTGATTGTCTGGTAAATGTTATGTGTTAGTATTCTGGCCAAAGGATGTGTATGTTTCCATCTGAACACTAGACAGTACATATGGTGCTATGAGATATACTAATACCAATACCTATTATATGCCTATGACTATTACACATTGTGTTACGACATATTAACATTGTAGTAACATTTGTAACATATAACTGCACACACACACACACACACACACACATATATATATATATATATATATATATATATATATATATATATATATATATATATATATATATATATATATATATATTATTGTAATCAGGACATCAGCAATGGCCCCATGGCACCGTAACTTACATAAAAGATAAATAAGGATGGAGATGACACCCGCCAGCATTTTCTTTCAATATATTTCTCCGAATTTTCGGACACTTCACGTGGCCATCATCAGGGTACATATGTGGGATCCTACCAAAGAGCAACACTCGTTGTACTACAACATATATGGATCTAAAGTTAATAATTTTCTATATACTGTATATACGTATTATTAAAATGAAGAACATGAAAAAAAAAATTATAAACTAACATAAACCAAACTTATCAAATCTATAGTCTTCGTATAGTATAAATAAAGACAAGAAAAGGAAACTACAGCAAAAATGCACATATAAAATCAATACACAAAAGCAATGCACAAAAAATATAAAGTTCTCCAATCGGAAGTAAAGTCCCCAAGACACTAAGCTGAATAGAGCTCGTAAGGAACTGGTACAACTATGTCAAATGACAGGTCAGACATCGGCAACGGAACAAAGAGTAGTGAACACTGAAGCAGAAACAGAAACCTCATCAAACCACTAAGTATTGTTTACAATATTTAATTCCGGAACAAGCTTTTTAATTAACAGTTTTTCTCCCAATAATGGATCCCCGTGAGTCCCAAACCTACCAATAATTTGAAAATCATTCAGCGTGAAAGGGTGATCATCGTTCAGTGAATGATCCCTACCAGCAGAGAAGGACAATGATTAACTTTAGATCCATATCTGTTGTAGTACAACGAGTATTGCTCTTTGGTAGGATCCCACATATGTACCCTGATGATGGCCACGTGAAGTGTCCGAAAATTCGGAGAAATATATTGAAAGCAAATGCTGGCGGGTGTCATCTCCATCCTTATTTGTCTTATATATATATATATATATATATATATATATATATATATATATATATATATATATATATATATATATATAATGGGTATGTATCCACCCATGCATCATCCAATCCTACGTTGCCCCATGAGAAGTGTAGGAGCCCAGGGCTAGGCAAGTTCGTCCTGACACTTAAGATGAGTGACCAGACTCACTCATCCCTCAGTGGCATTACGTGGGCAATAAACCCCAACCAGCTTAATTAGATTGGAGAGCCGTAATTACCCACCAAACAGCCAGGCGCAAAAATTTGGTTATATGGTTACCACCCAGCGTAGTAAATTGATTCCTGGTGTATAGGAAACCATTTGGCTTGTCACTCAGTGTAGTCACCCACAGGCAGATGGAAGAGGAAAGAATGAAGGAAAGAAAGACAGAAGAGGCTGGGTAAAGTCGCCAGCAGGCAGAAGGAGAATGAAAGAATGATGGAAAGAAAGACTGAAGAGGATGGAAGGAAAGAAAGATGGAGGAGAGGAAACAGCAGACACCCGAAAGCAGCACTACACCGATTAAGTGGATGGCGAGCGCCCCCACCTACCACTAAATATATATCTATATCTATCTATCTGTCTATCTATATCTGTGTATATCAATATCTATATCTATCTATCTGTCTATCTATATCTATCTATATCTATATCTATATCTATCTATATCTATATCTATATATATATATAAATATATATATATATATATATATATATATATATATATATATATATATATATATATATATATATATATATATATTGTTACGGAACAGGGAAAGATAATGTACACTTTAAGTGAGAATACTAAAAATCACTACTGTCCCGTAAAGTTCCAGGTTCAAAACAAAAGAGTTAGGTAAAATTACAAGTTAAAGTTTAATGCTCAAACTAACAACAAAACATTCAGGACTCATAAGGATAATGTAATGGCAAATAAACAGGTTAAATATATGGTTAACTGCAATAGCCTCTGTTAACACGAAATTAGCGAGAGTAAATTTATCTAAGTCAGCCCTGATAAAATGAAAATACACCAGGTAATGCTCAGTTAATGCAAGATAAATTATTACAGATACAAACTGTTATCAAAAATGACTGACATAAAACCCAACATTAATCAAAAACCTCACTAAGCCTAAGAATTAACCTTATGCTACACAGTACAAGAAAAAATACAACAGTTATACTCAAATTACACACAGCTGCTAGATGTTTGGAGATTTCTTGAGCACTCACAATAATAATATCTGTACAGGGGAGGACAGAGATGTGAACAAAATGAGGAGCAGATCTAAGTGGCAATGATGCAGAGACTGAGCTCATTATATAGGGGCCGGCAGAGCTTGATACAACTTGTAAGAAGGACGCACAAATGAAGCCATGGGGACAAAGAGCTGAAAATCCTGCTCTGAACTCCAGAAATTACGACTTACTCTACTATAACGGTAGAAGGGGGGAACTGAGGCAGAACACGCCCGTGATCAAACATGCAGCATACTGTGCGTTAAAATTACACAAAGGATGATGAAATCATAGGCTGTGTAACACCTCCCCACAAAGAAAAAAGAAATTTACAAAGGAAATTTCTTATTACTCAAAAACAATCTGTATATGGCATTACAGAACAAGCAAAAGTCTTTCCTAATGTTACAAAACATGAGATCTCCCTAGCACGTTCAGTCATAGGTACTTGCCAGTATCCCTTTAACAAATCAAACTTACTTATGTACCTAGCCTTTCCGATCTTGTCTATGAAATCTTCCACACGAGGGAGAGGGTAAGTGTCTGTTTTGGTTACCTGATTAACACGTCTGTAGTCAATGCAAAGCCGCTGTGACCCACCTGGCTTAGGGACTAGAGTGACAGGAGAACTTCACTCGCTGTGACAGGGCTCAATCATCTTGTGGTCCAACAGGTAGCCAAGCTCCTTCTGGATGAGAGGAACTTTCACTGGGTTCACACGGTAAGGAGGCAGTTTAATTGGCTTTGCGTCTCCAACATCAACATCATGCATCAACACAGTGGTTCTTCCTGGAGTAGCACGGAACACTTGCGGGTACTCCTGCAGTAATGCCGAAAACTCCTGCCTTTCCTCGGGAGGTAGATGAGAAAGCTTAGTCTGGAGATCATTCATGATATCAGGATTCTTCCTCAAACTATCACTCAGGCTCATACTGCATGGGAGAGCTTCACTTGCAGACTCGGGTGGAACAGCTACAGTGCAGACTGGATTATTTTCGTCCCGCCTGTGATATAACTTTAGCATGTTGATGTGACATAGTTGCTTGCTCTTTCTACGATCTGGTGTGGCGATGACATAGTTGACATCACTGAGTTTCTTCTCCACGAAATAAGGACCACTAAACTTGGCTTGAAGAGGTTGCTCATGAACTGGTAGCAGAATCAAAACCTGATCTCCTGGCTGAAAGTGGCGTAACCTGGACTTCTTATCATACCAAGTCTTCATCTTCTCCTGAGCAGCTCCTAAATTCTCTCTCGCCAGCTGTAAAGCAGTGGACAGCCGTTCTTTGAACTTCATCACATACTCCAGCAGGTTGACGTCATCTTCCTCCGACAGCCAGCATTCCTTGAGTAACTTAAGGGGTCCTCTTACTTCATGGCCAAACAGTAGTTCAAAAGGTGAGAAGCCCAGTGATTCATTTGGAGATTCTCTTGCGGCAAATACAACAAATGGAAGACCTTTGTCCCAGTCTTTCTGATGTTCCAAACAGTATTTCTTGAGCATCGATTTGAGTGTTTGATGATATCTCTCCAACGCTCCTTGGGTCTGGGGATGGTAAGCTGAAGACGTGATCTGGGTGATGCCCAACTCTTTCAGAGACTGCTTGAAAACATTTGACATGAAATTACTCCCCCGGTCTGACTGTACCTCCTTGGGCAGACCAAACTTTGTGAAGAACCCTAGCATTTCCTTAACCATGTTCTTTGCTGAGATATTTCCAAGTGGAATGGCTTCAGGATAACTAGTACCCATATCAATCAGGGTCAACACATAAGAAAATCCTGAAGAAGTCTTAGGAAGAGGGCCCACAATATCCACCAACACACGGGTGAAAGGCGCCTCAAAAGAAGGAATGGGAACTAGAGGTGCAACCTTTTCGGTCTGATTACACTTCCCCACAACTTGACAGGTGTGACAAGACTTACAATACCAGGAAACATCCCTGAAGATACCTGGCCAGTAGAAGTGTTTCAAAATGCGTGCCACAGTCTTCCTCACTCCAAGGTGTCCTGCCAAACTGGAATCATGAGCCACTCTAATGATATCCTGCCTACAAACACGAGGGATGACAACTTGATGTACAACCTCCCATTCACAGTCGGCTGATGCTGTTGGGGGTCTCCACTTCCTCATAAGTACTCCTGACTTTATATAATAACAAGTAGAAGCACCAGCTGACTCTTCTTCACTGTAAGCAGAATTAGCTAGACCTTTCAACTCAGGGTCAGCAACCTGCAACTCAACCAACTATTGACGAGACAAATTATCAACACTACGGGGTACTGCCTCATCTGGTGAGTGGTCCAAATTAGCAAGAAAAGTGTCAGCTAGGATAACATCATCATCATCATTATCCTCTAAATCACCAGTAACTTTAGACTTAGCCCTAGTGACAGCACATGCAGGGAACACATCAGGGACATCACAATCCTGGGACGCAGCCACTGGCTCACTAGACAACTGAGGAGCTGGACACACTTGACTTCCACCAATATCATTTCCAAGTAAGAAAGTTACACCTGACATTGGGAGTGTCTCAACCAACCCAACCATAACGGAACCATTAACAAAACCAGACTCTATATTCACTCTGCACAGAGGGACAGAGAAGTAATTATTCCCTACACCTTGTAAGATTACAGTTTCATCAGAGGAATTAACATTAGAGCCTAGAACACTGGTCAGCATAAGGGATTGGCAAGCACCTGTATCACGATATATTTTAACTGATTTCCTGTCATTACTGTCCAGAGGACTGACAAAACCATCAGACAGGAAATTAGCACATGAACTCTTGAGAGTGTCACCCACGTTACTGCTCAAAAGAGGAGCTTCATCATGAGAATTTAAGTTACCCCTCAAAGCAGGTTCAGTTAACTCAGTTAAAGAATTCTGGAAACTCTCAAGAGTGGACACTAGACCAATTGACTGAATATTTAAAGACTCCTTTTTGTTCACATCACGCTGTCTCCTGAAACATCTCTCCGTAGTATGACCAAGCTTACTACAATAAGTACATTTACTTTTCTGAAATCTAGAGGTGAAGCTGGTATTTACTTCCTGAGAAACATCATCCTTATTCTCTTTCCTTTTACCTGTACTCTGAGTAGAGGCAACGTACTTACTCTCAGCTTTCCTTCTTTCTCTAGAATATCTCTTGTGAGTGAGAACATATTCATTTGCTAAAACTGCAGAATCAGACAAATTATCTATTCTTCTCTCATCAAGATATAGGCTTACATCTTTATAAATACACCTTTTGAAGTCCTCCAGCAAAATCATCTCCTGAAATTTACCAAAATCAGAATCCACATTCTTAGAATTTAACCACTGCTCTAACAGATCTTCTTTGATTTTTGCATACTCAACATGGGATTGCTTATCTTGCTTGTAAGTTGTCCTAAATTTTACTCTATAGGCTTCAGGAACAAGCTCATAGGCCTTAAGAATCAAGCTCTTAACTACATCATAATTATCAGATTGATCCTGAGGCAAAGATGCATAAGTTACTTGAGTTTTACCGGTGAGAACAGTTTGATGGAGTACTGGCCAATACTTTTTGGGTCAATTAAAACCTGTAGCTACCCTCTCAAACAACTGAAAATACTTTGTTAAATCAGATTCATTAAAAGGAGGGACAAGTTTAACATTTTTAGCCATATCAAAATCATCATAGCTAGATGATCCAGTTCCACCTTGTTTCATGCGATACTCATGGTCTGCCTGAATCCTAGCAATTTCAACTTGTGCCTCAGCCTCTTTAGAACGGGCCTGAAATTCAGCCTCCTTTGCACGAAACTCCTGCAGGGCTAGCTGTAACATAGCTAATTCAATCTGCGTTTGCTCATTTCGAGGAGTTACATTAAACAAGCTTTCATTAATCATGTCAACAATTTGATCTTCAGAATGATGAGAGCGAACAGCAATTCCCAATTGTTGAGCAACAAGCTTAAGTTCATTCTTTGTTCTGTTTTCTACATCACACACTGTTTGCACATTTGACAAAAAATCTTTGGCTTCATCAAGTGTAGTAATAGTAGACATCATGAATAAGTAACAGTCACAAAATATCGAGCAATATCCTTATGATAATATCCTGAATATCCTGATAAGAGGTCGCCAAATTTATGTTACGGAACAGGGAAAGATAATGTACACTTTAAGTGAGAATACTAAAAATCACTACTGTCCCGTAAAGTTCCAGGTTCAAAACAAAAGAGTTAGGTAAAATTACAAGTTAAAGTTTAATGCTCAAACTAACAACAAAACATTCAGGACTCATAAGGATAATGTAATGGCAAATAAACAGGTTAAATATATGGTTAACTGCAATAGCCTCTGTTAACACGAAATTAGCGAGAGTAAATTTATCTAAGTCAGCCCTGATAAAATGAAAATACACCAGGTAATGCTCAGTTAATGCAAGATAAATTATTACAGATACAAACTATTATCAAAAATGACTGACATAAAACCCAACATTAATCAAAAACCTCACTAGGCCTAAGAATTAACCTTATGCTACACAGTACAAGAAAAAATACAAAAGTTATACTCAAATTACACACAGCTGCTAGATGTTTGGAGATTTCTTGAGCACTCACAATAATAATATCTGTACAGGGGAGGACAGAGATGTGAACAAAATGAGGAGCAGATCTAAGTGGCAATGATGCAGAGACTGAGCTCATTATATAGGGGCCGGCAGAGCTTGATACAACTTGTAAGAAGGACGCGCAAATGAAGCCATGGGGACAAAGAGCTGAAAATCCTGCTCTGAACTCCAGAAATGACGACTTACTCTACTATAACGGTAGAAGGGGGGAACTGAGGCAGAACACGCTCGTGATTAAACATGCAGCATACTGTGCGTTAAAATTACACAAAGGATGATGAAATCATAGGCTGTGTAACAATATATATATATATATATATATATATATATATATATATATATATATATATATATTATATATTAAGGGTACTTTCTGTCTCTCTATCTCCATTTTTATTTTACCTGGCCTTAACCTATATATTTGGAATCCTTATGACCCTAGGAAGGTTTAAGGGGTCAAAATTTAGATTTAGGTTATTATTTTGAGGTCACCGGTTGAGTGTTCGCCTTTTTGGCCCGGGCAACGCCGGGTACCTCTGCAGCCGAATTTTTGACATGGAGACTCACATGACCTCCAGTTCCGACATAGGCTATGGGAGGTTGACTCCGAGGTCAATTGAGGTCACAGGTCGGAGGTCATTTTAGGTCACCGGTTATAGTAAACAAGTACGCACAAATACTGTGCGTTAGTCTATGAAAACTGAAATAAAGAGCTCCTGAACCTCTTATAATCCCTTTTCAAAGGCAAGAGATGTACATAATCTTTGTGGAGTAGAAAGAAAGACTGAACTAATACAAATAAGACTGGAGTGTTCGTCTTTTTAGATTTATGACCCAAGGAAAGTTTTAAGACCAAAAAGACCGATGGATTGCGGAAGGGGGACCAGATAAATAACGAGAGAGAGAGAGAGAGAGAGAGAGAGAGAGAGAGAGAGAGAGATGAGGGGAAGGGAAATGAGGAGGAAGATAAATATGGAGGAGGAGGGGGAAAGCCTGGTACCCCTGCTAGTATATACTCATATATATTTGCCAGAAATTCCACGATAGAGGATGCCAGCCAGAATGTCCCAGCACTAGAACTTGACTCTCCCGAAATTGACCCACTTAAAATACAGACAAGATACGTAAAATCCATCCTTGACAATTTACCTACCAACAAAGCTCCAGGCCCAGATGGAATTCCGCCAATAATTTTGAAAAAGTGTTCCCCTGAACTTGCGTCTGTTCTAGCTAAATTATTCAGACTATGCATACGTACTTCTTCACTCCCAGATTCATGGAAAGAAGCCAATATTCACCCAATTCCGAAGAAAGGAAGTTCCTCTGACCCCTCTGATTACAGACCAATAGCTGTCACATCTTCTCTTGGTAAGGTATTTGAAACTTTAATTAATAAGCACATTGTTAAACATCTTGAATCCAACAACTTAATTAGTGATAGACAATACGGTTTTCGCCACGAAAGATCCACCATTGACATACTCAGTCTCCTAACTCATACCAATCAACAATCAATTGACCTACATGGAGAAACTCATGTAGTAGCTCTTGATATTTCTAAAGCTTTCGACAGAGTATGGCACTGTTCCCTGCTGTCCAAACTACGTTGTTATGGACTAACGTCTATTGTTCCTTTGATTTCCTCATATCTTAGTGACAGGATAATAAGAGTAAAAATAGATGATGTATATTCCAATTTCCACTCAATTAACGCCGGCATGCCGCAGGGATCAGTTCTGGTGCCAACCCTATTCCTGGTTCATATTAATGATCTCTTATCTGTCACCCACAATCTCATCCACTCATATGCAGATGACTCAACACTACATAGTTCATTCACACTCAGACACCCATTTACAAAGTCTAATATCTCTACCTCTCAACTCAGTACAGCCATCTCCATAAATCAAGATCTATCTACGATCAGTGAATGGAGACAAAACAACCTTGCCTCATTTAATGCTAGTAAAACTAAATATATTCAGTTTACTAAAACACAGATATTGCCAGATTCGTACATTACCTTCGGTGCTACTAATATTCCCATCTCCAAAAGTACTGAAATTCTCGGCGTCTCACTTAACAATGCCCTCAGCATTTTTTTTTTTTATGCGAGGAAGAAGGAACCAAAGGCCATGAGCCCACAGTAACGGTTCCCTCCAAGAGAAAAACAAAATACAATAGAGAGCCAAATTCAAGATCCGATCATTTTGAGATGCCTGGACACACTTCGAAAGACAGGACATCATAGGCAGCAGGAAATACAGACTGAGGGAGACAGTTCCAGAGCTGACCTGTTGCATAAATGAAAGACTGGGAGTAACGGTTAACTCTTCCATTAGAGAGTTGGACAGAAAAGGGATGAGAGTTTGCTGCCAGACGGGTGCTACGCACCCGTCGTAGAGGTAGAGGAATGCAAGCAGGCAGTTCAGAGGAGCAGTGACCATTAAAGTAGCGACAGAAAAGAGATAAAGATGCAACAGTACGGCGAAGAGACAGAGGTTGAAGGGAGTCAGTAAGAGGAGGAGAGTTAATAAGACGAAAAGCCTTTGACTCCACCCTATGGAGAAGAGCTGTATGTGGGGAGCCTCCCCACACATGAGAGTTGTGCTGCACACAGGGGCGGATAAAACCGCTGTATAGAGTCAACAATTGTGCAGGGGTAAAGAAAGAGCAGAGTCGGCTTAGCACACCCAATCTCTTGGAAGCAGATTTTACAAGAGATGTAATATGATCTTTCCAAGATAAGTCCCGAGTAAATGAAACCCAAGCATGTTCAAGGATGATGCAGGATTAAGCTGAATATTATTAAACATTAGTGAGTATACCTGTGGAAGATTTTGTCCGGTTGATAGGTGTAAGAACTGAGTCTTAGATGAATTAAAGACAACCATATTATTTTTACCCCAGTCAGAGATACGAGCCAAGTCAGACATTAGGTGTGCCATAGCCTCATCCCTTGTTTGTTGAAGTAACTGTTGAGATGGGCGTTGCGGGAACCGAATGGAAAGGTGAAGGGTGGAGTCATCAGCTTATGAGTGGATAGGGTGATGTACAGCTTAGAAGATCATTGTTGAATAAAAGGAAGAGAGCTGGTGATAGGACAGAGCCCTGAGGAACACCACTGTTGATAGATCTAGGAGAAGAACGATGGCCGTCTACAACAGCGGCTATAGAACGACCAGAAAGGAAGCTAGCGATGAAGGCACAGATAGAAGGATAGAAACCACAGGAGGGCAGTTTGGAAATTAAAGATTTATGCCAGACTCGATCAAAAGCCTTTGAGATGTCAAGTGCAATGGCAAAGCTTTCGCCAGAGTCCCGAAAGGAGGATGACCAGGAGTCTGAAAGGTAGGTGAGAAGATCGCCAGTGGAGCGTCCCTGACGGAACCCATACTGACGATCGGAAAGAAGGTTGTGATAGGAAAGATGCCTTAAAATATTTCTATTAAGAATTGACTCGAAAACTTTTGAAATACAGGACGTTAAAGCAATTGGACGATAGTTGGAGGGTTGGGAGTGGTCACCCTTCTTTGGGACTGGCTGAATGAGAGCAAACTTCCAGCAAGAAGGAAAGGTACAAGTTGACAGACAAAGGCGAAAGAGTTTGCCTAGGCAGGGTGTAAGCACAGAAGCACAGTTCTTGAAAACAACAGGAGGGACCCCATCAGGCCCATATACTTTGTTAGTACTGAGGCCAGTGATGGCAGAAAATACATCAACTGAAGAAATTTTAATGTCAGCCATGAGGAAGTCAGAGGGGGGAAGTGATGGAGGAACAGCACTGGAATCGTCTAAGGTGAAATTGGAGGAGAAAGTCTGTGTGGAGAGATCTGCTTTATCAGTAGAAGAAATAGCTACAGAACCATCAGAGTAGAAAAGAGGAGGGAAGGATGATGAGGTAAAGTTGTTAGAAAGATTTTTGGCAAGGTGCCAGAAGGAGCGGGAAGAATTCGAGTTGGAGAGTTGAGAGCATTTAGTATGGATGAAATTATTTTTAGTACAGCGAAGAACAGACTTAGCACGATTCCAGGCAGAAACGTAAAGATGATGTGATTCAGGGGTGGGTTGGCTCTGGTACCTTTTGTAGGCCTTCTCCTTGTTGCAGACAGCATTAGAACAAGCGTGATTAAACCAAGGCTTTCTTGTGGTAGTCAAAGGATATGAGAAAGGAATGTATGCTTCCATGCCCAAGAGAAATACCTCCGTAATGCGCAAGGCACACTCAGATGGCTCATGGCCATGGAAGCAATAATCATTCCAGGGAAAATCAAAGAAGTACTGCCTGAGGGCCTCCCAGTCCGCGGCTCCAAAATGCCACAGACGACGTTTCCCTGGAGGGTCCACAGGCCGTACCGGTGTGATAGGACAGGTTAAGGTAATAAGGTTGTGATCGGAGGAGCCCAACGGAGAGAAAAGATTAACAGAGTAAGCAGAAGGATTAGTTGTGAGGAAGAGGTCAAGTATGTTGGAGCTCTGTCCAAGGCGGTCAGGGATATGGGTAGGGTGCTGTACAAGCTGCTCTAGGTCATTAAGGATAGAAAAGATGTAGGCTTGTTCACCAGGTGGATCCGTGAAAGGAGAGGAGAGCCAAAGGTGGTGGTGAACATTGAAATCTCCAAGAATGGAGATTTCAGAGAAAGAAGAAATGGACAGAATGTGTTCCATCGTAGAAGTAAGATAGTCGAAGGATTTTTGATAGTCAGTAGAATTAGGGGATAAGTAAACAGCACAGATATATTTAGTCAGAGAATGACAGGAAAGCCGAAGCCTGAGTGTGGAGAATTCAGAAGAATCAAGTTCAGGAACACGAGAGCAAGATAAGTCGTTGCGTACGTATACACAACAGCCACCTTTGGCTTTGAAATGAGTATAGAGAAAGTAGGAGGATACAGAAAAGGGTTTGCTGTCAGTTGCCTCAGACAGCTGAGTCTCCGTTAGAAAAAGAAGGTGAGGTTTAGAGGAGGAGAGGTGGTGCTCAACAGAGCGAAAGTTAGATGAAAGGCCACGAATGTTGCAGAAATGAAGAAGAAGAGAGTCAGACAATGGTTCCAGGCACCTCGAGTCGTCACCGGGAGAGGGGCAGATGGCGGGGGCATTTATGGTCCCCCCTCCCTGGGGACTCCGAGGCTTGATGAATCGACGCCATTTTTGGTGAATTTTGAATAGGAAGTGTAGTGTGTACTGTGCATGTAGTTTGGTGAAGATAGTTAGAGAAATTTGTACTGGAGAGCATGCTGGCCTACTCTCTGTGTTACTGAGACACTGAAAAAGTTCAGCAAAGGGGGATGGTCAGGAACTAGTCCTGAGGGCTGATGAAACGGGAGCTCCAGCACTCCCTGTCATCAGCTTTCCATCCACCTCGGGAGTACTGCCCTGGACCTCTCATGTTAGATCACTTGCTAAAATCGCCTCAAAGAAACTTGGATTAATGTACAAAGTCCGTAACTTCTTCAATGACGAGCAGTTAGCTATAATTTATAAGAGTCATGTGCGCTTTCACCTTGAATATTGCTAACCCTTGTGGAACGGATTTGGATACTTGCTTCCCCAGTGTTGCTTCCCACCAAAGTTCAACCCACAGCTGTACAAGTCTAACTGTTACAGATAATTTATGAACAGAGGACACCAGGAATCTGGTGTATGGATTATATATATTTTTTTTAATCATTTGTTTTTCCTTCCTCTGTTATGTTATTAATATATATATATATATATATATATATATATATATATATATATATATATATATATATATACAGAGAGAGAGAGAGAGAGAGAGAGAGAGAGAGAGAGAGAGAGATAGTTATGTATATGTATACAATCATCATCATCCGGACCTCCTTTCCCACCCTAGGGCAGGGTGAGGAGTAGCACATCCAGACAGCCAAAGTTTCCCCATTCCAATGGGCCACGTTTCCATTCACTCATCATTCAAGCCCCCGGAATCCTGGCTCTATCTGATACGCCAAGAAAATTCACCAGAATCGGTAGCTTCACGTAAACGTATCTGATAGACCTAATCCGGATGCTGTCACGTTAAAAAAGTTGTGCCACATCCCTGATCATGAGCTTCTCACAATATTCATCCAGGCAGTTCGATCTCTTGTCAGTTCCCTAGCCTCACCGACTTCCATACCTCTCTTCCTCAAACACTCATCCACCATATCCTTCCACCTTCTCCTTGGCCTACCTCGTCTCCTTCCTCTTTCAAATTCGCACAGATATACTGTACTTTTCTCACCACTCTATTGTTATCCATTCTCTCCATATGACCATACCATCTCAGTACACTCTCTTCGATTCTGGTGTACACAGGCTTTCTTGCTCCATATCTTTCATGAATCACATTATTTCGTATCCGATCCACTCTCTATACTCAACATACATTCCTCAGCGGTCCCATCTCCACTACCCTTACTCTTGACTTTTCATTTTCATGCCACACCATAGTCTCAGATCCATATGTTAAAGGTGGCACTAGTACTCCTTCCTGTAAGTCTCGTGCAGCTGTAACAGTCAAACTTCTGTTTCTTATCAAGGGCTTCATAGTTCCAGCTACTTCCCTTCCTGGTGTCACTCTACTTTCCACTTCTTTTGCACTTTTCCCTCTCTTTTCTATCGCTGTGTCCAGGTATTTGAACTCTATCACCAATTCCAGCCTCTCTCCATTCACTGTAACATCACACTGGGATTCACCTACTCTCTCAATACCCATCACTTTACCCATTTCTACATTTATTCTCAAGGCACGACGCTCACAGACATCAGCAAAACTCTGCACTATTCTACCAAGTTCTTGTCCGTTATTTGCAAGTAGTAATGCATCATCAGCATATATCAAATTTGAGATGTTCCATCCATCACCATTCATTACCAATGCCAGCCCTCTCTCCATTACTCATGTTTTTACTTCTCTCATCACCCCATCCATATACATACTGAACAACCATGGGGACATCACACAACTTTGTCGCACACCCACACTGATCATGAACCATACACTTAGATACTCGTTTACCCTTACACATGAATCACTACCATTACATAAACTCTTGACGGCACCTAGAACTTACCTTCTACATTGTACATGCACAAAACCTTCCACAATCCTTCTCTGTCTACTTTGTCGTATGCTTTTTACAGTTCCATGAATACCATAAACACCTTATGGTCCTTCTTACAAGTCTTCTCCACTATTAGTCTTACCACAAATATTTGATTCACATATCCTCAACCACACCTAAAGCCACCCTGTTCATCACTCATTAAGACTCCTGATATCTCTCTTACTTTCTCTACAATAATTCTTCCATATACCTTCCCTACCACACTTAATAAACTTATTCATGTACTCGCTTCACTTACCTTTATTTTTGTACAGGAGTAAAATCACATTCTTTTTCCACTCTGCTCTCCTCCTGAGGGGGGTCACATAGATGTGGTGGCGGGGCTGAAGCTTAGCTGGCAGTGCCACCTACTCTGGAGGCATGCCTACCTTTTGTAGGGTTCGGTATCTGTTGGCCTCTTGGACTAAACACCCTCTACGTCACTGGTGGAGGAGACCTGCTGGTGATATTCATCCCTGCCAATTTGCCATCTAGGGTGGGACTGTTGCCTCCCCACGTGTTTGCCATGCATGGCGTCCTGTAATGCTGGGTAACGGGAGTCCTGGGGGTTGAGTGATGCTGCACGATGCATTCTGCAGCTAGCAATACACCGCTTTGGTCCCTGGTTCTGGCTAGCCAGGCGGCCTGGTTGGGCCTGACCAGGTCAATCGGCTGGTCATGCGTTGCCTAGGGTCAAGTGGGCACTGCAGGGCCTGGTGGCTCCTATAGTCCTGGAGTCACCCTTGCCCAGTGGTTACCTGCATATGCTCTCCTGCTACCTCTAGGGTTGCCAGCGGTGGTGTCTCTGACATATGACCCTTCCTTGTTGGGCTCCGTGGTGGGTGGAGGTGTGGAGGAATGAAGGTTTTTCTGTGTTTACATGAAAGTAATTGATTATGAATTGGCCGATGTTCCAATGCCACGACCCTCTGGCATGTCTCAGGATAATCCTGTTAACTCTTCATCTCTTGTGGTGACCTTGGAGCCTTATGAACCGCCCAGTGAACGTCGACCTCCATCTAAGGGGTCCTGTCCTCGTCCCACGAGAGATATCCAGTCTCTGTTTGACCCTAGAGTCGTTTGTGAAGTTTTCGGTTGTGCATTCCAAGGAAGGGGTGGATTTAACCTTTAACCGCGGGCTTGATTTGCTTTTACTTGCGGCACCCGCGGGCATATTCGCGCTCCGACAGACTCTCTAAAAATATTTGCCAAAAATCAGTTATTAGTCCTAGAATATTAAAATCACATATGCTTATGGCACATACCTTCAGCTTTCTCCTGGGGTGTTTGTTGAGCCTTCATCGAGTACCGTAGGACTTGTGGAGACCTCTGAAGCTGGGTAACGAAGTCTCCACTTTACACTTCCCGACAACCCGTAATATGATTACCACAGCCTGATACTATCACTAGAAACACTATTCTATGATTCTCAAAAAGTTTGGAATCCATATTTCATTAAAAAAAAAAAAAAAACACTGTGAAAGCAATGAAAATTACGAGGGCGTATGACCTTCCCACTTGCGCTAGTTCGGCGCTGGTGTTGTCATTTATTATTCATAAAAACACTCACAGTTTATATTTCTGTTACTATATAACACTTATATATATCTACAGTCTTTATCCTTAAGTTTCCTTCAGTAATAGTAGTTTATTGTCACTGTAGGCATTCAATTTATTTCAGTAAAATACGTAGTATTCACTTTCTCGTCCTGTATACTAGCATTGAGAGTGAATGTCACTTTCATCTTCACTCTCATAACTCATAGTATTCATACATACTAGAGTGAAACTTTCACTTTCATTACTCCTAGTATATATACTCGTATTCTTATAATACTACTCATTTACATTTCTATTTACGTTCTCTATTTCATTTACATTATTTACATTTCTATTTTATTTACACTGTGTTATGCACTGTCACTTGAAGTAACTTATAAAACTATTTTCCACTGTTCACTTATATTTACATTCGTTGCTTTTACTTGCTGTTTACACATTATTTACACATTATTTACAATTCCACTTGCACTGTTTTACTGACCAGAAAGATCGTAGTCACTCTCTTTCAATTGTCAGCCCTTTACCTCTTTCCACACGAGGTTTAGTAGGAGGTAAAGGTCACAGGGCCCTTTGCATGGGGCTATAAAGTGGCTGAAGTTAGCAGGAGCAAACAGATGTACCTTCACCTTGGAAGATGACAGTGAACTGATAGGGGTGGGCCGGGGTGGCCTACCTAGGGAAATGCATTACTGCCAACGTCAGCCTCTTGACAGCTGCTAATATATAGCAGTGAAATGACTGGCAGGAAATCTTGACAATACATTATAAATTAGGTAGTTCCAGGTGAATGTAAATATCACTTAGGCTTCTCCCTTCCCTCTTTATATATATTATTAGTACGAGAATAGATTATACGGCATATTTCAAGGGGAAATAAACAGCGAAAATTAGCGAACGAGTGCACGTGAGGTGTTGTCAGGTGATAATTAGCCAATTCCAGGTGTTTGGCACTATCTTCTACCTTATTTCTTTTTGGTATATATTATTTGGTATAAGAATAGGGCATAGAGCTTATTTCAATGGATGATATCAGTGGAAAATTCCAGGGAAGACTTACTTAGCATAGCATGGCCGGGCAGGCAAGAGGAGAGGGTAATGGAGGGAAGGTAGGGAGGGGAGTCAAGAACGGGGAGAAATGGCTAAATTGTCAACAATGGATGGGAGTTCAGATGAGATTAGGAGTGCTGACTAGTGTTGGACATTGCCAGTACTGATAGATGATACAAGCTACCACTTGAAAGCCCGGGGGAATTCAAAATAACACAGAATCGCAAAAGTGACGCCCCGCGGTATGATCCCTTGCTCCCAAGCATCACGAAAATGACGCCCTGCTGTTAAGGGGTTAAGGAAGTGTGATGTGTTTGATATACACAGAGCGTTGAAAAGAGTTTGTTCCTTGGCTGATGGTAGCTAGCTGGCTGAAGTGGCTGATGCAGATATGAGTGCACGTATGTTGTCACCGACCTTTTGGGGGGATCAGCTTGTATCCTGTTCTCCTCATGCTTCAATAAATTCCTCTAGAGATGTTTATGCCAGAGATTTGATGATGTATGATGCGATATTTTAACAGTAGAGCTTGCTGATCAACATGTTGTAAAAGTGGAGGGAATTAAGAAGATGGGTGGTGACCTAGTTCCGACGCCGATGCTGAGCATTACAATTGACCTTCTCCATGTTCCTTAGATTTGAACTGCTGGTTGGTATAATTTTCGAGTTAAAGAGTATGTTCCAATGCCAAGGAAATGTTTTCACTGCCAACGTTATGGTCACATAGGTCAGTCCTGCCGGCGTCTAGCCCTTGGCCTGCCTCCAGTGTGTGTATCATGCGGGATGGACATTCATGAAGGGAAGGATTGCGTTGGTCCTGAGTTTTGTGTTAACTGTGGTGGTAGCCATGCAGCATCATCAAAGTCATGTGATCAATACAGATTTGAGAAGGAAGTTTTGTCCCTATGTGCCAAAGAGAGGCTGAGTTTTCCTGAGGCTAAGGATCGTGTAAGATCTAAATTTGTTCGCCAGGGTGTTATGCTTGTTGCCGCACTGTCCAAATTGAGCCCAAGCATCTCCTCTAGGGATACAGCTTCGAAGCACGTGCTTCTATGTCTGACAATGGTTCTGTCCTTGAGCCATCCTCATTGGCCATACTTGCAGTTCGACTTGCTAGTGGTGAATCTCAAGAAACTTCCAACCCCTCAAAAGCTCTGTTTGTGGTGCATCTCACGAGTCTTGCCATCCTCCAAATGCAGAGTCTTCTCTAGTCCCTGTTTATGATGACTCTTGAGAGTCTTGCCAACCCTTGACTCCAGAGTCTTCTCCAGTCCCTGTCTCATTTCTGCCCATCACACAAAGCCACGACCTGCAGCTGCTGCATCTAGCCATCTACATAGATCACATATTCCTCAGGCTTCTAAGCCTACACCTGCTACCGAAAATGGGCCTTCTGATGCATCAAAAAGTAGTAGGGGATCATCAAAGTCAGTTTTGGCTGGGGATCCCCCATGCAAACTCTCTGCCAATGAGGCCAAATAGAGGCAGCCTGTCAGTGCTACTTCTGGGGCTTCTCCTGTGGACGTGCTGGTGGTGGCTGGTGTCAGGGTTGTTGCATCCTCTGCCGCTACCTCTGACAATGCTACAGCACCAAATCTTGTTTCTCCAGCCAGTTACCAATAAAAAACAAATCCGTCTTTCTAAACACCCTGCATAGCCTTGCTCATCCGTTCCTCGTCTGGATGGATCCAGTGTTCCTCTTCCCAAAGTTTCCTGGTAACCCACCATCTGGTCCAATAAATGTTGCTTTTCAATGGAACTGTCGTGGTGTTAGAGGTAAATGGGAGAAACTTCACTTGCTTTTGTCTGAGTTTCACCCTTTCTGTGCATGCATTCAACAGACTTTGGTTGGAGATAAACCTCTTTCTGCTCCTAAAGGCTATACAATTTCCACTCCCCTCCTGTACTAATCAAGATGGTTGTACTATTCTGTGCTGGACAGATGTTCAGTTCACTTCCTTTTCTGTTAGATCTCCACTTCAGGTTGTGGCTGTTCAGTTACACTTGGAGGTAAGATTTACATGTTATTGCATTTATTTACCTCCATCTGTGCCTGTCTCACGTGATGACCTTGATCGCCTTATCAATCAACTTCCTCAACTGTTTGTTCTTGGTGATCTTAACCCGCCCCGTCCCGACGACGTATGGGTACGTCACCACGATTTGCATTTGCCAGTCCCGGCGACGTACTAGTACGTCGTGCAATTGCAATGTGCATAATTTCGACAATTTTCAAATTTCGCGCTTGATTTGCGGTACGTACCCTCGCCTGACCTTCCCCTACCTGCCACCAGGCGGGGACACTTGGCGACCCCGCGCGACCCGCGCTAGCCCGGCACTCGTCCACTCACCTGGTAGCCACGGTCCTGCTCAGACATGGCTAAGAGAGGTCTCTCAGAGAGCGAAATTCAAGTCGCCCTGGACACCTTTACCGGCGACAGTGATTCCCCACTGGATGACGAGGAGATGGACAAAGATTATGTGCAGCCGAAGGAGAAAGAAACCACCAGCAGTGACGAGGAAGTTCCGTCACCAAGGAAGCGGCAGTAAGTGACTTACCGTGCTGCTAGAGAGGGGCAGGAGGCAAAGAAGGCACGTGGTATGTCATATCCCTATCCCCAGCGTGCCTTGGAAGCCGAATTCAAGGTTGAGGACAAGGACGAGGACGAGGACGGAGACGTGGGACGTGCTGCCACGTGGTATGGGCGGGAGGTGATTACGCATCGTGGCCCAGAGCGCACACCACGTCGTCTAAGCAGGTATGGGCCTAGCATTCTGTTTGGGGTGGTAGGAAGTGAAGTGGAGGGAGTGGGGAGTGAAATGGACATTCCTGGGACTAGGGAAACTGAGAGTGAGGTGGGTGAGTCATTGCTCTCCCTACGCAGTGTGAGGCGGCAGAGTGGATCACGTGGGCCAGTGCGGGTGCGTTCCTTATCACGTGGGGTTGTGAGGGAGGGGGAAGGTGGGGAGGAACCACTCCAAAGCACGTCTTATGCTCCCCAATATCCCCTAACACGTGGTCGAGCAAGGTTGCGTGAGAGAGCACGTGGTGTGGTAATGGAGGGGGAAGGTGGGGAGGAACCACTCCCCAGCACTTCTTCTGCTCCCCAATATCAAACTATTTCATCCCCACAGCCCCCTAATGTTCCTCAAGGCCGTAAGGGTAAGGTAAAGGGAAAGGGTAAAGGCAGAGGGAAGAGGAGTGACAGTGGAGAAGCCCTCCGTACTCCTTCTCCCCAACCTCCCCAACCAGGATCTCCTCCCCACCCAGACGAAGGCGGTGATGGGGACGAGGGATTTGTGTTGTGGGATTGGGAGGATGGGAGTGATTTTTCTCCCCTCATTCACCCCTTCACTGAGCAGGGGCGATCTGGCTGCATTGCACCAGGTATTCACTGTAATTCAAGCAGGTTGGATTTTTTCCACCTGTTTTTCAGTGAGGCCTTCGTTGATCAGATCGTGCTTCAAACAAACCTGTTTGCAAGCGGCCAGTGGCTAGAAAGTGAAAGATTGGGAACAAGGAGTAGGCATTCAATGATTTATGATTACCCTGTCTCCATTCCAGAAATGTTCTTATTTTTTGCCCTTGTCCTTTTGATGGGTATAATAAGAAAAAATAGAATTCCTGCTTACTGGACTACGGACCCTGTTATGTTTACCCCCATATTTGGTCAAGTGATGAGCCGTAATCGGTTTCAACAAATTCTAACACGGACAAAATGAGGCGAATTAGGCTGGTCTTTGATCATCTCAGGCAAACCTTTCGATCCTCATTCTATCCCTATAGAGATCTCGTCATAGACGAGAGTCTCGTGTTGTGGAGAGGCAATATTTCATTCAGACAGTATATACCCAGCAAAAGGCACCGTTTTGGGTTCAAGATCTTTGTTATGTGTGACTGTAGGACTGGATACGTGCAAGACATAGTCTTGTACACCGGTGCACAGACAGACATAATAGAAGATCGAAGTATAGGACTTTCTGGAGCAGTGGTAAAGACGATGATACAAGACTACTTTCATCGTGGTCACGTTCTCTATCTCGACAACTGGTACACTAGCCTTCTTCTCGCTCGTTATCTTCACAGACATGAAACGGGAGTCTGTGGAACCGTAAAGGTGAACCGGCGTCACATGGTCAAGGTAGGGCGGAAACTTGCAAGGAGTGAGGTTGTCTTCTTCAAAGCAAACAACATCCTTGCAACAATGTGGAACCACAACAGAGAAGTAAGCCTCTTGTCCACGGTTCACCGCCCCTTGATGCACCGTACTGATTCTGTTGATTACCATAGCGAGAGCAGGCGTCGTGTTTGGAAACCTGAATGTGTCATGGACTATAATATAAACATGCGCCTCGTGGACCAGTCAGACTCCATGATATCGACGGTAGAGTGTGCCAGGACCACGATGAAGTGGTATAAAAAACTGTTCTTTCACTTGCTAGATATCACTGCTCTGAATTGCCACCACCTTCACGCCATGACCACAGGAGTTCAGGAAACCTTTGAAGGGTTTGTGAGGGAGCTCACACGAGAAATTTTTGCAAAATATGCTGTTGAAAGGCCCCAACAGCGCCCCCGCACTGCCCCTATTACACACACTCCCCAGAGAATATCCGCCCGCCATTTCCCCACTCCTATCCCGCCCCAGCCCAACAGACCTAGGCCCCAGCGCAGGTGTCACGTGTGCAGTAGTTCCCAAGGTGAGACTCACGACACAGAGGAAGGACACCCGCTATGAGTGCGTGCAGTGTGACGTGGGTCTGTGTATTCACCCATGTTTTAGTGAATATCACACGTTGCTGCAATTTTAGCATGGTGTGAATGCGAAAGGACGCAGAAATTATGATGTAAATGCGACAGACAGACGCTCTGTGAAAATATCAGTCATGTGGATCGCCAAATATTAGTATAAAGTGCCTACGGGTAGAACATAAGTGCAAACATTGGGTGTAAGTATATAAATCTGCCCTAAGTTGAAACTTACATAGAGAGGGTTGTTTGATGCGATATTCTGTCGCTCAGTGCAATAAATACGGCCCATTATTATAAATTTTCTATTATGTGACATTCTTACGGGTATAATATAAGTTCAAATTATTGTATATGATGATTTATTTCCTAAGTCAAATATTCATAGCGTGTCTATAAAGATAAGATTTCCTGACGCTTAGTCGAATGAATGAGGCACGTATTAGTCAAAATAAAAGTCAGCAAGTGATAAAGTAAATAATTAGTATATAAGTGTGTGAGTGAATTAGTATATAAGTGTGTGAGTATTATGTATGACGTGACATTCCTTGCGAGGGTATTTTCAGGCGATATTCTCACGCTCACTTGAATAAATAATGGCAGTAAGTATGTACAGTGCATTGGAGGGGTGTAAACGTGTGTAATGTAAGTGGGAAAATATAATTGGAGTGAATAAATAAAGTAGATGATGAAACACGAGTGTTTGAGATCGTGGTTGCTACGTGAATAGGCGCTAGCATATCGCTAAATGCCCTCGTAATGAATGAAAATAATTGAAAACCTTCACAGTGGTGGGGGAAAGGTTCTATGTAAATGGGAAAATAATTGGAAAGTGATAAAACAATTTGGTATGTTGAAATACGAGTCATAGCGAGTGCGCTTACTAAGCTGATGTGCGCTAAACTTATGCTGCATGTCATCAAAATGAATGAAAACATCTGAAATCACTTACAAACAGTTGTAATTGGTAAATTGTCATTGAAACAGAAGTATACAAGTAGAAAAAATGATCGGTAGACTCATAACAGAAAATTAGCAGATAGCATGATACGACTCGGACCTAACTCGCTATGCTCGCGCGATGGTACAATGCTTATTTTTCCTATATATGTGTCTGAAATGCATTATATTGTTACTGTTATTGTTTATTAGTACAAATTCAATAAATGTAGAGGTGTTGTGTGTTGTTTGTCCCATTACTCCTTACCATAGAAAACGTTAACGCATATCCAGCCCATTACAGAATACGATACCTGCGGGGGGAAACCGCACCTGTATAGACCACTTATAGACCGCAGAGACCACTTTCTTCAAGATTTTCCATAGTTTCTCGACCTAAGCGGAAGTTTCATAAGAAAAAAAAAATTTCCAAAAAGGCTCGGAACTGGGGGATGTCATAGGTGCGGAAAGGCTCGGGACGTGACGGGTTAATGGGCGTCATGTCTTGTGGGGCAATACAATTTCTAACCCCTGAGGTGATCTTCTGGCATCTTTGATTGAGGTTTCAGATTTGGTTCTTCTGACTACAAATGACCCTATGATTTCATGTACAAACTGGTTCTTATTCAGTTATTGATCTTATGTTGGCCTCTCCAGATTGCTGATTGGATTTTTCGTGTGTAATTCAGCATGACTTGTGTGGTAGTGACCATTACCCTATTGTGGTCAAAATGTGCAGTTCAGTGTCCGTGGAATGCATTCCTCGGTGGGGTTTAGATAAGGCTGACTGGGCCGAGTTTGAGGAACACTGTACGCCTGAATTCGACGTTTGTGAGTTTGAGAATGTGGATGATGCAGAACAGTACTTCAAATTGACTGTTTTCCAGGCTGGGATTTCTTCCATTCCGCAAACGTCTGACAGGTTCTGCAGGAAACCTGTGTGCCTTGGTGAAGTGAGGAATGTGCCCTGGCTCGAAATGTCTGTGAAGCAGCTGGCAGAAGACATAGGAAGAATAGTAATATTACATCTCTTTAGTACAAGAAAGCTTGAACTCACTATTGGTGGGTTTTGAAGGACTCATGCTGAAACTCTTGGAGGTCATATGTCTCTAATGATTCCTCGTTTACTCCTTTACCATTGATATGGAAGAACATGACGAAAATAATGGGTAAGCATTCGACTTCTACTTCCCCGGTGCTGACTGTTTGCAGTGCTTCTGTGTCTAATACTGTGGATGTGGCATCTGCTCCGGCGGAACACTTCTACAATGTCTCCCATGAGGATCCTTCTTAGACGTTCAGTTGTTACCGGCAGTAACAGGAGAGGCCCAGTCTTTTCTTTCATTCTACGGATGAAACCTATAACACTTTACTTTAAGTGAATTATGAGCTGCTCTTCGACTGTGTCGTGATTATGCTCCTGGTCTGGATAACATACCTCATGCCATGATTCGCCACTTACCAGATGAATCTCTCCTGTTTTTGTTAGACCATTACAATAGGATTTGGGATGAAGGTATTCTGCCCACTGCTTGGAAACTGGGTACAGTCCTCCTATTTTCTAAGCCTGGTAAGAACCATTCTTATGTTTCTAATTTCCCTCCTATTTGTTTGACGTCTTGTGTGTGTAAACTGTGTGAGAAGATGGTTAGTGTGAGGCTGGATTGGTTTTTAGAGAAGAATGGTTTCTTCTTTCCTTCTCAGGCAGGGTTTCGCAATATCAGGTGAATATCTGACAACCTCCTCAGATCTGAATCAGCCATCTTTGAGGCTTTTGCCTCAAAGCAACATATTATTGCTGTCTTCTTTGACTTGGAGAGGGCATATGATACGAAGTGGCGGCACAGCATCATGAGTACGCTTCACAGCTCTGCGTTGCATGGCCGTCTGCCAGTGTTGCTTCAGGACTTCTTGTCAAACTGCAGGTTTCAGGTCCAAGTGGGCTCCTCACTCTCTGCCCCCTGGGTTCAGGAGAAGGGTGTTCCACAAGGTAGTGTATTACTGTAAGTGTCCTTTCATTTGCGGTTGCCATTAATGGCATTATAGGCTCCTTGCCTGATGGAGTATCATCCTCCCTTTATGCGGATGACTTGGCAATCTGGTTTGCTGGATCCCACATGTCAGTGGTTGAGAGGTGAATGCAGATTGCATTGGACAGGGTCGCCAACTGGGCAGACTGAAGAGGTTTTCGTTTTTCTTTGAGTAAAAGTGTGGCTATGAACTTTTGTAGGATTAGGGGAGTTCACCTAGACCCTGATTTATTTCTCAGTGGGCACCGGCTCCAGTGTATAGAGGAAACCAAGTTTCTTGGTCTAAAGTTTGACTGCCGGCTGACTTGGGTTCCTTTCAACATCTGAAGGTGACTTGCATGTTGGCTGTGAACTTGTTGAAGGTTTTCTCCCATACCCAGTGTGGTGCTGATTGTAAGACTCTCCTGCATCTATATCAGGCGTCAGTGGGATCTAAACTTGCCTAAGGTTATGAGGTGTACGCCTTTGCTACTGTGCTTCGACTTAAGTTTCTTCATCCTGTACATCATGCTGGTTTGTGACTTGCTACAGGGGCTTTTAGGTCCTCCCCATCCCTAGCTTGTTGGTGGAGGCTGGAGTGCCTCCCCTGCACTTGTAACGCATTTCCTTCATCATTAGTTGCTGGAACCGCATAAGACGCATGCCAGACTCGCTCACATCAGTTTGTGTATCTAAACACTCATTTTTTAATTATTGTGATTTGCGTCCTCATGTTCTATGCCCTTTTGGGTACAGGAATAGGCAGATTATGGGAGACTTTAGTCTTTCCATATGGCCTGTCTGCCCTGTCACGGTTCCGAGGATTGCTCTGTGGTTGCTCCCAGAGGTGTGTTTCTTCAGGGTTTTTATGGGGTTCAAGTCCTCTGTTCCTTCTCAAGACCTTCGTCAGTTGTT
Source organism: Coenobita brevimanus (assembly GCF_032717465.1). NCBI lineage: Eukaryota > Metazoa > Arthropoda > Malacostraca > Decapoda > Coenobitidae > Coenobita > Coenobita brevimanus. The sequence continues at coordinate 9,067,845 of NC_137001.1, forward strand.
TTTGAAACATTGTCTCCACAATGGCACTGATGCTGTTTATGTGGATGGTTCTAAGTCAGATGCTGGCGTTGGGTTTGGGGTGGTATTTCCAAGTTTTGTATGAGGTGGGAGTCTTCCTGTCGATTCATCTATTTTTGCTGCAGAACCCTCTGCTATCATTTTAGCTCTAAAATTGATTTTAATTCAAAACATCTGTCTTACAGTTTTAATGACTCACAAACCGCCCTTTTGGCCCTTAAGGGTTTTAACTCTACTCACCCAATGATCCTTGCAACCCTCAAGTGGATTTACCTGATTGAACGGTGGGATTAACTCGTCGGGCTTTGTTGGGTCCTGGCTCATGTAGGTGTAACTGGTAATGAGAGGACCGATGCACTGGCCAAAGCTGCTGCATCTTGTCGACTCCCTGTTAATTACCCATTTCCTGACCCAGATTTGACTCCTTCTGTCAAGTTGGCATTGATCCTTGCAACCCTCAAGTGGATTTACCTGCCAACTTGGCAGGAAATGCGGAATCCTGTTCATGACAATAAACTAAGGGAGGTTACTGCAAGGGTGGTTACCAGTAGGGTGCTCCCCTTCATGCCTAGATGGTTGGAAATCGCTGTGACCAGGCTGCGCATGGGCACTCCCACTTAACTCATTGGTTCCTGATGTGTTGTGGGAACCAGCTATATTGTTATGACTGCCTGGTCCCCATTACTAACCGGCACTTGCTGGTCGAGAGTCCGAGTCTGGGGGACCTGCGTCGGAGGTTCCTCCATAGCCATAGGGGGGTGGATGGAGCCTACTGTCTGTCCTCCGTGCTTGGGGGAGCCTCTTTCTTTTCATCTGAAGCTTTTAATTTCTTGAGGGAGGCAGGTCTCCTCCACCTCTTATAGTCCAGTGAAATTTTTGTCAGATTTTCTTGTTTTTATGTTCATTACCGTGTCCTGCGATAATGTTGTGTGTGTACATTGTTGTGTCCGCGTCCCACACTGCCACAGGCTCCAACAGCAGTAGTTCAGTACAGGAAGAACGTTGCCCAGTGAGTTGTTCCTCCTATGGTCAGCCTTTAGGTATACAGTACACAAGATCAGCTAAGGCATTGTAAATCAACACTGGCTTCTGAAGTTCAATGTCTTTATTTTCCAAATAATTACCCCTAACCCGCAGCGTCCCGTCGACGTGAATTAACATCCACACGTTTTGTCACTGCCAATCCCGTTGACGTACATAAACGCGAATCAATTGAAAGGTCTCTAATTTGCACAATTTTCAATTTTCGCGAGTGATTTTTGGTACGTATACACGGGACACCTTCCTCTACAAGATGCCAGACAGGGACAATTCCTTACCCAGTATGACCTCCCCCCCCCTGCATCCCATTGTCTCAGCAATTCACCTGTTACCAGTGACCTGGCCAGTAAAGCCATGTCATGCCACGGTACGAAATTCAGGGCCAGAGTGATTCCCCAATCGATGACAATGTGGAGGACAAACTTTACATAGCATTAGAGGAAGAAATAGTCAGAAATGATGATCAGGTAATGTCACCAAAAAAGGTCAGGTATGTTGATGTGTTTCATGAGTGGAAAGACAGGGACAATTCCTTACCCAGTATGACCTCCCCCCCCCTGCACGCCATTGTCTCAGCAATTCACCTGTTACCAGTGACCTGGCCAGTAAAGCCATGTCATGCCACGGTACGAAATTCAGGGCCAGAGTGATTCCCCAATCGATGACAATGTGGAGGACAAACTTTACATAGCATTAGAGGAAGAAATAGTCAGAAATGATGATCAGGTAATGTCGCCAAAAAAGGTCAGGTATGTTGATGTGTTTCATGAGTGGAACAATACTTATATTGCCTATATTACTGTGTGAAAACCACTATTCTCTCATACTACATATAAATTAGTACCAAATAAATAAATAAATACCATTTATGAGTGGTGAGGAATGGTTACACTCCCACAGAACTCGTTTTCTTTGGAGCCAGCCTGATAGAAAACACAGTAAGGTGAGGAGGTACTGCTAGCTGTATCGAGTATTTTAAGCCTCAGGTGAGCGATTTCTCTATGATTTTTCAATGTTTCTCACCAAAAGCAGAGGTTTAAGCCAAAATTTTTTTCCAAAAATGGTCAGGATTGGAGGGAGTCAGTGGTGGAAAAGTGGTCGAGATGGGGCGGGTTAATATCTTTCCAACTTTCCAGCTTCGTTTCACTATTCTCACAAGCACTGGAACTATACAAACTTTACTAACTGCATTTGCACTTAATGCTTGACAACACTTCACTGTTTTCATAAGTACCGATGATATACAAATTTCAGGAAACGCTTCACTGTTTGACAACAACACCACAGTTTTCTCAAGTACCAAAAATATACAAACTTCACTGACACTGCACTACACTCAGACTAAACTGAAAACCAACTGAACTCACTCCAGTCTCTTCCCCATCGTTATATAAGCCTGCATTGTTCTAGAAACTTCTAGCACACACTCGACGGGGCAACAGTTTAAACAGTTACCAACTAGAAGACATCGAAACATCCAGAGTTCATCTACACTGCATAACACCTATCCAGAGTTCATCTACACTGCATAACACCTATCCAGAGTTCATCTACACTGCATAACACCTACACTACATAACACTCTAAACTATTTAGCACACAGACTTAAATTAATTTACATAATTTAACAAGCAATCACAAAACTAAAACATTATATGGAAAAGAAAGAATACACCAAAAAAATGCATAACTTACGAAACAACTACGCACACAAACAGCAGGCAAACTGGCAACTCTGACTCGTACCAGAACTGCCATAAACATCAGGAATCAGTGAGAAAATGCGAGACTACCTAACTCCCAAATCTCTCTTCTTAACACTACCCTCTTCCTAGTCCCCTGTCGTCCCAACAAAACTACACAATATATACAGACATAAACTTTAATCATAATGAAACAACTACCTATACACAAAATAATCCTTCAACTTATCAGGTCTTCTTCTATGCCACTTCCGACGACGTCCTCGCTCCTCCACACAGTCCCCTTCTCCAGGAAGGTCTTGGTTCTCTTCCTGATTCACTTCTTTTCTTGGGAAACTGTCGCCATCCTCTTGCACTTCAGCTCTTTGGTCCTCCTCGACATCCTCGGCTGCAGCAGAGCATGATTCCTTGGAGACATTCCAGCTGTACTATCCTGGCCCATGGTACTGCCACAGACGATTCACGTATACCACCTTTGGGGGATATTTCTACCTCCCTGAATCCGGTACATTACATCTGATAGGCGGTCCAACACTGTGTAAGGCCCGTCTCATGGACTCTGCTGCTTCTGTGACTATGCCCTCTTTGGTGAGGATTGTATAGCCAAATTTGGTTGCCATTAATGAAGCTCACCTCACTTGCCTTGACACTTCATCACCTCTCGTGTAAACTTAAGGACTTCTCGCACTTGATGATGTACTTCAGCCAGCCTTTCCTGAAGATGCTTCGCATAGCTGGAGGTGTCTGTAGGCAACTCTTCACCAGGTTGTCTTCCTATTAACCCCTACACCGCGGGCTTGTTTACCAATGACTTGCGTGTGCCGCGGGGTTATTTGGGCTCCGACAGACTCTCAAAAAATATTTGCCAAAAATCAGTTATTAGTCCTAGAATAATAAAATTACATATGCTTATGGCACATACCTTCAGCTTTCTCCTGGAATGATTGTTGAGCCTTCGTCGTTACCGTAGGACTTGTGGAGACCTCTGAAGTAGGGTAACGAAGTCTCCACTTTACACTTCCCGACAACCCGTAATATGATTACCACAGCCAGATACAAACACTATAAACACTATTCTACAATTTTCAAGTAGTTTGGGATCCATACTAAAAAAAAAAAACACTTTGAAAGCAATGGAAATTACGAGCGCGTCTGATCGTCGCACTGGCACTAGTTCGCTCATGGTAGTCTGTCATTTATTATTCATAAAACCCCTCACACTTTATATTTCTATTACTATATAACGCTTATATATATCTACAGTCTTTATCCATAAGTTTCCTTCAGTAGTATTAGTTTATTGTCACTGTAGGGATTCAATTTCTTTCAGTAAAATACGTAGCATTCACTTTCTCGTCCTGTATACTGGCACTGAGAGTGAATGTCACTTTCATCTTCACTCTCATAACTCATAGCATTCAGACATGCTAGAGTGAAACTTTCACTTTCATTACTCCTAGGGTATATACTCGTATTCTTATAATACTACTCATTTACATTTCTATTTACGTTCTCTATTTTATTTACGTTATTTACATTTCTATTTTATTTACACTGTGTTGTGCACTGTCACTTGAAATAACTTATAAAACTATTTTCCATTGTTCACGTATATTTACATTCATTACTTTCACTTGCTGTTTACACATTATTTACACATTATTTACAATTCCACTTGCACTGTTTTACTCAATAGAAAGATCGTAGTCACTCTTTTATCAATTGTCAGCCCTTTACCTCTTTCCACACGAGGTTTAGTAGGGGTAAAGGTCACAGGGCCCTTGCATGGGGGTGAAAAAGGCCCTGAAGTCAGCAAGAGGATGAGCCGTACCTCCTTTTCGGAATCTGAGAGAGAACTGCTAGGAGGGCCGGCCCGGGTTGAGAGGCCTACTTGAGGGTTATTCAGCACTACCAACGTAGCTCTTGAAACAGCTAAGCCTAGCACTGATATGATTGGCAGGAAATCTAGACAATACATTATAAATTTGGTAGTTCCAGGTGAATGTAAATATCATTTAGGCTTCTCCCTTCCCTTCTTACATGTATATTTATTACGAAAATAGATTAGAGGCCTACTTAGGAGATATATAATCAGAGCTACCAATGTTAAATCTTGAAACAGCTTTGTGTAGCACTGATATGATTGGCAGGAAATCTAGACAATACATTATAAATTAGGTAGTTCCAGGTGAATGTAAATATCACTTAGGCTTCTCCCTTCTCTCCTTACATGTATATTTATTACGAAAATAGATTATACGGCATATTTCAAGGGGAAAAAAAACAGCGAAAATTAGCGAACGAGTGCACGTGAGGTGTTGTCAGGTGATAATTAGCCAATTCCAGGTGTATGGCACTCTCACTTACCTGATTTCTTTCTTGTATATATTATTTGGTATAAGAATACGACATAGGGCTTATTTCAATGGATGAAATCAGTGAAAAATTCCAGGGAAGATTTACTTAGCGTAGCATGGCCGGGCAGGCGAGAGGATAGGGTAATGGAGTGGGGGTAGGGAGGGGAGTCAAGAACGGGGAGAAATGGCTAAATTGTCAACAATGGATGGGAGTACAGATGAGATTAGGAGTGCTGACTAGTGTTGGACATTGTCAGTACTGATAGATGATACAAGCCCCCACTTGAAAGCCCGGGTGAATTCAAAATAACACAGAATCACAAAAGCGACGCCCCGCGGTATGATCCCTTGCTCCCAAGCGTCACGAAAGTGACGCCCCGCGGTTAAGGGGTTAACAAGTCAAAAGGTAAGCATAACTTGTGGTCCAACATCAGTTTTGCAGGGGTGTAGCCGGTAGACTCATGGGATGTAGACCGATATGCCATCAGCAGCGCAGGTATTTCTGGTCCCTTTCCATTTGTCCATCTATGCAATGCTTGGCCTGTTTTTGTCCCAGGATCTGGTTGAATTTTTCCCTTTCCCATCTGACTGTGTTCTTAGTGGGGTCGTCCTGGTCTTCTCAATCCCCAGTAACTTGCAGCAGTCAGTCACAGTACACAATAGACTCGAAGTTTCTACCCTGGTCTGAATGTAGCACCTATGGCATCCCAAAACGACAGAATAAATGGTCAACCAACACCTGAGCAACAGTCACAGTCTCTTGATTGTGGATGGTGTAGGCTTCTGGCCACTTTGTGAAATAGTCCATGGCGACACATATTATACCGGTTTCCTCTTTCAGTGAGTGGCAGAGGTCCAGCAATGTCCACCGCGACTCTTTCCACTGGTGCAACCACTTGGTACGGAGAGGGGCGTATCCTCACTTCTTGGGTCTCTTCTTGGCACAACACACATTACAGGCCTGACACCACTCTTCAACATCCTGATGCATGCCAATCCAGTAGCATGACCACTGCAGGCAACTTAAAGTTTTCTTCACTCCCAGGTGCCCACTAGCGATCTGGCTATGAGTCTCATCCAAAATCCCAGACCTCATTTTCTTTGGAACAACCACTTGCCAGAACTTGTTGAGGCCATCGAGTGCCATCCACTGACACTCCAGAATTCTGTTGTTCAAATGAAGATGGTCCCACTGACCCAGTACCTCTTGGTCGCAGGGCTGAATCTAGAAACCTCTTCCCAAGATAGTTGCACTGTACTCCGCTGCAGCCACTCTAGCACTGGTTGTAAATCTGCATCTTTCATCTGCATCCTCTTCAGGTCTTCTTCATAGAAATCTGGCCCTGTCACTGCAGTATGGCTGCACTTCTTGCAGTGACCTTCTTTTTGTTTTACTAAAGTACACTGCTTGCCATCTGTTCTTCCGTCTTTTCACACACTATTCATTAAGGTTCTCCTGCATTTCCTCAGTTGTGGGGCTTCTTGGGAAAAACAGGCTGGTTGTTGCCTCTCGTCACCAGCCTTCACAACTTTACCCTCATCCTACTCATTTGGACACTCATATCTGAAGTGTCCCACCTCACCACATGTCCAACACCCATTTGTTGCAATCGTTGGTTTCCTTGCACTGTTCCATTCTTACTCCTCCTTCCATTTGTAACAATCCATCTTCTTGTGTCCTGGCTTCCCGCAGAACCAGCAACCTCCTCTGATCTTTTCCTGTTCTCTCTTCCATTTGTTGCAATCCACTTTCCTATGTCCTGGGTTTTAACTGTACCGCACCTTCCCTCAAATTTTTCCACCTCACATACTGTCACGGGGTTTTTATAATATCACGGGGTTTTTAAAGTAAATGCTAAATATTATTTAATTGATAATAATGTTCAATAATATTGAAGAGCAGGAACAATGGTTATCTTGCTACATCAAGCAACGATTACTTTACACTGGCTTGCGCATGATTCTCCAAGAATGAGAATTTATAAACTTTCTCAACAGTACACAGCAGAGACTAATTACTCACAAATGCTGAATTAGTACTGTTAGCCTCTGGAGAAAGTTACTTCACCCCTGACAATAAATAACTAATAATAATATCAGGTTCTTGCTGATGCTTAACTCCTAGGTGGCACAATGGATTTTAAGATTAATACAACAAAACTGGCCTAAGTACCAGTTATGAATGGCAAAACGTTTATGCAAGCTAGGAGCTATATGGAAAATAAGCTTAATTATGGAGAAATGAAACAAGAGTTTACATTACATTAAGCTCAAGAAAAAGAACTGCTAAATTTATTGATTACAAAAATAAATTTAATGTTACATTTCAAGTCAAATTAATGAGATCGCACTCACTCACTCGCACAAGAGCTAAATCCTTACGCCTAGGAAAAAATACCTTAATTAAACTCTTAAGACTAGGAAAACACAAAAAGGAAATACTAGTCGATGAATGCTGCGTATCACCCAAAGCTGAACTAAGGATGGGAGCACTGGAGAACTGTGAAGTGGAGTTTGGGTACTAGCTGACCTCTCACACTGCTGGCACAGGACCTCTCTCCGTCACAGCAACAATTGGACTCAGTAAGTCGTGGGAAAGAAAAGGGGAACAGTAGGCCGCATTTTTTAACGGTCGAGTGAGCGAAACGTGCCCAAAACAAATCGCTCAGCGGAAGCGCTAATGTCTCACACAAAGACGATAACATATGACACTGAAAAATTGATTTGACAAAGCTTCCGTCCGAATGAGCGGTTAACTGAACGATAAACAGTGAGTTTTCCGCTAATAGTTCGTGGCTTCTCACAAAAGGGAAATGTCGCGAATTTGATTCGTGACATTATGCCCCTACAAAATTAAATTTTTTCCTTATGGGAAAAAATTTGTGGATATATATATATATATATATATATATATATATATATATATATATATATATATATATATATATATGTACACATCCTAACTCAGTCACACAAGATTCACACTGTGGTGTGTGTGCTATCCTGCTACAGGAGAAAGTCACATTCGCCAGTGAGCGAAAAAAAAACTCGTATTTACGTTAATAGAAGCAAGCTTGAGGGAAAAACTCCGTGACAACGATGAAAATCCTGTACTCAGGTCAAACTGAGCGAAAAGTCGCTACATTTACACTGACAACTAATTGTTGTGTAGCATGATGTATGTAATACACGGTGTAGGTGTGACAGTTGTAATGTAACTGTACCTACGTGTAAAATGACATAGTAAATAATAACATGGCGACGATGAAGGCAGAGGAGAAGAGGCGGCAGCGTGCGGCAGACGATCAGCTGGCCCGCACAGCAAAACTGCTACACCCATTGCTGTACCTGCAAAACCAATTAAGGTGGAGCATCAAAAGTGTCAGTGAGACAAAATTCTTATTAAGTTACAATTACTCTCTCTGCCTAGCAATCAGTACATGCTACGAAAAATACGCTCTGGCCGAAAAATACAAGTGACAGCCTAAGCTTCGTACATTCGAGGTCGCCATTAATTATAGCACACGATTAGTGTCGGCAAGTTGAGAATCCTTGTGCAAACTCGGGTCTTCCATAGCCTTGAACTGCACACGGGTCCTCAACCTGTACCTTAACCTACAGTACTTATATTAGTATTGGAGAGCTGAGAATCCTTGTGCAAACTCGGGTCTTCCATAGCCCCGAGTCGCCTCTTGCGGAGTTCTCTCTCGAACTTCCCCCTTAACCTACACTACTTATATTAGTATCGGGGAGCTGAGAATCCTTGTGCAAACTCGGGTCTTCCATAGCCTCAAGTCGCCTTTGCGGAGTTCTCACTTCCCCCTTAACCTACAGTGCTTATATTAGTATCAGGGTAGCTGAGAATCCTTGTGCAAACTCGGGTCTTCCATAGCCTCGAGTCGCCTCTTGCGGAGTTCTCTCTCGAACTTCCCCCTTAACCTACAGTACTTATATTAGTATCGGGGAGCTGAGAATCCTTGTGCAAACTCGGGTCTTCCATAGCCTCAAGTCGCCTCTGCAGAGTTCTCACTTCCCCCTTAACCTACAGTACACGTGTATGTACAGGCCCTGGACATACTGTGTCCTGTGGGGCCAACAATTGAGACGTCAGGTCTACACTTTTGACTGGGAACCAGGCTGGTCCTTGGATTACTCAAATCTCTGAGGATGCCTATCACGGAACTCAGCATACAACAACTGCCCATGTTAGTCAGCAGTTAGCAGGCGAGACATCAGGTCTGCACCTACGTTATCACTTCCCTTGATGTATCTCACAACAAGGTTAAACTGCTGTAAATACAGTGTCCAGCGTGTCAATCTTGCATTAGCCGTCTTGGTCGTGCTAAGACTAGTGAGTGGCATATGGTCAGTTTCCAGAGTAAATGATGCCCCAAATAAATAATAATAATATTTTTTAACACCATCAACCACAGCCAAGAGTTCCTTCTCAACAGTACTGTAATTCCTCTCGGCGGGTTTTAGCCTACGGCTGTGGTATGCCACTGGGAAGATTCCACCTTCCGATTCCTGCATCAATACGGCACCTACTCCATCTTGTGAAGCATCAATGCGCAGTATGAAAGGTTTGCTGGAATCAGGCAACTGCAAGATAGGCTCCTTGCACAACATATTCTTGAGGGTGGCAAAAGATCTCTCTTGCGCTTCTCCCCATTCAATGGTGTTTGGAGCATATTTCCGTAGCACTTCATACAACGGTTGGGCAATGAGAGCAAAGTTGGGGAAAAAACTCCTATAATATCCCACTAGGCCAAGAAAAGCCCTAACCTGTTTCTTGGTCGCGGGTCTTGGGGCTTCTCTAACCTTCCAGATCTTGTCACCCTGACACCTGCAGTGATTGTTGCCAACAATATGACCGAGGAACTCCACCTCACTGTGAGCAATCTTGCATTTGCTAGGCTTCACAGTCATGTTGAAACTCTGGAGTCTACTGAAGACAATTTCCAAGAGTCTGAGGTGCTCCTCCAATGTGGCGGAATGAACGAGGACATCGTCAACGAACATCTCTACTCCTACAATACCATGGAGCACTTGTCTCATGGCACGATTGAATACTGCTGGGGAATTGGTAAGTCCAAATGGGAGGACTTTATACTGGTACAACCCCCTAGGAGTAGCAAAGGCAGTGAACTGACGACTCTCAGGATGAAGGGGAATCTGGAAGAATCCCTTCGCTAGGTCTAGCTTCGTGAAATATCGTGACCCTGCCAGCTTGGAGAAGATGGCAATATGGTCACCCATTGGCTCAGCTTCCACTTTGGTGATTGCATTGAGCCTTCTATAGTCGCCACAAATCCTGACTCCACCATCTTTCTTGCAGACTACTACCATCGGACTACAGTAAGGAGATGAGGACTTTTTGATAATGCCTGCAGTCTCCATGTCAGCAATTTCCTTATCTACTGCACCCTGTAGTCGCATGGGAATCGGATATGGCTTAACCTTTATAGGAGCATTGCTGGTCAACTCAATTTTATGAAACGCAACCTTTGCAAGTCTAGGTTGGTCTGAGAAGACATCAGCATACTGACAGAGCAGTGACCATAAGGCATTTTGGTCTCCTACTGCTAAGTCAGGGTTAAGTAAAACATCTCCGACAGTCTCTTCCTGATGGGACTGAGCGGTTAAGGGCTCGTCATCATGGTCATCAGCTGGGATCACCACAGCTGCCCCGGTTTCTTCCAGTGGCTGGTCACTATCATCAGCTACTCGTAGGCCAGTCTCCTCGGGGTTTGACTCATGATAAGCCTTCAACTTGTTAATGTGGAACCTTTTACCAAGATTCCCCATCTGTATTATGTAGTTGAGGTCTGAAATGCGCTCTACTACATCGAATGGACCCTTCCACTGTGCCAACAACTTGTTCTGGGCAGTGGGGAGTAATACCAAGCATTTATCGCCTGGACTAAACTTCCGAAGCTTTGCCTTCTTATCGTAATAAGCCTTTCAAACTTCACGCGCCTTGATCAGTTCTTCCTTAGCTAACTCGCACGTCGACTGGAGGCGGTCAGCCAAATCAAGGACGTAGGTGTAGGTGGTCTTGACTTCAGGGTTGGGTTCTTCATCGTCCCATAACTCACGAAGGACTTGAAGTGGGCCCCGGACCGACCTCCCATACACCAGTTCAAAGGGTGAGAATTTCAATGAATGCTGTGGGGCTTCTCGATAAGCAAATAGAAGAGGAGCAATGAACCGCGGCCATTCCTTTGGCTGTTCGGCGGTCATGCGCCTCAACATCTTCTTGAGAGTTCCATTGAATCTCTCACACAACCTGTTACATGGGATGATACGGCGTAGTTCTTAAGCCTCGGATGGACAGCAACCTGAACGCTTCGTTCATCATTGCTGAAGTGAACTGCAAACCCTGGTCACTTAAGACCTCCTTAGGGATACCTACATAACAGAACACTTCAATTAATGCCTCAGCAACAGTGATGGTCTCTATATTCTTAAGGGCCACGGCTTCAGGCCACCTTGTGCTGAAATCAACAATAGTGAGGATATACTTTGATCCATCACTAGCCCTAGGGGAGATTGGCCCAACTATGTCAACTGCTACTCTCTCGAACGGTTCAGAGATTATGGGCATTGGCTTCAATGGCGCAGGACGGACACGTCCCCGGTCGGTGGTACGCTGACACACATCACAGGAACGTACGAGCCTCGTTATTTCCCGTCCCATTCCTGGCCAGAAAAAGTCAGCATGGATGCGGTCAGAGGTCTTCTTTTGACCCATGTGACCTCCCATCGCTGAACAGTGACCTAATTCAAACACTGCTCGGCGATACTTTGCAGGAACGACAAACTGCAGTTGAACCTCACCCTGGGGTGTCTGTGACTCACGGTACAGCCGTCCTCGCTTACGAAGGAACCTGGCTTGTCCTCCCCGTGAATACTTGATCACTTTACCCTCCAGCTTCTTGCACACTGAGGCAAGTGTCGAGTCAGTCTGTTGCTCTTGGACAACATCTTGACTACGAATCAGATCTTGCGGCATTGCGACGGTCAACGGAGTGAAGCGATTTGGAGCCTTGGCCATGGCTCGTGTTATCGCAGCAGCCGAAGTCTGAGTAGCAACATCTACGGCACAACTAATTTTGATGCCAGGTATGTTGCCTAATATGAGGTCAAATAAAGGTTCTGGCATGACAACTGCAGCTGTCAGGCCAGTGAAAAATGGAGACGCCACCTGGATACGTGCCTCAGGGAACTATCTCACTGATCCATCAATAAGTCTAACTTGGATCTGTCGACCTGTATACTCATCAGGCCGAACTAAACTCTGCTTGACAGAGCAACCTGAGGAACCATTGTCCCTCAGGACATTTACAGAAACACCTCCCACAGACCCTGGCTGAACAAGAAAGGCAGTGTTGCTGGTGGAAGGGTCTGAGGAGGTAGCAGCCAGTCATTCATGAGACTGCGGAACAACCGATGCAGCAAACGTGGCGCCCTGGGAACTAGGTGTCTGAGGAGAGTTCATGGTCGGAGGGGGACTTGCGAACTGTTGGGAAGTACCTGTACTGGTAGAGATGGCACCACAGGGTACTTGTTGTGGAATGAAGGCTGCATTTGCCTCCTGCCTCCGATACACTAATTGACCTGACTGAGGGTTACGTGGCTTGTCCTTGTATTGCTGCTGCTGCTGCTTGGGGAACTGCTGCTGGTTGGGGTGCTTGTTGTACTGCTTCCAAGCAGGCTGCTGTGTATTTTGCCCCTGGTCCTTCTGCGATTTGCTTGGACCTTGGTCATTACTCTGAGAACGGCCTTGGTGCTGGGATTCAGTCTGAGACGGCTTCCCAGACTTGGCAGTATCTTTTCTGCTCCAGGTGTTTTGCTTACGAGTTTGATACCTGTATGCAGTAAAGAATGCGTCAGCCTTTTCTGCCATTTGGCTGGCATCTTTCACCTGGCAGATCTTAAGCTGTGCTATGAGCTCAGCAGGCCACGACCTCTCTAGCTGTGTACGCAGCATAAGGTCAATTATCCCCTCACGCGTGGAAGGAGTTTCATCTTTCTCCATCCACTCATTTAAATAAGCTGTGAGACGATCAAGGAACTGAACAGCTGTCTCCTTGTCTTGGAGACGAGCTCGCGTGAACTGAACTTTGGCGTCGTCTACTGTGAGACCATACGCCTTAATGAGTGCAGCTTTCATCATCTCATATGTGAGATTGTCTCCACGAATTCTGTGGAGAATATCGAGGGCAGGGCCCTCAAATAGGCTAAGAAACTGAAGCCGCTTAGCTGCCTCATCCAGTTGATACATGTCTGCCATGTCCTCAAAACGAGCTATGTACGGCTTGATTCGCTCGCTTTCCTTGTATGAAGGAAGCTTGATGCGTGGGGTCGCCAGGACATGTGCAGGGGGAACGCTCATGGAGCTTGGACCAACTGCACCAGACGTGTCTGAAGCCAAGGAATCTCGCTTGAGCTTCAGCACTTCAAGTTCATGTTTTTCGTGCGCTTCTCGCTCGGCACGTTCGTGTTCTCGTTCTCTGTGTCGTTGTTCACGCCCGTATTCGCGCTGTTCTCGCTCGTATTCGCGCTCCTTTTTGCATTCCTCACGCTGTTCTGCTAGTGTTCGCGCTGAATCTTACGTTCTTCACGGGTATCATTCTCACGTTGCTGCTCCTGATTATGCCGTGAGAGTATATACTCTTTAATTTCTGTTGGGTCCGAAAGACCCATTTCTTTGGCTTCCTGTAAAAATACAGTGGTAGCCATGGCGCTAATTTACTAAGTAAACCGAAACTGAGTACTGACTGCTTCGCAAACGAATGCTAATAAACACAGGTAAAGAGTACAGACACAAGCTAGTGGTGACCAGTCTTATCTAGTTAACTGGCAAAAATAAAACAAAATTTGCAAATAACTGAGAAGACTCAATAATTAACACAATGGGTACGGCGGGTACCCAGGAGCGAATAAAATTGTCTGGCGTTACCAAGAATAAACTAGAGTTAAGTACTCTATTGATTAATAAAGCAAAATTCACTTGCTAAATTAAGGGTAAACACCAGTAAGCTTGTGCCTATAAACTTTAATGATAAATTCCTAAATATGAACGAGTGAGTACTATCTCGTGAATAGCTTTAGAGCTAGGAGTTAATATCCTGGAATGAGGTCGCCAATTGTCACGGGGTTTTTATGATATCACGGGGTTTTTAAAATAAATGCTAAATATTATTCAATTGATACTAATGTTCAATAATACTGAAGAGCAGGAACAATGATTGTCTTGCTACATCAAGCAACGATTACTTTACACTGGCTTGCGCACGATTCTCTAAGAACGAGAATCTATAAACTTTCTCAACAGTACACAGCAGAGACTAATTACTCACAAATGCTGAATTAGTACTGTTAGCCTCTGGAGAAAGTTACTTCACCCCTGACAATAAATAACTAATACTAATAATAATATCAGGTTCTTGCTGATGCTTAACTCCTAGGTGGCACAACGGATTTTAAGATTAATTCAACAAAACTGGCCTAAGTACCAGTTATGAATGGCAAAACGTTTATACAAGCTAGGAGCTATATGGAAAATAAGCTTAATTATGGAGAAATGAAACAAAAGTTTACATTACATTAAGCTCAAGAAAAAGAACTGTTAAATTTATTGATTACAAAAATAAATTTAACGTTACATTTCAAATCAAATTAATGAGATCGCACTCACTCACTCGCACAAGAGCTAAATCCTTACACCTAGGAAAAAATACCTTAATTAAACTCTTAAGACTAGGAAAACACAAAAAGGAAATACTAGTCGATGAATGCTGCATATCACCCAAAGCTGAACTAAGGATGGGAGCACTGGAGAACTGTGAAGTGGAGTTTGGGTACTAGCTGACCTCTCACACTGCTGGCACAGGACCTCTCTCCGTCACAGCAACAACTGGACTCAGTAAGTCGTGGGAAAGAAAAGGGGAACAGTAGGCCACATTTTTTAACAGTTGATTGAGTGAAACGCACCCAAAATAAATCGCTCAGCGGAAGTGCTAATGTCTCATGCAAAGACGATAACGTATGACACTGAAAAATTGATTTGACAAAGCTTCCGTCCGAATGAGCGGTTAACTGAACGATAAACAGTGAGTTTTCCACTAATAGTTTGTGGCTTCTCACAAAAGGGAAATGTCGCGAATTTGATTCGTGACACATACCTGCCCTTTTTCTTGCCTAGAATCCTGCACTACTACTTGTCTCAAAGTGGACGTACTGGACTTGACATAGGACTCAAACTCTAGAGCCCTGGCTAGTACTTCTTGCATACTTCTGGATTGTGCCTGCTTCACTTGCACTTTCAAATCTGCAGTATCAAGAGCATCGATGAACTGATCCCTCAGAAGTATAGCCGACAGGTTAGGTGCTGCTCCAGGGTAAGCCTTATGTGCCTTACTTTCCAGGTCATGAGCAAGCTGCTGTAGAAATTCACATCGGGCCAGTACATGGATCCGCAATCATGCTCTAAAAACCTCAGTCTGGTACATTGTCCCATATCTGCGCTCCAGCACTTCCACTAGAGACTGATAACTGTTCCTCTATCACTGACATCTGGCCCAGAATTTCCATTGCAGCACCCCTAAGGCTTGTAGCAAGCTGCACTGCCTTCTGTCTATCATGCAAACCATTCTGGTCCACAAGTAACTCACACTGTGTACGGTAAGCTTCCCAAGATACTCTACTGTCAGTTTCCTAAGGTTACTTATTAACTGGACCGCCATTATGACCATGCACTTCACTGGTTTGAGGCCTAAAATCTGGGGCATCATAATTAAGTCCAGGACTTAAAACTTCTGCATTCTGATTATTCAACCCTGTAATGCTACCGTTAGGTGCTTGGAATCCGTCAAGATTCACCATACACTGCCCATTCCGTTCATATGCTCCCTGTACACTAACCTGAGGCCCTGCAGTGCAATATTTCTTTACAGCCTCAATTTTCTCTCTAATAATCTTTACATGGTCAACTACATACTTCAACTGGTTATGTACACCCGAAAGCACTAATTTCTCCCCCCATGCAGCCAGAGTCGCGGCCAGTGAGCGACCAGGCGTACGAACACCCCACACTCACCTCCCCTTTCCCAACCCCAGTGTAAATGTTGTTGGGCAGACGTGGAACAGCCAAAGCTGGTGATATTACAGTGTGTCATGATTGTTTTGATAGACAATCAGAACCAGCAGGGATAAGTATATAAAGGTACTTAATGTTTATTACTGTGCTGTTATCCATAACATAGAGGAAAGGCGCGAAAATGAAAGAAGACCAACTGTGTGCCATGTGTTATTGTCTATAATACTTATGTCCTATTTTATAATGTTACAAATAAGTATAGTGCTGTGAACAGCATCTGTTGAAATATATGATGTCTTTTCTCATACATTCTCACTCCCGCCACCACCACCCATCTCTCTCGATTCCTGTCTCCACCAAACGCCTCTCTTATCCTCTCGTCCACCAGTCACACCCATTATTAACCAACGTAAACAAAGATAGTGATGAAATGATCGGTCAGGTATTGATCATATTATTACTATAATACACCTCTGTATTAAGCACCAACAAATCAATATCATACAATGCTTCGGTATACCTGCCGACTATTTCATCTTGTTGTAAGCTGTTACGTGACATACTCACCGCAAGTTGGACCTTGTGATACAAGGACATAAGGTTGTTTTACTTTATCACAGGTTGTGTGTGGTTTTGGACGCCCATGAATTCATATTAACGTGGCAATTTAAGCCTTACATTATAAACATTTAAGATTTATGTTCCTGTCATTAATGGATGGACGAAACGAATCAGGGATCGGTTCTGACGAACCACAAACTCTCTGCTTTTACGAAAATATTCCGACCTCCTGTGACAACAGTGACACATTGTCATTATGTCGACGACTGACCCACATTCAGTCGTATACATTGTGACATTTTGTCACTGTTGTGACAAGAGGTCGAAATATTTTCGTTGAAGCAGAGAGTTTGTGGTTCGTCAGAACCGATCCCTGATTCGTTTGGTTAATACGGTAGTAACAGGAATATAAACCTTACATGTTTATAATGTGAGGCTTAAATTGTCACGTTAATATGAATTGATGGACGTCCAAAAACACCCATAACCTGTGTTAGCAATAAACAGCAGTATGTCCCTGTAACAAGGTCAAACTTGCAGTGCATATGTCACGTAACAGCTTACAAGATGAAATAGTTGGCAGGTTTATCGAAGTATTGTATGCTACTGATTTGTTGGTGCTTAATACTGAGGTGTATGCTAATATTAATATGATCAATACCTGACGGATCATTTCATCAATATCTTTATGTTGGTTAACTAAGCGTGGGAGTGGGGGACAGGAGGATAAGAGAGGTGTTTGGTTGATATAAACCCAGAGAGAAGGGTGGTGGTGGTGGTGGTGGGAATGAGAATGTGTGAGAAAAGACATCATATCTTTTCAACAGATGCTGTTCATTATACTATACTTATTTGTAACATTATAATATAGGACGTAACTATTACAGACAATAACACATAATACAATGTAGGTCTTCTTTCATTTTCGTTCCTTTTTCATATGTTGTGGATAACAGCACAGTAATACACATTAAATACCTTTATATACTTACCACTACTGGTTCTGATTCTCTATAAAAACAATCATGACATTGTAAGATCACCAGCTTTGGCTGTTCCACATTTGTCCAACAACATTTGCCACTGGGGTTGGGGGAGGGGATGTGGGTGTGGGGTGTTCGAACGCCTGGTCTCTCACTGGCCGCGACTCCGGCTACTAGGGGGGGAGAAATTAGTGCTTCCGAGTGTACATGCTCTCTGCACTCCATCAATATTTCCTCACTAATCTTCAACTGGTTGTCAGTATGCTGTCTGCACTCCATCACTATTCCCTCACTAATCTTCATCTGGTCGTCTACATGCTTCACCTGGTCATCTAGATGCTGTCTGAATTCCATCACATTATTGCTTACCTCACACTTCTGCTGCAGTAGCTCAGCATATACTTCCTCTTTCAACAGCTGCTGCTCTTCCTTCATTTCCCTCACGAAAGCATCCAGTCCTTGCGTCCCCAACTGTAATTCCCTCTGTTGCTCCCGTAATGCCTCTGGAAGCTGTTCATATCATTCTTTCTGTTTTTCATTCTGTGCCTGTAATTGTTCTTTGAGTTCTTTCTGTCCTTCATTCTGTGCCTGTAGACCTTCATTCTGTGCTTGTAGTTGTACACTTTGTGCTTGTAATTGTTCTTTAAGTTCTTTCTCTCCTTCATTCTGTGCCTGCAGTTGTGCTTGTAATAACTTCATAATTGCACCCAGCAGTGCCAATTGCACCCAGCAGTGCCTCCTCCTGTCTAGATTGGCTTCTTGTCTGTACATCTTCTGCCTCCATGTCAAAGGTTAGATTCATTGCAGTAACTTAATTCACACTCCTGACACCAGTGTTACGTCCCCTTCTCACACTGCCACAGGCTTCACCAGCAGTAGTTCAGTACAGGAAGGACGTTGCCCAGTGAGTTGTTCTTCCTATACAAGATCAAGTGAGATGTTGTAAATAAACACTGGCTTCTTAAGCCACTGTCTTTATTTTCCAAATACAGTAATTACACTTAATTCTCTCCAACTTCGCTTCACTATTCTCACAAGCACTGGAACTATACAAACTCCACTAATTGCAATTGCACTTAATGCTTGACAACACTTAACAATTTTCACAAGTTCCGATGATATACAAATTTCAACAACAGTTCACTGTTTTCCAGTACCTTTCACTGTTTTCACAAGTACCAAAAATATACAAACTTCACTGACGCTGCACTGAAACTGCACTACACTCCAACTGAACTGCAAACCGACTAAACTTTCTCTAGTCTCTTCCCCATCCCCATTCTAGAAACTTCTAGCACACTCAATGGGGCAACACTTAAAACAGTCACCAACTAGGAGACAGTGAAACATCCAGAGTTCACCTGCACTGCATAACACTCTAAACTATTTAGCAGCAACCTTAAATTAAATTACATAATTTAACAAGCAATCACATAACTAGAACGTTATATGGAGAAAAGGGCACAAAAATTAATGCATAACTTATGAAACAACTACAGTCACAAACAGCAGGCAAACTGGCAACTCAGACTCTTACCAGAACTACCGTAAACATCAGGAATCAGTGAGAAACTTCAAAACTACCTAACTACCAAATCACGCTTCTTAACAATATGTGAAGAGACTCAGCTGTCTGAGGCAACTGACAGCAAACCCTTTTCTGTTTCCTGCTACTTTCTCTATACTCGTTTCGAAGCCAAGGTTGGCTATTGTGTATTGGTATGCAACGAGTTATCTTGCTCTTGTGTTCTTGAACTTGTTTCTTCTGAATTCTCTACTCTCTGGCTTCAGCTTTCCTGTCATTCTCTGACTAAAATAAATATACCTGCGCTCTTTACTTATCTCCTAATTCTACTATGAAAAATTCTTCGACTCTTATTTCTACAATGCTACACATTCTATCCACATCTTTCTCTCAAATCTCCATTCTAGGAGATTTCAATGTTCACCACCATCTTTGGCTCTCCTCTACTTTCACTGATCCACCTGGTGAACAAGCCAAAATCTTTTCTATCCTTAATGATGGAGAGCAGCTTGTACAGCACCCTACCTGTATCCCTGACAACCTTGGAGAGAGCTCCAACATACTTGACCTTTTCCTTAAACTAATCCTTCTACTTACACTGTTAATCTTTCCTCTCCATTGGGCTCCTCCAATCACAACCTTTTTACCTTGATCTGTCCTATCACTCAGGCACAGCCTGTGGACCTCCCAAAGAAATATCGACTGTGGCACTTTGGAGCTGCCCTCAGGCAGTACTTATTTGATTTTTCCCTGGAATGATTATTGCTTCCATGGCCGGGAGCCATCTGAGTGTACATTGCACATTACGGAGATTATTCTCTCCGGCATGGAAGCATACATTCCCTTCTCATATCCTCTGACTAATGCAAGAAAGCCTTGGTTTAATTGTGCTTGCTCTAATGCTGTCCGCAGCAAGCAGGAGCCCTATAATAGGTACCAGAGCCAACCCACCCATGAATCACATCTTGTTTATATTTTTCCCCGAAATAGTGCAAAATCAGTTTTTTGCTCTGCTAAAAATAATTTCTTCCTTATTAAATGCTCTCAACTCTCCAACTCGAATTCTTCCCACTCCTTCTGGCACCTTGCTAAAAACGTTTCTAACAGCTTTACCTCATAATCCTTCCCTCCTCTTGTCTACTCTGATGGCTCTGTAGCTATTTCTTCTACTGATAAAGCAGATCTCTTTGCTCAGACTTTCTCCTCCAATTCTACCTTAGACAATTCCAGTGCTGTTCCTCCGTCACATCCCCCCTCTGACTTCCTCATGGCTGACATTGAAATTTCTTCGGCTGATGTATTTTCTGCCATCACTCACCTTAATACCAACAAGGCATATGGGCCTGATGGAGTCCCTCCTGTTGTCCTCAAGAACTGTGCTTCTGTGCTTACACTCTGCCTAGGTAAACTCTTTTGCCTTTGTCTTACAACTTGTACCTTTCCTTCTTGGTGTAAGTTTGCTCTTATTCAGCCAATCCCAAATAAGGGTGACCATTCCCAACCCTTTAACTATCGTCCAGTTGCTTTAACATCCTGTGTCTCAAAAGTTTTTGAGTCAATTCTTAACAGAAAAATTTCAAAGCATCTTTCCTCTCAGAACCTTATTTATGATCATCAGTATGGGTTCCGTCAGGGACGCTCCACTGGCGATCTTCTCACCTACCTTTCAGACTCTTGGTCATCCTCCATTCGGGACTTTGGCGAAAGCTTTGCCCTTGGACTTGACATCTCAAAGGCTTTCGATCGAGTCTGGCATAAATCATTAATTTCCAAACTGCCCTTTTACGGTTTCTATTCTTCTATCTGTGCCTTCATCTATAGCTTCCTATCTGGTCGTTCTATGACCGCTGTTGTAGACGGCCATCGTTCTTCTAGATCTATCAGCAGTGGTGTTCCTTTTATTCATCAATGACCTTCTAAGCTGTACATCTTACCCTATCCACTTGTACGCTGATGATTCCACCCTTCACCTTTCCATTCAGTTCTCGCAACATCCATCTCAGCATATACTTCAACAAACAAGGGATGAGGCTGTGGCACACCTAATGTCTGACTTGGTTTGTATCTCTGACTGTGGTAAAAATAATCTTCTTATTTTTAATGCATCAAAAACTCAGTTTTTACACCTATCAACCCGGCATAGTCTTCCATAGGAGTACCCACTAATGTTTAATAATGCCCAGCTCAATCCTGTATCATCCTTGAACGTGCTTGGGGTTTCATTCACTAGGGCCTTATCTTGGAAGGATCATATTGCACATCTTGTAAAATCTGCTTCCAAGAGATTGGGTGTGCTAAGCCGACTCCGTACTTTCTTTAGCCCTGCACAGTTGTTGACTTGATACCCGGGTTTGTGTGGGGAGGCTCCCCACATACATCTCTTCTCAAGAGGGTGGAGTCAAAGGCTTTGCTTCTCATTAACTCTCCTCCTCTTACTGGCTTCCTTCAACCTCTGTCTCTTCGCTGCACTGTTGCATCTTTATCTCTTTTCTATCACAACTTCAATGGTCACTGCTCCTCTACTGTCTGCTTGCATCCCTCCACCTCTATGACAGGTGCGTAGCACCCATCTAGCAACAAACTCTCATCCCTTTTCTGTCTAACTGTCTAATGCAAGAGTTAACCGTTACTCCCAACAGGTCAACCCTGGAACTGTCTCCCTCTGTCTGTATTTCCTACTTCCTATGATCTCCAGTAATTCAAACGCAGTGCAGTCAGGTATCTCAAAATGAACGGATCTTGAATTTGGCTCTCTTTTGTTTTTGTTTTTTTTCTTGGAAGGAGCGGTTTGCGGGCTCTTGGTCTGTGGTTCCTTCTTTCTTACATTTAAAAAAATGTTTAGTTGTGACAATCTTTTTGTCCTTCTTGCATCATAGGTTAATTGTATAACATAATGATTTTTTGTCTGGAAGCAGGAAAATGTCCTTTTATTATAAATATAGACAAAATAAGCGAAAACATAGCCGTCATAGAGTTATTTAAAGGTTTATGATGGTATGTTATTCATCACAATTTACTCAAGACATGGAACAACTTGTTACGCACCCCGGGGTAAATTGATATGCATGTTATGGAACCCAAATAGGTCCAAGATTATTATATTGTCATTAACATGTGAATGTCATAAAAGACTTTGTAGTTACTTGTAGAGAAGTTATCTATTAGACTTGTGGACGAGTGGTTGTTATACTTGAGTTGTTGGTAAGTAGATAATCTTGGTTCCCATTTGTCATGCAATGACAGGAGAGGTAAAGAATAGTATGGGACTATTTTTATTTGTCTTGGAAATATTAACAAAGTCTCTCACACACGAGTGAAATTAAGTAGAGTCCCGCTAGCTACCTCCCTGTCTCACTCTCTCTCTCTCTCTTTTCCAAGTTGCTAAGCCTTTCTCCCTACTACCTGCCGATTCTATGGCCTCTCTCCTTCTGACTCTGCTTCCTAAATTCTGGTGTAGCAGGGGTCGTGTCAAGTGTGTTCACTGTGGTTGGAAAGTTCTAGAAGCCTGTGTGTGAGTATGTGTGTATGTGTGTGTATGATCACGAGGCGCTGTCGTGTGCCTATAAAGCATTCCTTGAGTTAAGAGTGTGTAAGCATGTTTAGCATTGCTCGATTCTCGCAGACACAATACCTTCTCATCATCTGACTTCCTGCTTCTATCTGTCTCTCTATCTTTTTATCTATTTATCTATTATGATTTGTAATTATAATATGGAGTCCTGACATGAATACAGGTGTAGTGGCATACTGGATATAGTGTAAAATTATATTATCATGCATTCAGTCACTCGTCAGAACCTCTGTCAGTAACTGAATCATTCAATTGTACAACAGTTATTATTCAGTTACTCCACTACCGGTAGCAACACGCAATGAATCACTCACTTGCTCCATTTTCACTATTTATAGACACACAGAGAGTGATAGATAGATCTAAACAAATTGATTTATATAGACAGATAGATTCAATGATATAGACAGATAGATGAAGGAATAAATAGATAGTCTAAGACAAACAGATAGATATAGATACATATATTAGGTAGATAGATGGATAGATAGACCGACAAATAAACTGACAGATAAACACAAATACCACCTATATCTTCATAAAGCTTACCTTTACCAACACCGTTCATTAACCAATATGTTACTTTTACAATATGCTGTACTGATCGGCAACACTTTTGTATGATTATTATTCATGGCTCGTTTGACTCCTTCCTCCATGGCAGTCTGTTTTCCAAGGGTAATTCCAGGCATAGTTGAAGGGATTAGCTGAAAATACTATGATAATTTAGTACAGCTGTTCTCGAATGGGGTAAATTGATACTGTAACAACTAACATACCCTTGGGGGTAGGGGGGTCTCAAGAATACTCCCCCAGTATCCCTGCTTGTCGTACGAGGCGACTAAAAGGGTTGGTGGTGGGTTAGTGTCCCACCCCGTAAAAAGAATTAACTAAACAAGCGAATAAAGCTCCTCGAACAAGGATGGACCATACGCTGACAACTTCGGAACGGAGAAAGGACATTCTGAGGGTGGGAACATGGAATGTGAGAGGAGTGAATGATGAAGTGAAAGAGAGAGAGAGATTGTTCAGGTGCTTGAGGATGCAAATGTGGATATATGTGGACAGACTGAAACTAAATGGTACGGTGAAAGGGTGAGAGAATGGGAATATGGTCTAGGTTTATGTGCGGGAGTCAATGAGAATGAAAGGGCAAGAGAGGGAGTATGTCTGATGATAAGCAAGAAGTGGAAGGAGAATATAAGAGAATATGGAACAGTGGGTGCAAGGATTGTAAGGGTGAGGATGAAAGTAGGTATACAAGCGTGGGCGACTGTATGTGTGTATGCTCCAACAGAGGACTGAGTGGCAAGAGTGAAAGATGAGTTTTGGGCAAGAGTAGAAGCATGTATGGACAAATTTGAGAGGAGTGAGAGAGTGCTTTTGATTGGAGACATGAATGGCAAAGTTGGGAATGTACGAGTGGATGGAGTGGTTGGGCAATGGGATGTGCCAGCTGAAGTAGATGGGAATGGTAGTGCTTTGGTGGATATCTGTGCTGGTAAGGGGTTGGTAATAGCCAACACCTACTTTCGGCATAAGATGATCCACCGGTATACATGGAGAGTAATGAGGAGGATGGATGGTGAACTTGTTGAACGAAAGGCAATGATAGAGTACGTGTGTGTGGATGAGCGAATGAGAAGACAAGTGTTGGATGCAAGAGTGTGGAGAGGGTGGGGGAATGGTATCTCTGACCATCACTTAGTGATGGCCAAGATAAAGCTGCAAAGAAAATGGTTGAGGAGACGAAGGGGAAGACAGGAGGAAACAACTGTGAGAAGAATGGAGATTTTGCAAGATAATGAGAAAATGGCAGAGTATAAGAGCATAGTGGAAGAAAGATTGGGAAGGTATGAGCTATAGCAGATGGAAGGGGTGGAAGACGTATGTAATATATTCACAGAAGAGATAGGCGCAGCATGTGAGGTGGTTTGTGGAGTGAAGAGGAGATGCAAGGATGTGCAGGGGACAGCATGGTGGAATGATGAGGTGAAACGAGCTGTGGAACAAAAGAAGAAGGCATATAGTGAATGGTTGGCGAGTAGAGGTAGGGAAGAAGATGAGAGAGAGAAGAGAGAGGTATATGTGAGCATGAGAAGGGAGGTGAAGAGACTGGTGAAGGAAAGTAAGAAGAAAGTGGATGAAGAGTTTGGGAGGAATCTGAGTGTGAAATGGAGGGAGAGTAAGAAATTGTTTTGGAAGGAGGTAAAGAAAGTAAGGCAGCGTGAAAGGGGAAATAGTAGAGGAGTGAATGATAGGAATAATAGATTGTTGGTGGAGAAGAGAGAGAAATTGAGGAGATGGAAGGAGCACTTTGAGGATTTGTTGAATGTAGAGAGTGAGAACAGTGCGAGTATAAGTGGTTGGGGAATGGCTGGGAGAAGAAGAGATGAGAGGAGGGAGGAAGGGATCAGTAGGGCGGAAGTAGTGGAAGCAATGAAGAAGATCAAGATAGGAAAGGCCCCAGGAGTTGATGGAGTGTGTGGTGAAATGCTCAGGTATGGGGGTGAGATTGTTGTGGAGTCGATATGGAAGTTGTGTAGATTGGCTAGGGAAGAGGGAAGGGTTCCAGAGGACTGGAAATCAGGTATAATTGTTCCTTTATACAAAGGAAAAAGGGAGAGAGAAGTATGTGGTAACCATAGGGGTATTTGCCTACTTAGTGTGACTGGTAAAATATATAGTAGAATACTCATTGATAGGGTTAGGCATATGACAGAGGAGCTAGTTGGAGAAGAACAAGGGTGATGTAGGAAGGGAAAAGGGTGTGCAGATCAGATATTTGTTCTAAGATGTTTAGTGGACAAGTACTTAGAGAAGGGAAAGAAAGTGTATGCTGCCTTCATGGACTTGGAGAAAGCTTATGACAGAATAGATAGGCAAGGTATGTGGAAGGAAATTAAGAATATATGGAGTGGAGGGGAAATTGTTGAGTGCTGTGATGAGTATGTACGAAGAAGCTAGGGCTGCGGTGCGAGTGGATGGTGAGCTGAGTGAGTTCTTTGATCTCAATGTGGGACTGAAACAGGGTTGTGTGATATCTCCATGGCTGTTTAATATATACATGGATGGAGTTGTAAAGGAGGTGCAAGGTAGGGCAGTGGATGTGGGGGTGGCTCTAATGAATGAGGGTGAGATCTGGAAGATTCCGGTGTTGCTGTTTGCTGATAATGCAGTATTATTGAGTGAAGATGAATGGGAGTTGCAAGGTTTGGTGAATGAATTTGAGACAGTGTCTAGGAGAAGGAAGCTGAAAGTTAATGTAAACAAAAGTAAAGTTATGGTGTTTGAGAGGAATGAAATCACAGATTGTACAGTGAGGTTGGATGGTGAGGATATGGAGAATGTGAGTGCATTCAAGTACTTGGGTAGTGTGATGAGTAAGGATGGAACTTTAGGGGATGAAGTGCATGAAAGGGTGCAGCAGGGAAGGAAGGTTGTTGGTTCACTGAAAGCAGTGATGAGAAATAGAGAGGTGGGTATGGAAGTTTAGAAGTCACTGCATGATAGTATTGTGATCCCTACCCTGACGTATGGAAGCGAGGTGTGGACCTTGCAAGAGGGGAACAAGTCAAGAGTGAGAGCAGTGGAAATGAGTTACTTGAGAGGAGCGTGTGGAGTTACATGGAGGGACAGGTTGACGAATGAAGAAGTGAAGGAGCATTGTGGGGTGGATATGGATGTGGTTGAGAAGATTAGGAGAAATACACTGAGGTGGTTTGGACATGTGGAAAGAATGGAGAATGAAAGACCGACTAAGAGGGTGTATGTAGGTGAGGTGGAGGGAGGGAAAGGGAGGGGTAGACCGAGGATGAGGTGGAGGGATGGAGTTGAGAGTATATGAGGGAAGGGGGGGTGAGCTGAGGGGAGGGCAATCAAATGGTGGGTGACAGAGCGACTCGGAGGCGTTTTGTCTGCGGCCACCCTTTGTGGGATTAGGGCGTCGGGCTATAGATAGATAGACAGAACAACTAACTCATAACTACAAAACCCAACACTGGTGTTCTGTACACTTGGCCATTTTATATTTATAATAATGATGCCACCACCATAAACCTTTGCTAATTTCATAACATTTTCACATATCTGATTCCACACAACAGATGACTCAGCTGCATCAGCAGGTTGTATTGATATATTACAATAAGTTTGAACATGGAAAATAATTTTGATGGTTAAAATATTTATTTTTTCCCTTAGCTCTTACTCAAGCAATGCCTTTAAGTTGCCACCTCTGGCTCTGCCTTTGTATGAAAGCTGCATAACTTGGCGACGACCACTCCCTCATCTACAGAATAATTATGGAGACATTGAGGGGTAACAATCTGGACATGTAACAGCTAGACGCGGTCTCCCCTGTGTATTTTTATGGACATATATATATATATATATATATATATATATATATATATATATATATATATATATATATATATATATTGTTACATAGCCTATGATTTCATCATCCTTTGTGTAATTTTGGCGCGCAGTGTGCTGCATGTTTGATCACGAGCGTGTTCTGCCTCAGTCCCCCTTCTACCGTTATAGTAGAGTAAGTCGTCCTTTCTGTTGTTCAGAGTAGGATTGTCAGCTCTTTGTCCCCTATGGCTTCATTTGCGCGTCCTTCTTACAAGTTGTATCAAGCTCTGCTGGCCCCTATATAATGAGCTCAGTCTCTGCATTATTGCCACTTAGATCTACTCCTAATTTTGTTCACATCTCTGTCCTCCCCTGTACAGTTGTTATTATTGTGAGTGCTCAGGAAGTCTCCAACCATCTAGCAGCTGTGTAATTTGAGTATAAGTGTTATTGCATTTTGTTCTTGTACTGTATAGCATAAGTTGTTAGTTTGTAGGCCTAGTGAGGTTTTTGTAATTTATGTAGGGTTCTTGTTGTCAGCCATCATTAATAATATTTTGTATCTGTAATAATATATCTGGCATTCACTGAGTATTATCTGGTGTCTCATTTTAACAGGGCTGACTTAGATAAATTTACTCATGCTAATTTCATGTTAATAGAGGCTATTGCAGTTAACCATATATTTCACCTGTTTTTCTGCCATTACATTATCCTTATGAGTCCTGAATGTTTTGTTGTTAGTTTGAGCATTAAACTTTAACTTGTAATTTTACCTAACTCTTTTGTTTTGAACCTGGAACTTTACGGGACAGTAGTGACTCTTAGTATTCTCATTTAATGTGTACAATATCTTTCTCTGTTCCGTAACATAAATTTGGCGACCTCTTATCAGGATATTAAGGATATTATCATAAGGATATTGCTTGATATTTTGTGACTGTGATTTATTCATGATGTCTATTATTACTACACCTGATGAAGCCAGAGATTTTTTGTCAAATGTGCAAACAGTGTGTGATGTAGAAAACAGAACAAAGAATGAACTTAAGCTTGTTGCTCAACAATTGGGAATTGCAGTTCATTCTCATCATTCTAAAGATCAAATTATTGGCATGATTAATAAGAGCTTGTTTAATGTAACTCCTCCAAATGAGCAAACGCAGATTGAAATAGCTAAGTTACAGCTAGCCCTGCAGGAGGCTCGTGTTAAGGAGGCTGAATTTCAAGCAAATGCTAAGGAGGCTGAATCTCAGGCTCGGATTCAGGAGGCACAGATATAGGCTCAGGCACAAATTGAACTAGCTAGGATTCAGGCAGACCATGAGTATCGCATGAAACAAGGTGGAACTGGATCATCTAGCTCTGATGATTTTGATGTGGCTAAAAATGTTAAACTTGTCCCTCCTTTTAATGAATCTGATTTAACAAAGTATTTTCAGTTGTTTGAGAGGGTAGCTACAGGTTTTAATTGGCCCAAAAAGCATTGGCCAGTACTCCTTCAAACTGTTCTCACAGGTAAAGCTCAAGTAACTTATGCATCTTTGCCTCAGGATCAATCTGATAATTATGATGTAGTTAAGAGCTTGATTCTTAAGGTCTATGAGCTTGTTCCTGAAGCCTATAGAGTAAAATTTAGGACAACTTATAAATAAGATAACCAATCCCATGTTGAGTACGCAAAAATCAAAGAAGATCTGTTAGAGCAATGGTTAAATTCTAAGAATGTGGATTCTGATTTTGGTAAATTTAAGCAGATGATTTTGCTGGAGGACTTCAGGAGGTGTGTTAATAAAGATGTAACCCTATATCTTGATGAGAAAAGAATAGATAATTTGTCTGATGCTGCAGTTTTAGCTGATGAATATGTTCTCACTCACAAGAGATATTCTAAAGAAAAAGGGAAAGCTGAGAGTAAGTACGTTGCCTCTACTCAGAGTACAGGTAACAGGAAAGAAAATAAAGATGATGTTTCTCAGGAAGTAAATACCAGCTCCACCTCTAGATTTCAGAAAAGTAAATGTACTTATTGTAGTAAGCTTGGTCATACTACGGAGAAATGTTTCAGGAGACAGCGTGATGTGAACAAAAAGGAGTCTTTAAATATTCAGTCAATTGGTCTAGTGTCCACCCTTGAGAGTTCCCAGAATTCTTTAACTGAGTTAACTGAACCTGCTTTGAGGGGTAACTTAAATTCTCATGATGGAGCTCCTCTTTTGAGCAGTAACGTGGGTGACATCTCAAGAGTTCATGTGCTAATTTCCTGTCTGATGGTTTTGTCAGTCCTCTGGATAGTAATGACAGGAAATCAGTTAAAATATATCGTGATACAGGTGCTTGCCAATCCCTTATGCTGACCAGTGTTCTAGGCTCTAATGTTAATTCCTCTGATGAAACTGTAATCTTGCAGGGTGTAGGGAATAATTACTTCTCTGTCCCTCCGTGCAGAGTGAATTTAGAGTCTGGTTTTGTTAATGGTTCCGTTATGGTTGGGTTGGTTGAGACACTCCCAATGTCAGGTGTAACTTTCTTACTTGAAATGATATTGGTGGATGTCAAGTGTGTTCAGCTCCTCAGTTGTCTAATGAGCCAGTGGCTGCGGCCCAGGATTGTGGTATCCCTGATGTGTTCCCTGCATGTGCTGTCACTAGGGCTAAGTCTAAAGTTATTGATGACTTAGAGGATGATAATGATGATGATGTTATCCTAGGTTACACTTTTCTTGCTAATTTGGACCACTCACCAGATGAGGCAGTACCCCGTAGTGTTGATAATTTGTCTCGTCAAGAGTTGGTTGAGTTGCAGGTTGCTGACCCTGAGTTGAAAGGTCTACCTAACTCTGCTTGCAGTGAGGAAGAGTCAGCTGGTGCTTCTACTTGTTATTATATAAAGTCAGGAGTACTTATGAGAAAGTGGAGACCCCCAACAGCATCAGCCGACTGTGAGTGGGAGGTTGTACATCAAGTTGTCATCCCTCGTGTTTGTAGGCAGGATATCATTAGAGTGGCTCATGATTCCAGTTTGGCAGGACACCTTGGAGTGAGGATGACTGTGGCACGCATTTTGAAACACTTCTACTGGCCAGGTATCTTCAGGGATGTTTTCTGGTATTGTAAGTCTTGTCACACCTGTCAAGTTGTGGGGATGTGTAATCAGACCAAAAAGGTTGCACCTCTAGTTCCCATTCCTCCTTTTGAGGCGCCTTTCACTCGTGTGTTGGTGGATATTGTGGGCCCTCTTCCTAAGACTTCTTCAGGATTTTCTTATGTGTTGACCCTGATTGATATGGCTACTCGTTATCCTGAAGCCATTCCACTTAGAAATATCTCAGCAAAGAACGTGGTTAAGGAAATGCTAGGGTTCTTCACAAAGTTTGGGCTGCCCAAGGAGGTACAGTCAGACTGGGGAAGTAATTTCATATCAAATGTTTTCAAGCAGTCTCTGAAAGAGTTGGGCATCACCCAGATCACGTCTTCAGCTTTCCATCCCCAGACCCAAGGAGCGTTGGAGAGATATCATCAAACACTCAAATCGATGATCAAGAAATACTGTTTGGAACATCAGAAAGACTGGGATAAAGGTCTTCCATTCGTTGTGTTTGCCGCAAGAGAATCTCCAAATGAATCACTGGGCTTCTCACCTTTTGAACTACTGTTTGGCTATGAAGTAAGAGGACCCCTTAAGCTACTCAAGGAATGCTGGCTGTCGGAGGAAGATGACGTCAACCTGCTGGAGTATGTGATGAAGTTCAAAGAACGGCTGTCCACTGCTTTACAGCTGGCGAGAGAGAATTTAGGAGCTGCTCAGGAGAAGATGAAGACTTGGTATGATAAGAAGTCCAGGTTATGCCACTTTCAGCCAGGAGATCAGGTTTTGATTCTGCTACCGGTTCATGGGCAACCTCTTCAAGCCAAGTTTAGCGGTCCTTATTTCGTGGAGAAGAAACTCAGTGATATCAACTATGTCATCGCCCCACCAGATCGTAGAAACAACAAGCAACTTTGTCACATCAACATCCTAAAGTTATATCACAGGTGGGACGAAAATAACCCAGTCTGCACTGTAGCTGTTCCACCCGAGTCTGCAAGTGAAGTTCTCCCATGCAGTATAAGCCTGAGTGATAGTTTGGGGAAGAATCCTGATCTCATGAATGATCTCCAGACTAAGCTTTCTCATCTACCTCCCGAGGAAAGGCGGGAGTTTTTGGCATTACTGCAGGAGTACCCGCAAGTGTTCCGTGCTACTCCAGGAAGAACCACTGTGTTGATGCATGATGTCGATGTTGGAGACGCAAAGCCAATTAAATTGCCTCCTTACCGTGTGAACCCAGTGAAAGTTCCTCTCATCCAGAAGGAGCTTGGCTACCTGTTGGACCACAAGATGATTGAGCCCTGTCAGAGCGAGAGGAGTTCTCCTGTCACACTAGTACCTAAGCCAGGTGGGTCACAGCGGCTTTGCATCGACTACAGACGTGTTAATCAGATAACCAAAACAGACACTTACCCTCTCCCTCGCGTGGAAGATTGCATAGACAAGATCGGAAAGGCTAGGTACATAAGTAAGTTTGATTTGTTAAAGGGATACTGGCAAGTACCTATGACTGAACGTGCTAGGGAGATCTCATGTTTTGTAACACTAGGAAAGACTTTTGCATGTTCTGTAATGCCATATGGTATGAAGAATGCACCAGCCACATTTCAGAAGCTCATGAATGTTGTAACAGAGGGTTTGGCAGGATGTGTTGTTTATATTGATGATGTATTAATCTTCAGTGACAACTGGAAAGATCACCTATGCCATGTCAGTAAATTTCTTGAGCGTTTGGTTCAGGCTAATCTTGTAGCTAATTTATCAAAGTGTGAGTTTGGTCAAGCTAAAGTTCAGTACCTTGGGTATGTAATTGGTGATGGACATGTTGCACCCCCAGGAGCTAAGGTTCAGGTTATAAGTGATCTTCCCAGACCTAAAAGTAGGAAAGAGCTACAAAGATTTTTGGGAATGGTACGTTATTACAGGAGATTTGTTCTGATCTTTTCTATTCTTGTATCACCACTTACAGACCTACTGAAAAAGGGAGTTAAATTTGTCTGGACTGATAACTGTGAATCCTCTTTCAACAAACTTAAAGCTATCCTATCGAGTCAGCCACTGCTCGCTACTCCAAATTTTGCTAAGCCTTTTAAGATGGCTGTTGACGCAAGTGATACAGGAGCTGGGGCTGTTTTGCTGCAAGAGGATGATCAGGGTATTGAACACCCTGTATCTTATTACAGTAAGAAGTTCACTCCTCCTCAAAAAAACTACTCAACTATTGAGAAAGAGCTTTTGGCCTTGATTTTGGGTTTACAGCATTTTTCATTTTATTTGTGTTCTGGTTTTGACCCCATAGTCATTTATACCGATCATAACCCACTGAAATTCCTTAGTGAGTTTAAAGACAAAAATCAGAGATTGACAAGATGGAGTCTACTTCTTCAGGAGTATTCATTAGACATACAACATGTCAAGGGGAAAGAAAATGTTATTGCAGATTGCTTATCTAGACTTTAGACAGATTGTTTTAGAGTAATAAGAAATTTCCTTTGTAAATTTCTTTTTCTTTGTGGGGAGGTGTTACATAGCCTATGATTTCATCATCCTTTGTGTAATTTTGGCACGCAGTGTGCTGCATGTTTGATCACGAGCGTGTTCTGCCTCAGTCCCCCTTCTACCGTCATAGTAGAGTAAGTCGTCCTTTCTGTTGTTCAGAGTAGGATTGTCAGCTCTTTGTCCCCTATGGCTTCATTTGCGCGTCCTTCTTACAAGTTGTATCAAGCTCTGCTGGCCCCTATATAATGAGCTCAGTCTCTGCATTATTGCCACTTAGATCTACTCCTAATTTTGTTCACATCTCTGTCCTCCCCTGTACAGTTGTTATTATTGTGAGTGCTCAGGAAGTCTCCAACCATCTAGCAGCTGTGTAATTTGAGTATAAGTGTTATTGCATTTTATTCTTGTACTGTATAGCATAAGTTGTTAATTTGTAGGCCTAGTGAGGTTTTTGTAATTTATGTAGGGTTCTTGTTGTCAGCCATCATTAATAATATTTTGTATCTGTAATAATATATCTGGCATTCACTGAGTATTATCTGGTGTCTCATTTTAACAGGGCTGACTTAGATAAATTTACTCATGCTAATTTCGTGTTAATAGAGGCTATTGCAGTTAACCATATATTTCACCTGTTTTTTTGCCATTACATTATCCTTATGAGTCCTGAATGTTTTGTTGTTAGTTTGAGCATTAAATTTTAACTTGTAATTTTACCTAACTCTTTTGTTTTGAACCTGGAACTTTACGGGACAGTAGTGACTCTTAGTCACTACTTAATGTGTACATTATCTTTCTCTGTTCTGTAACAATATATATATATATATATATATATATATATATATATATATATATATATATATATATATATATATTTGCGCTACATGACCTAGCAGTTGCGGCACCATGCTATTATTAACTCTTTGAGATTCAAATGACTATTTCGATCGTCTTTTCAAACCGAACCTCAGAGATTCGGATGACGCTTTTAATCGTCATTTTAAGAAACTTTTGTAAAATAATCACCATAAATCGCATTTACGCATCATAACAAAGAGGCTCGGGAATGATGTCACGGAATGGTTGCTCTTATGTGTGGCGGTATTGCACAGCTGGTCTGACTTATGGCTTTGTTTTGTATAACTTTATTCTTGGTGAATACTTTTCTGCAGTAAGGTATAAAATTTTAGATTTCTGCCTAACTTCAACTCGTCACTCTGACTTTTTATTTTCTTTCTTTTCCTTTTATGAACATACTACGATAAAGTACAACTATTCAACTTCAAAATAGCACCACAACCAGCATCCTATCATAAAAAGTGTATTTACACTGACCGATCAAAGAAAAACATTGCGAAGCAAATATGCAGCCGAGACTAAAATAAAATTGTGCATCTCCTTCCTTTCGCTTTAGTGCACAATGAAATGCAAAAATTACCATAATCTATATATCAGTGTAAAGGTAATTTATTGTGTTTTTGAATGTTTTAAACCAAGTTTACATGTCTTTACTCATTATTTTTTGCCGAATATTTTTCTACGGCACGGTATAAAATTTTTCCTTTTTGCCTAACTTCAACTCATCATTTTGACATTTTATTTTCTTTGTTCTTTTTTTAAACATACTACAATAAAATACAACTATTCAGTTTTAAAATGACACCAAAACCAACATTCTATCATGAAAAGTGTATTTACACAGAGAGATCAAAGTAAAATATTTGGCCGCGAAGATGTAGGTCAGCGTGCCGGGCTGACTCTGGCACAGACAATATCTGCCCGGGCCAAAAACCTGATAGGATTAATAATCCAGCTCATTTCCACTCTGCTGGCACAGTTTCACCCATCAATGGCTTTTTACAT
Organism: Coenobita brevimanus; assembly: GCF_032717465.1. Taxonomy (NCBI): domain Eukaryota; kingdom Metazoa; phylum Arthropoda; class Malacostraca; order Decapoda; family Coenobitidae; genus Coenobita; species Coenobita brevimanus. The sequence continues at coordinate 9,102,522 of NC_137001.1, forward strand.
TATCTCCAACAAGCATTTCATTTCCCCCTCTCCACTAGTCTTTATCATCTCTGCATACTCCTCACAACGCCAGCTGCTTCCCCATTTTTAGCCACTTCACAGCGGTCCTCACTTGTGCGAATGTCGCTTTTCCTGGCATTGCATTTCTTCTCTGCACACCTCCCAAACCAATCATGTTTACAGCCGCTCAGTTTTCTATATTCCCATTCAAAAGGCTCTCAAAATATGCTTTCCATCTGGTCCTTACTTCATCCTTGTGGGTTAATAATCTACCTCTTACATCATTCACACTTTCACATTTCTTTCCACTGTCACTTCGACATTTCTGCACCTCATTCCAGAATAACTTCCTATTTTCAGAGTAAATTTGCATTCACTTTCTTCCTAGATCAGCCTTTACCTCCTTCTTTTTCCTCTTCACTAGTCTCTTTACGTGCCACTTTTTTTTTTTTTTTTTTTTATGTCCGACTCTGGGCAAAGGCTTCTGGGCCTATATCTCGGGGGCAGTAGCCTATCCTAAGGCCCAGTAGTCCTCCTACACCTCCACATGTTACCACTACGGCGCTAACACCCTTCGTCCATACTGAATACATGCTAGGGCTGTCTCATACAGGACTGGTGTATTGGTATTAGTGGGGGTACTTTTATGACATGTCAGCGGGTCATCTGGTAGATCAGGAAAGTCTCCTTTTTATGAAATTCAAATCCTTAAACTGTTCCCTGCCCCAGCCGGGATTCGATTCTGGGTCCATCAGGACTGCAGGCACCCTCTCTACCAATTCAGCCACCGCCTCCCCTCAATATACTCAGTTCTTATTTCAATTGAACCCATGGCCTGTAACCACTCTAGCCATTTCTTCTTCTTTTCCTCCACTGCTCTCTTAACCTCTTCATCCACCATGCCATACCTTTCTTCTTTGTTGTTACTCTTGCCACACCACACACCACTTTAGCATTCCCAAGTAAATAATCCCTGTATGCATTCCACAGGCTGTCCAGATCCATTTCCTTCCAATTCACTGATTCTAACTCCTCCCCTACTTTGATCCTGTACTTATCTCCCATTTCTTTGATCATCAGTTTGTTGACTTTCAGTCTTTCTCCCTGACCGCTCCTCTCTCTCTCTCTCCTGGTCCACCTTACTCCTCTCAGCTTGATCTTCCATACTACAGTCATATGATCTAACAGACCTCCACATCGTCCAATCACGGCCCTCGTATCAGCAACCATTCACAGCATCGACCTCTCTACAAGCACGTAATCAGTCAGGCTCCTTGCAACATGATCCCCATTCCCTCTATACCATGTATATTTATGTGCATCTTTATGATTGAAGTAAGAGTTACCAATAAACAACATACTTTCCGGACACATGTCCTTCAGTCGCTTTCCATTATCATTTTCTCCTGGTACTCTATTACAATCAATTATCTCATCCTCAGGACCAGTGTCTGCTCTTCCATTCATATCCCCCATTCCGATCACTTTATAGCTCCTGGACATTTCTCCCACTGCTTCATTCAGCTCATCCCAAAACCTGTCTTTCTCTCCCTCTCACTCCTGTCATCACACAGTGCATACGCTATGATCACAAGCACTTTCACCTTCTCAAACTTGAACTTGACATATATACATAATCTCTCATACGACTCTGTCACATCTCATTCATCAACAAAGCAACTCCTTCCTTGCATCTTCCTCGCCCATTCATACCCGATCTTGCACATTTCACACCCTCTCAATCCTCAACTTCACACTCTTTTATCTTTGTTTCACAGAGTGCCATCACGGCATATCTCGCACTCTTGAACACATCCACCACTTCCTCCCTCTTGCTTTCCTCATTCACACCTCTCACATTCCACATGAACATAAGAATCTGCCTATTTGGTTGGCGATCTGAGCAGCTATTGGGCCCTTCGAGGCTCACCGAAACATTTGCCATGGTTATGTGATTTTAGATAAGGGAAGCTGGAGGACACTTGACCCGGCCAAAAACTCCGGTTATATTATTACCGTTCAGTGTAGCAAATGGTGTCCTGGGTACAGGAAACCATTTGGCTTGCCACTTGGTGTAGAAACCATATGGTATCCCTACATTGATTGTGTGCATGATGGGTGCCCCCTCCTATACACACACACACAGATATCTATCTGTCTATATCTATATATATCTATCTATCTATCTATCTATATATATATATATATATATATATATATATATATATATATATATCAACCATCATCATCCAATCCTACCTTGCCCCATGAGGAGTGTAGAAACTTGGGGCTAGGCATGTTAGTCCTGACATTTAAGATGATAGTGACCAGCCTAACTCATCTCAGAGTGGCATTACGTGAGCAATAACCCCAATCATCTCTTGGATATAAACTTTCACTGGCTTAATCTGATTGGAGCTCCGCAATTACCCACTAAACCACCGGGTGCCGTAATTTGGTTATATGGTTACCACCCAGCACAGTAAATGGTTTCCTGGTGTACTGGAAACCATTTAGCTTGTCACT